>NC_090802.1:52774999-53091874 GCF_036512215.1 Solanum lycopersicum | reverse complement strand
CCACTTCAAGAAGTTCCTATGGGTGATCAAGTTCCGATTGTTCCTCCATCAATGACGGATGGAGAGATAAGGGCGACTTTTCTTAATTTGGACCAAGCCATGACCTCTCAAGATAATTCCATCACTTCAAAAGTCCAAGCCATGACGGCCCAAGTGAATAGGGATGTTGAACCTCGAGTGCCTCAACATGCCAACACTATGGCCCTTTCGTTTGAGAGACTTGACTAGGATAAGTCCACCCATATTCTTTGGTTTGAAATCGGATGAAGACCCTAAAGATTTACTCGATGAGGTCTATAAGATTCTTTATGCTATGGGTGTGACCTCAATTGAAAAGGTCGAGTTGGCGTCCTATCAACTCAAAGATGTGGCCCAAACTTGGTATGTACAATGGAGGGATAATAGGGCACTAAGAGATGGTGGGGTGACTTGGGAGATCTTCAAGAGGTCTTTCCTTGATATGTTCTTTCCTATGGAGTTGAGTGAAACTAAGGTGGAAGAATTCATCAACCATCGTCAAGGAGGTATGAGTGTACTTGACTATTTTTTAAAGTTCACTAAATTGTCAAAGTATGCTTCATCCTTGGTGTCAAACCCAAGGGATGAGATGAGTTGTTTTCTTATGGAGGTGTTTGAAGACTTGGTTGAAGAATTTCGTTCGGCTATGCTTTATGATAATATAAGTATCTCTCATCTCATGGTTCATGCTCAACAAGTGGAAGAGAGTAGACTAAGGAGAAAGAGTAGGGAGGCCAAGAAGGCCAAGTCTTATAAAGGTGGTTCTTTTAAGGATTGACTTGACATTCAAGACAAACCTTGATTCAAGAAGAGGTTTTCTAATCAAGTTCCCTCTAAATTTTTCAAAGCTCGTGATGATAGGTGAACCCTAAGTCTCAAAAGGGAAGAGGTACTAGATCACCAAGCAAGAAGCCAACTTGTGGGAAGTGTGGCAAGAAATATTATGGTGATTGCCTTGTTCACTTTAATGCACTTCGCTCTAGGGGTGAACAAGAGAGTTCTCCCGATGTGGTGACGGGTATGTTACAAGTCTTCTCTATTTATGTGTATGCTTTACTTGATCGGGGTGATAAATTATCTTTTGTTACTCCCTTGATAGCTAAAAGTTTGATATTTTGCCCGATATTCTAAATGAACATTTTAGGGTAACTACCCCAGTAGGTGAGTTGGTGGTTGCAAATAGCGTATATAGAAATTGTCCTATAATGTTGCCCAATAGAGTTACTCATGTTGAATTAGTAAAACTTGATATGGTCAATTTTGATATCATTTTGGGGATGGATTGGTTGCATAATTGTTTTGCTTCCATTGAATATAGAATAAGAATTGTCAAGTTCAATTTTCCAAACGAACCTGTCATAGAGTGGAAGAGGAGAAGTTCTATTCCTAGAGGTCGTATTATCTCTTATGTTAAGGCTTCTAAAATGATTTCAAAAGGGTTTCTATACCACATTGTGAGAGTCAAAGATTTAGACTCCGAAAATCCTCCCATTCAGTTAGTCCATGTAGTAAGGAAATTTATGGAGGTCTTTCTTAATGATCTTCCCCGAATCCCTCCTGAATGGGAAATTAATTTTGGTATTGATTTTCTACCGGATACCAACCCTATTTCAATTCCTCCGGCCGAATTGAAAGAGTTGAAGGCTCAACTCAAGGACTTACTAGACAAAGGCCTCATTAGACCTAGTATTTCCTCATGGGGTGCTTAGATATTGTTTGTAAAGAAGAAGAATGGGTCCATTAGAATATGCATTGATTATCGCCAACTCAATAAATTCACTATTAAGAAGAATTATCCTCTCCCTCACATTGACGACTTGTTTGATCAACTCCAAGGGGCAAGCTACTTTTCTAATATTGACTTGAGGTCGGGGTATCACCAACTTAGGGTGATAAGTGAGAATGTACCAAAAAAGGCATTTCAAACAAGATATGGTCACTATGAGTTCTTAGTAATGTCCTTTGGTCTCACTAATGCCTTTGTATCATGAATAGGGTGTTTCAAAGTTACCTAGATTCATTTGTCATAGTCTTCAATGAAGACATCTCGGTATATTCGAAAAATGAGGGTGAACACATGGACCATTTGAGTGTGGTGTTATAAGTGCTTAAGAAAAACAAACCATTTGTCGAGTATAGCAAATGTGAATTTAGGTTGAGGTCGGTGGAATTTCTTGGTTATATCATCTTTAGTTAGGGAGTTGAGGTTGATCTAAGGAAAACCGAGGCGGTCAAGAATTGGCCTAGACCATTGACTCCAATCGACATTAGGAGTTTCTTGGGTCTAGCGGGATACTATAGGAAGTTTGTGGATGGTTTTGCGTCCATTGTTTATCCTTTGGCTACATTGACCCAAAAGAGTGAAATTTGAGTGGTCGGAGGCATGTGAAAGAAGCTTTAAAATCTTGAAAGAGATTCTTATATCCGCTCTAGTATTGACTCTACCGGAGGGTACTAAGGGCTTCGTCGTATATTGCGATGCATCCCAAGTAGGGTTAGGGTGTATACTTATGGAACATCGGAAAGTAGTAGCCTATTATTTTAGACAACTAAGGTCTATGAGAAGAATTATCCAACTCATGATCTTGAATTAGCAGACGTGGTATTTGCCTTAAAAATATGGAGGCATTATGTGTATGGTGTCCATGTTGATGTATATACCAACAACAAAAGTATTCAATATGTGTTTACTCAAAAGGAGTTGAATCTCCGACAAAGAAGGTGGTTGGAATTGTTGAAAGATTATGACATGAATGTTCTCTACCACCCCTGTAAATCCAATGTAGTTGCGGATGCTCTAAGTCATATGACCATAGGTAGTGTGTCTCATGTAGAAGAATCTAAGAAAGACTTCATGAAAGCTGTTCATAGGTTGGATTGTTTGGGTGTTAGACTGAAAGATTCTCAAGATAGTGGTTTTATGGTCCATCATAACTCCGAATCATCTTTGGAGGTTGAGGTGAAATCTAATCAACACATTGATCAATCATTCTCCTTAGAGGGGATAGTGTTTTGAGGTATGAAGAAAGATGTGTTCCCAATGTAGATGATTTGAGAAATCAGATTCTTGAGAAAGCTCATGGTTCCCGTTATTCGATTCATCCGGGATCTACTAAGATTTATCATGACCTTAAATAAGTGTTTTGGTGAGACGTCTTAAAAAGGACATAGCAGAATTTTTTGCAAAATATCCAAATTGCCAACAAGTAAAAGTCGAGCACCAAAAACCAAGTGGTTTACTTCAAGAAATACAAGTTCCAACTTAGGAGTGGGGAGACATAAATATGGACTTCGTAGTAGGTTTGCGTCGGACAAAAAGGCAACATGACTCTATATGGGTGGTTATGGATATGTTGACCAAATCCGCTCATTTTATACCCGTCAAGTCTACATACTCGGTGGAGGATTATGCAAGGATCTTCAAAAATGAGATTGTGTGTCTCCATGGTATTCCGTTATACATCATATCGGATAGAGGTGAACAAGTCACATCTAGGTTTTGGAGGTCATTCCAAAAAGGGTTGGGTACGAAGGAGAAGCTAAGCACCACTTTTCATCCTCAAACGGATGGTTAAGCAGAGCGTAATATTCAAACCCTTAAGGATATGATTAGAGATTGTATAATTGATTTCAAGGGAAATTGAGATAAACACTTGCCTTTGGTTGAGTTTTCTTATAACAATAGTTACCATTCAACTATATATATATGGATCCTTTTAAGGCCTTGTATGGTACGATATGTAGATCTCCAATTGGATGGTTTGAAGTGGGCGAGTCTTAACTCTTTGGTCCCGAATTGATTTATAAGACTTTGGAGAAATTTCATATGATAAGGAACCGATTGAAAATAGCCTATTGTCGGCAAAAGTCTTATGTCGATTATAGGAGAAGGGACTTAGAGTTTGAAGAAGGGGATAAGGTGTATCAAAAAATTTCACCCATGAAAGGAGTAGTGAGATTTTGCAAGAAAGTGAAGTTGATTCCTCGTTATGTTGGTCCGTATGACATTTTGCAAAGGGTTGTCAAGGTTTCGTAGGAGTTGAGATTACCAAGTAAATTGTCTTCGGTTCATCTGGTGTTCCATCTCTCCATGCTTAAGAAGTGCATCGGTAATCCCGAGTCCATTCTTCACATTAAGGGTATAGGTATGGATGATAACCTTTCCTATGAAGTGGTTCCGGTGTAAATCCTTGATCGTCATGTGAAGAAATTGAGGAACAAAGAAGTGCCCTCCGTAAAAGTCCTATGGAGGAACCACCTAGTTGAGGGAGCAACATGGGAGGCCGAGGCCGACATGAAGTCCCGTTATCCTCATCTCTTTGCTAATTAAGGTTTGTTATTCCTATTAATGCAAAAAATAGTGAATTATATGAATTTTTCTTGTTTTCCTAGTATGTCCATATTTTGGTAAAGTTAAGTGTCAAAATGAGTTATCATAAAAGAGCCTTTTTTGTGTTAACTTGCAGTTATGTGTAATATATGTGTTGTCTTCTTTATATTTTGGTCTATTGATGTTGTCTTGGGAATAATAGCATGGTAACTCTTTCATGTAATTTTGAGCTCATGTTGATGTTGAGAAGGTAGTTCCTTATAATGTATTATGAAATGTTGAGCTCTTATGTGTTGTGACTTGAGTTGCTATCATAATTTTGTTGATATATGTTGAATATAGTTGTGAAGTGATCAAATGAGTTGTTACTTGATATACCATGGTTTCACAGTATAATTAATACCTTTTCCTTAAGTTTATTGTGTCCGAAAGCCTTTTTGTGCTAATTTTGATATAAGTTTTTCTTTGTTTTGCAGGAAACCTGTCTAAAGCTGAATGCGGAGATTTTGAGTGAAAAATGAAGAAGAGACCACCTACGGAGCTTATGACGGTCCGTCGTGCTTGTGACGGTCTGTAGGTGGCAGCGTAAAGAAGCTGCTGAAGGAAGATGGGGAAGTCTGACCAAGTGTGGGATTACAAAGCTTGTGACGGTCCGTCATGGATATGATGGCCCGTCCTGCAGGTTCGTTGCGAAGATCAGAGAAGTGATCCCAGTACCCAGATTCCAAGAGTTGAAGTATTTGGTAACGAGGACCCTCGACGGACCGTCGTGACTGTGACGGTCCGTCACACTTGCCGTCGAGGGGAATGAAGAAAGCCGCAGAAGAATTGCACCAAGTATGGGGCGACGGAGCCCACGACGGTCCGTCATGACCACGACGTTCCGTCGCGTGGTCCATCGACCCAGCCGCGTTTTGACAGATTTTCAGTAATTAGAATCCTTGTTTAATTAGTTTTTTTTTTGTTTTTTTATAAATAGTTCGAAAAACCTCATTTTTGAGGTTAGACTCTTGGAGATTAAAACATCATATTATTAGACTTTGTTTTTCTGAGTTTTTGATTGTTGGAGATTCTTACAAGTAACTCTTGTTGATTAATCAAGCAAATTTTCAGACTTTATTCTTTCTCATTAAAGTAAGTACATGACTTCTTGTTTAATATATTTGAATATTGTGTTTATGAATATGAGGAACTAAACTTTATAACTAGGGTTGTGGGAACCATAGGCAAATAATGAGATAAACCCTAGCTAAAATAACAATTCTAGAATAGTGTCTTGCATGTATTAATAATTCTTTCGCTTAGAAATCTTTTTAACGGATGATCAACGTTAGAACTCGCCTTAATGCTACTTGCCGGACCAAGGAGGTAGATAATAGGAAAAGAATTATTAACATAGATTTAGTGTATACTATCTAATAGGCTAGTATTGATTGGTACGAGGTAATAACTGAGTCAAATATCGAATATGATGCTTAATATGAGGTAAGGATAAGGGTTAGGAAAGCAACACACGTAGCCGGACCAAGGTGCGGAGTGAGATTTTCTAGATGCCGGACCAAGGATTTAGAAATACATAGCTTATCACTTTGCATGCAAGATACTAAGAAAGAATTGTTATAGCTAGAATTATCAAGTTACGAACCTGTGGGGAACACGTAAACCCTAGTTACTTTGATTACTTGATTAAAACTCAACATTAAAAGTTGTTAAGTGTCTCTGTCAAGTTCGTTAGTTATATTTTTTAATTTTATTAGGAAGTACAAAAACCCCCCTTTTATGCTTTTACTTTTTAAGGAAGTCATCAACCGAACAATAGTAATAACAAGTTGGAGTTAAGTCTAGACTATTTTCCTCGTGGGAACGATCCCAACCTCACTAGTTGGGTTATTTACTTGACGAGACCGCTTTACTTCTCATTTGAGAAGTAAGTTTGAGCGTATCAAATTTTGGCGCCGTTGCCGGGGAATTTAGCTTTTAGATTAACTTGAACTTCTTACTATAGTTTAGTTGATATTTTCTTGATTTTACTTTGTTTTATTGTTTTTGATTCCTTTTCAGAATTATCCTCCTTGTATGACAAATACACGGAGAGGAAGAGAACCGTTGTTCCCCTACGATCACGAGCTAGAACGTACACTGCGAAACATGAATCGTAACTTGGGAATCAATGATGAGGATCCAAACCAGAACATCCCAGCTCCGGCTGTTGTTCATGGTCAGATGTTACCCGATGCTCCGGGTGAACATCAACAGAGGGGACAGAATCCCGCTCCACGGCCCCAAGCCTACTACAGAGGCTATGATAACATAGCAGATTCGGACGGGCCACTGGTTTTGCCTCCTCTACCTACAGGCCACACTTTTGTGGTAACTAGTAGTCTGATGCAAATGCTCACTGCCAGAGGTTTGTTTTCAGGGCTACCTTCTGAGGATCCACATGCCCATATAGCTAAGGTAAGGGCAGTGTGTAAGAGTTGTCTGGGGAGGCCTGATCTGGATCTAGATGTAATAGGTCTCAGAGTGTTTCCTCTCTCACTGACGGGAGAGGCTGCTATGTGGTTTACTGAGCTCCCATACAACTCTATTTTTACTTGGAACCAACTACGGGATGTCTTCTTAGCACACTACTATCCAGTCTCCAAGAAATTAAACCACAAAGACAGGGTGAATAACTTTGTGGCACTACCAGGAGAGTCAGTTAGTAGTTCTTGGGATAGATTCACCTCATTCTTGAGAAGTGTCCCAAATCACCGTATTGATGATGAGTCACTAAAGGAATACTTCTATAGGGGACAGGATGATAACAATAAAGCGGTGTTGGACACTATAGCAGGTGGATCTTATGGAGAATGCCCTTATGCTGAGATTGCTGAGAAATTAGAGAAAATCTCCCGTAACAACAAAGCTTGGAGTACTAGGAAGTCCGATACAGGGAGAAACACCTTCGTAGTGCAGTCCACTCACAACCCAGCCACAAATGATATTCGGGAAGAAATGGCTCAGATGAGAACTGAGCTTGGGTTGGTACTAAAACATGTCACTGGGGGTGTAGAAAAGGTTAATGCAGTCAACTACTTGGCTAAACCACCACCTCCAATTGATGAGTGTTATTATGAGGAGGATTCCTATGCAGTAAATGAACAGATGGGGGGTTTCCGACAAAGCGCCCAAGGCTCAAATTAGGATAATTGGCGCCAAGGTCAAGGTAACCAAGGTCGAAACTATGGTAACTACAACCGTGAGGGTCATTATGTCCGAGATGGTAACTACAACCGCGACAACAACTTCAACAGGAGTAACTATGGTAATAGAAATGACAGGAGTGGACCCTATGTTCCTCCTCAAAATCGTGAAGTTACTCCTAGGGATGGTGGAGATAGTATGGCGCGAGTTGAGGATATGTTGCACAAAATGATGAGGAGGTTCGATGCTAGTGATGAGCACATTAAAGAATTAAGGGGTGATTTAGCTAGTATTGGTCAAAAAGTGGACACACACGCAATTTAGATTAAACAAATCGAATTGCAAGTGGCCCAATTATCTGCGACAGTGAACACACGGCAACCGGGCACTCTTCCTAGCAACACTGTCCAAAATCCAAAGAATGATGCACACTGTATGACAATTACTACTCGGGGTGGTAGGCAAACCATTGACCCACCCATGCCATCTGCTGAGAAAAATGTAAGAAAGGATAATGATAAGGTGGTAAAGGGTAGTGGTGAAACAGATGAAAGTAATGGAACAGATGCAGAAGTACCCATCAAGGTAATCCCCATGCCTAGGCCACCACCACCCTTCCCTCAGAGATTAGTGAAAAAGACTGAGGATGGTAAATACCGGCGCTTCATAACAATGTTGAAGCAGCTCTCTATCAATATCCCTTTGGTAGAAGCTAGAACAAATGCCTGGTTATGCCAAATTTATGAAAGATCTGGTCACCAAGAAAAGATCGGTCACGTTTGAGGATGATGATAGACTGCAGCATTGTAGTGCTATCGCTACAAGATCCCTAGTACAAAAGAAAGAAGATCCGGGTGCGTTCACTATTCCTTGCACAGTTGGGTCATTACATTTTGCGAAAGCATTATGTGATCTGGGGGCAAGCATAAATCTAATGCCCCTCTCAATTTACAAGAAGTTGGGTTTGGGGGATCCAAAACCCACTGCGATGTGGCTACTGATGGCCGATCGGACTGTGAAAAAGCCCATAGGGATACTCCATGATGTGCTAGTAAAAGTTGAGTCATTCATCTTTCCAGCAGATTTTGTTATTCTTTATTGCGAAGTCGATTTCGAGGTGCCCATTATTCTTGGGAGGCCATTTCTTGCTACAGGTAGAGCCTTAGTTGACATGGAGAAGGGACAGATGACATTTCGATTGAATAATGAAGAAGCAACCTTCAACATTTGTAGGACCATGAGGCAGAGTGGTGAGCTCCAATCGGTATCTGTCATATCCCACAAAGAAAAGATGAAGAAGGAGACTGAACAAAAATTTGCAAAACAAGAGTTTGTGGTTGGGGATTTGGTACTTGTAGACAGTTCTGGGGTGCCTTGTCTTCCAGGTAGGCTCAAGTCCAAATGGACTGGCCCTTACTTGATTACCCAAGTATTCCCTCATAGGGCAGTTGAGTTAAAAGCCAAGGAGGGAGTGCGGTTTCAGAAGAATAGAGATAGAATAAAACTCTATTTTGGGCATAAAGCATCGGGGAATAAAGTGATCGAGGCATACCATCTTGATGAAGTCTGAGTAATCAAGTGGCCCTAGTCGTGCCGCGACGTTAAATCTGGCGCTTGTTGGGAGGCAACCCAATACTTATCGTCTTTTTAATAATGGTAGCATTTTTCTATAATTGGGTTTTAAATTTGCAGGCACATCACCAGGAAATTCTACAGAAAACTACTCCGCAGTAGCCACTGACGGATACAACGACGGATCGGCGCGACTAAAACGGACCGTCGTATGCACCGTCACACCAGGTACGTAATTCTGTCATTTTTGAAATTAGGGCACACACGACGGACACCACGATGGGGCGTCGCATGTGAGACGGACCGTCGTCGTGGAATCGTCGTGCGATTAATGAAATTAACCCGACCCGACCCGACTGGACCCTTTTAAACATTTGACAGTTTATACTCCCTACCCCTCCATATTCCACCCCATTACTTCCAACTTCCTCTCATCTCCCCTCTCTTTTCCACTTCCACATTTCCCCCCACTGATCATTACTCCCACAATCTCCCCAAATCTTATTACTATCAGTTACTTATCGGTGCTGCTGCTTTTGGGTATCTACCTTGCCACCTGAATCATTCCCCACTTGTGTTTTCTCCATCTCCAAGGTATGTGTCTCTAAATTTGTACTCATTTTTCTTATATTTTTGTGTATTAGTTAGTATTAGATTCGTTCCTAGTCGTATCTTGTTTCCTTGATATGATTATGTCTAGACCTAGGCTCTAAATATTTGACTTTGCCATGTTAATAACCCCAGACATAGGTGATTTCACATTAATAGTTTCCTAGGTAGTTGGGATAGACACATAGAGGTCCACAACACTACAAGACCATGTGTGTTCATTGGGGTTGCTTAAAGTACCTACAGTTCTGTCTCTGATATTCAGAACGAGACCCCGATGATGGTCCGTCGCATAAGCCCTAGCACCCTCCCAACCGATGCCTGTGACGGACCGTTGTATTCACGACGGTCCGTCCTGCACGATCGTCATGATGGTCAGAGACCCCTCTGACAAGGGTCTCTAAAAATTTCCCAAGTGTCCAATGACGGACACTTACGACGGACCGTGACACCCACGACGGTCCGTCCTGCACGATCGTCATGATGGTCAGAGACCCCTCTGACAAGGGTCTCCAAAAATTTCCCAAGTGTCCAACGACGGACACTTACGACAGACCGTCACACCCACAACGGTCCGTCCTGCACGACCGTCATGATGGTCAGAGACCCCTATGATAAGGGTCTCCAAAAATTTTCCAAGTGTCTAACGACGGACACATACGATGGACCGTCACACCCACGACGGTTCCTCCTACTTAACCGTCATGATGGTCAGCGACCCCTCCTTCAGGGTTCCTAATATATACATATACCAAGTATAACACGACGGACCTCATGACGGTCCGTCATAGTCACGACGAGCCGTCATAGGTCCCGTCGTGTGGTACAGTTTCAATATTACTAACACATTTTTTTAAAGTTTCATGTCATATGATCTTGCCTGATTTGATTGCCACTACTCATACTAATATTGCCTCTTTACAGGTACTATCGACTATGGCACCCAAGCAAGACCGCACTTATGCACGCGGGCGATCTAAGTCTGTTGCCCCGTCTGCACGCTTGATCATCAGGTCTGATGATGAGCGGGACCCTGAATACATGCCCCCAGGCACCTCCGCTCCTTCCCGTGCTACACGTGCCCCCAGAGCCACACCCAAGACGGTGGCGTCCGGCGTAGTCACTGCCTCCCAGTCTGATGAGGAGCGCACACTGACCGGCACACCCTCTGGGTCGGCCACAAACGAGGAAGGAGCGTCTGGCTCCTTGGGAGCAGCCTGGTCCGAGGAAGCTTCAGGATATGCTGAGGTTCCCGCACCCACCACTGCTGCAGCGTCGGCCTCGTCTTATGAGGCTGACAGTTCAGACTCCACATTCGGCACCAGCCCCGGTCCCCACCCCAGCCTCTGACCAGCCAAACCGGTGGTGCGTTGAAGGCCAGTTTCAGGTTTACTCCGACGCGAAGTTCTTGACCGATAAAGGAGTAATGACTCGAACACTCACCCTGGAGCGGCGGGTACTTACAGGGAGTCTCCCCTCGATGCCGGAGATCCACAACATATTCACCAGGCATCGCCTAGAGTGGACAGCCCGTCCCTTGGGACGATATAGTGAGGAGATGGTCCGAGAGTTCTACGCGTCCTACGTAGCGACTCTCCGATCACAGATCGACAGGCGGGCTGCTCCCGCGAAACAGGCCCCATTGGAGCAGGTTCTAGTCCGGGGCGTGCAGGTTGACATTTCCCTGCCCGCCATCCGCCGGTTCCTACACGGTGAGAATGCAGATGCTACTCGGACCCCCATCACTGCCGAGTTTGACTACCGCTGGCAGGTAGTGAAGGATGGACAGTTCCTGCGAGAGCCAGCACTGAGGGAGACCACCAAGCGGTGGATGGCCCTACACTTATCAGTCGACGGAGAGGGTGCAGATTGGGTCACCGAGCCGAAGGGGGCCATCAAGAAGGCCAACCTCACGTTCGTCGCCAAGTTCTTGTGGCTGCTCGTGCGTCACTGCCTTTCCCCCGTCACTGCCTTTCCCCCACAGCTGCTGATAACATAGTCACCTGGGATCGAGCAGTGCTGATGGCGGCGATGATAGCCGGCTTCAAGGTGGACTATGCATGGCTTCTCCAGGCAGTCATGCACGAGAGGGCATTCAAGGTCACCACCACCTACCCCTTTCCGTGCATGATCTTTGCCCTTTGCAGGTGTACAGGTGTGCCCATATGGCACATAGATCAGTTGAGGACCCCGCCGGGTACCGTTGACGTCGGCCTCATCAGAGACGAGGCTAATGAGTTGGCCCCATGTCGAGGGCCCCATCCAGAGCTGCCACCACTATCTGATAACCTTGCGGATACGGTGGCCCAGGCTCGCACAGCTACACAGGCATCCACGGACACTACCTCGGTCGAGTCTATCCCGGGTAGCAGCACAGCCCCTCTACCGACACCGGCCCCGCTTGCTCGAGTCCAAAAACTGGAGGCACAAATGGCCACTCTTCTGCATCATATCCAGCCGTGGATGCAGAAGTCTATTGCTGAGTCTGAGATGCGTATGGAGAGGCAGATGCAGCGGAAGATTGCTGAGGTTAACCAGCGCCTCGATGCCTTTGAATTGAGAGTATTAGCTCGACCAGCCCCTCCGGTAGATGTGTCGACTCTCCAAGCTGCAGTCGCCAGTCTTCGTGCAGACATCGACACGATCCTAGCGACAAGAGTGTCAGAGTCTGTTGAGCCTGCTGAGGATATTGTATTGGCGGCCATGTTTCCTACTCCAGACATTCCCCCATCTTCCCCTCGAGAGAGTGCCAAGAGACATAGGGGTCGATCAGAGGATGAGGCGCGAGCAAGAAAGAAGGAGCGCCGAGAGATGGAGGCCGCGAGGAGAGCCTCACTTGATGAGGCGGAGGCACACCAGATCAGAGCATCACAGATAGCGGCTGGGGCGTCTAGCTCCCGCACTGTAGAGACAGCAGGAAGCACTACTGAGGGTGCAGTTGTTGCTGAGGACATCACTGAGGGTGTCTAGATTGCAGAGGATGTGGGTTCTGGGAAACCACACCCACTAGCTTGTTGATCGACGGCGCTATGCGCCACAGGTTTGCTTCACCTACCCCTCTAATCTTTAGATTTTTGTTATGCATTGGGGACAATTGCATGCTTTTTTGTTGGGGGTGGGGTAAATGGAAAGTGAGTGTTAGGGTGAAGTCTGAGTAGCCCAACTCACTATCCTCTTTTGGGGTTTTCTTGCCTGTGTTCTTTTTTACCAAAAGACTGATTACTTTTTCTGTTGAACCGGCACGTTATATCTTTTGTACATAGTTTAACTCTGAAGCATGATGGCTGAAATGATATCCCGATAAAACTGGAAAAGGTTGCATGAAAAGGCGTAGTAACTGATAATTGTGTAGATCTAAACATGAAATAGAGTTACACCATTGCACTACCCTAAACCTTCAAGTCGAACTAGGTGTCTGATAATCTGGTATAGTGATGAGATATCAAGTGAGTGTGAGGAAAGTTGAATAGTCCACTACTGATACTGAGCTAGAACTTGCCTGGTTAGTCCTGCTAAAAGTAAGCTGTAACATACAATTAGGAAAGGATCATAGGCCCTTATTCAATATAGCCCATTTCTATCCTAAATAAAAGAAACCAAATGAAAGTTATCCTTCGTTGATCCAAATAACTTGAGCTTAAAATTAGACCTTTCTTTTTCACCCCAACTGATCTTTTCTGGGAACAATATGTTGGCCCTGGTCCCTCCTTGGACATGTGCACCTCAGCTTATGCCAAAAGCATAAGTTGAGGGTGGCTAATGTATAAACAACCTTCGTTATGGCCCTGACCCGATTTTGGGTATTGTGTACCTTGACTCATGGCAAAGCCATGAGTTGAGGGTGGCTGTTTTGAGGAATGCTCTGGAAAGTGGGGTTGAAAGAACAAAGAGAGAGAAAGAACAAAAGTAAAGTGACTCAAGAACTCGTTAAAAAAAAGAAATATTCAAGAATTACAAACAAGAAAAGAAAAGAGTCACTTACACAAATGAAGAAAGAAGGGAAACAGCAAGGTGAAAGAATAGGAGAAACTGGCGAGATAAAGTGATATAGAGCGGAAGGTTTAGCCGATATGTCAAGGAGGGCAAAAAGTCACTAAATTATACGTAAATATACCCTACCTGAATCTGAGCCTACGTTACAAGCTAAAAAGTCCTATCGTGATCCTAAGAGTTGTATAGCGAACTTAAGGCAGTGAAAATAAGGGCAAGCTTATGGCAATAGGTATGAATGAGTGTGACTTTGTTCTGAGAGCGAGTGTTGAAATGTAATCCTTATACTCAAACTGAAATCATTGTGTGAAAAATGAGGATTTTGTTCTAAAGTGAGGACACTAATTGCAATACCGGAATTATTAGCACCTCGGTGAGAAATTGAAGAGGATAGGTGTTAGTGAATGGTAAGTCTGCGTCATGTTCGAATCCCACAAAAGTCAAGCCTAATAGCGATAGCATGCATAGATTTGATGGGATTAGTCAGGATTGATAGCCAAATGATTGCAAAGGATAAAACATGAATACTATTGTACAAAGATTGTGTAGTGAGTCATAGTGCGTCGCTTGAGGACAAACAACGAATTTAAGTTGAGGGTGTTGATATACCGTGGTTTCACGGTATAATTAATACCTTTTCCTTAAGTTTATTGTGTCCGAAAGCCTTTTTGTGCTAATTTTGATATAAGTTTTTCTTTGTTTTGCAGGAAATCTGTCTAAAGCTGAATGCGGAGATTTTGAGCGAAAAATGAAGAAGAGACCACCTACGGAGCTTATGACGGTCCGTCGTGCTTGTGACGGTCCGTAGGTGGCAGCGTAGACAAGCTGCTGAAGGAAGATGGGGAAGTCTGACCAAGTGTGGGATTACGAAGCTTGTGACGGTCCATCATGGATATGACGGCCCGTCCTGCAGGTTCGTTGCGAAGATTAGAGAAGTGATCCCAGTACCCAGATTCCAAGAGTTGAAGTATTTGGTAACGAGGACCCTCGACGGACCGTCGTGACTGTGACGGTCCGTCACACTTGCTGTCGAGGGGAATGAAGAAAGCAGCAGAAGAATTGCACCAAGTATGGGGCGACGAATCCCACGACGGTCCGTCATGACCACGACGTTCCGTCGCGTGGTCCGTCGACCCAGCCGCGTTTTGACAGATTTCCAGTAATTAGAAACCTTGTTTAATTAGGTTTTTTTTATTTTTTTATAAATAGTTCGAAAAACCTCGTTTTTGAGGTTAGACTCTTGGAGATTAAAACATCATATTATTAGACTTTGTTTTTTTGAGTTTTTGATTGTTGGAGATTCTTACAAGTAACTCTTGTTGATTAATCAAGCAAATTTTCAGACTTTATTCTTTCTCATTAAAGTAAGTACATGACTTCTTGTTTAATATATTTGAATATTGTGTTTATGAATATGAGGAACTAAACTTTATAACTAGGGTTGTGGGAACCATAGGCAAATAATGAGATAAACCCTAGCTAAAATAACAATTCTAGAATAGTGTCTTGCATGTATTAATAATTCTTTCGCTTAGAAATCTTTTTAACGGATGATCAACGTTAGAACTCGCCTTAATGCTACTTGCCGGACCAAGGAGGTAGATAATAGGAAAATAATTATTAACATAGATTTAGTGTATACTATCTAATAGGCTACTATTGATTGGTACGAGGTAATAACTGAGTCAAATATCGAATATGATGCTTAATATGAGGTAAGGATAAGGGTTAGGAAAGCAACACACGTAGCCGGATCAAGGTGCAGAGTGAGATTTTCTAGATGCCGGACCAAGGATTTAGAAATACATAGCTTATCACTTTGCATGCAAGATACTAGGAAAGAATTGTTATAGCTAGAATTATCAAGTTATGAACCTGTGGGGAACACGTAAACCCTAGTTACTTTGATTACTTGATTAAAACTCAACATTAAAAGTTGTTAAGTGTCTCTGTCAAGTTCGTTAGTTATATTTTTTTATTTTATTAGGAAGTACAAAAACCCCCCTTTTATGCTTTTACTTTTTAAGGAAGTCATCAACCGAACAATAGTAATAACAAGTTGGAGTTAAGTCTAGACTATTTTCCTCGTGGGAACGATCCCAACCTCACTAGTTGGGTTATTTACTTGACGCGACCGCTTTACTTCTCATTTGAGAAGTAAGTTTGAGCGTATCATTACTCATAGTATATATGTTGTTGGTTGGGCTGCTAGTACTGAGTCATATTCTCCCTTCAAAAGATTTCAATATCATTCAGGGACAAATGTTCTTAAAGGGGGGGATAATGTAACACTTTGAAATACCATGACCTAAGCTAGACCCTCACATGATTAAATAAACCTTAAAAAACTGTTTCTAATCCTCAAATAATGTTTATAAATCATCTAGGAAGTTTTAGAGTCAAGACGTCAAGAAACGTCAAAGACGTTCGGAATCTAGTCTAACTTAACTAGTGAAACGTCCTTAGGTTTCGAGTAGGTTTAGAGGTTTTGTACGAGGTCTAAAACTTGTAAAATGACTTTAAATAGGTAAAACCATGTATATAAAGTGGAAACGTCTAGGTGCAACCCCCTAGGGTCTCCCTAGGCGTCCATAAATAGAGCCAAAACTTGGCCAAGCAAGTTGTCAAAACAGCAACCAAAATGCACATGGATGAATAGTGTCCGCGTCGTGGACTTGGTTGTCCCTTGGTCAAAAATCATGTATGCATCGTGGTCAGGTCGCGGACTCCACTTTCTCAAAAATTAATTTAGAAAATCATACGGGAGCAACTCCTTTCCCCAAGAGGTCCTTTCAAAGTTGATTTCTAAATTCGAAGGTTTTTTTTTTCTAAAAATGGGTTTTATTCTAAACTTGAAATTGATGATTGATTATGATTAATTGTGATTGCTTGTGACTAAATAAGTATATATTGTTGAGTAATTGATGAAAATTGATGAAAATTCATGTAGATCGTGTCCTTTCTCCAATTTTCCCAAATCTTGGATCTTGCTTATAAATTGATGGGAATTGAAGAATGTATTGATTGTTAGACTTGTTTTATCTATTCTAATTCATTCATGGACTGCCTAGGGTAATAATTGTTGGGATTGAATCTATTTCTTGAATAATTCATTATGAACCCTCTCCCCCTTAATGCTACATTATGAATTGAAGTTAATTGGAATAATGTTGATGCAATTGAACTAGTTATAGTGTTAATTACTATTGTGTGATGATATTATACCCATTGTTGGGTTGAATTGGATGTTTGATGGTTAAACCTTGGATGATGGCTTGTGAAGGAGATGAGGTAAGTCTTCTGATCTCAATCCTTTACTTCAATTATGATTACTTGTGTTTAGTGATGAAGTTATATTGAAGTATACCTTATGATAAGATTGATTAGGGTTGGTATGATGTTGAAGTGGAATGTCTTGAATTATGACTTGTGAGTAGTTGCATAAGATATAATGATATATGGATGGTGATGACTTACCTATGTGCCTTATCATAATGTGATTATGTAAATGTGCTAACCTTACATATGTGAATTGTAATGAAAGGACAATACTCATGCAATTCCTATTGATTTATGATGATGAATACACAAGGGGTAGACCCTAATGACCTAAACTAAGTTATGATTATTAATTAAAGACATTTAAAAAGAGACTCTAGCTGAGCACCGAGTGAACTAGAAGTGAGGAGTGTCCCTTCCCACCTAGGGAAGGTAGGATCACTAATGTACTCATGAAATTGGAGACTATAATGCATGTATAATAAAGAGGGTTCCAACTACATCTCCTAGTTCCTGAACTATGTTGCACCAATAGGAATACTAGCTAGTGGATCCACATAGATGCTATATTTATGTTTTGGTACTACCTTGGCAAGTAGTTTGCCTTCTTTCGGTGTAAGGTTCCATGACAGCGGATTCCACATTAGCTAATGTGTTCAATGTCGATTAAGGCAAGATGTTCTCAAAAGGTAAAATGAAGTAATGAAGTGAACTTTAACTAGGATGACCTAAGGGGTTTTACTTAGTCTAGGTAGGGGTATGAGACTCTACCTATACATTACACTAGTTAGCCTTGAGGGAAGTCTTAGAAGGATGTTCTTATGTGCTTATATGCTTATAAATGTAAATGATATGTATACTCTTAATGAACATGTGCTTCTATGTGATGTTGTTTTCACTTACGAACATGTGGTTGGTCTCTATTGCTAAGTATGATAATGTTTACTCTTAATGATATAGTATGCAAAGTTGGGCATTACTTATAATTCTTATTGGGTTTACTTGGTTGAGTGAGGTTGTGGGGCCTTACTTACTCACTATACTAATGGACTCAATGGGGGTGTATGAGTGATGGTCTTACTTAGATTATGATGTGATGAACTCTTATGCATGCTTGTTGACATTATAACTTGATGATAGAGTCATCTTGATTATGTGTTCAATTATGTTAATATGCATGTTGACTTGACTTGACTTGGTATTGTTGGTTTAGTGATGTACATGGTCTTGACTTAAGTAATATGTGTTTATTGACTTGTATTGGTTCTTGAACTTGCATAAGTCTTTTCAAAGTAAATTAGCACGGCTTAATGAAATGTCCCTTTGTAGCATGATTTCTATGTTGTATGTGCATATGATCCTATACATAGTAAAAGTGATGTGCTAACCCCATTTCTCTCTTATTCCCCAACATTTTAGGTTTCGATCCTTGAAGGATTCGTGACGACTTGTGAAGGAAGGCTTGGAATCATTCTCCAAGTGGGCGTGTCCTCATTTTTAGAGAATAATGACTTTCTGTCACTCTACCTATGTTACATTGTTATAGTCTAAAAACAATTATTTCATTCATATTGTTACAAGATATTTTTGCAAGCCCTAAGTGACATTTCTACATTTGTGTAAGGGTTTTGCCTATGTTTATTTATTCGGTTTAGATGGTTTAATATGAGACTTCCTTTTTAAGACTATGTTATGTATCTTATATATATTTGTCATAAAAGTTGAAGACTGTGTAATCTTCTTATATGAAGAGTCTATTTATACTCTATATGGAAATATTATGTGTAGGCGAGAGGTCTAAGTAAACCTCATGAGGTAGATGTAGATGAAAAGTTTTAAATTTTCCACATTTTTAACATATGAATGTTATGATGAATGCTAAGAGGCTAGTTTTCGTCCTATATGAGAATGACGACGCCGATTACGTCTAGGGAGTACTTTCCGGATGTGACAGTTAAAAACATAATTACTCAATGCAGTAGGTCGGGATCGAATCCCACATGAAGTGGTCTACGTAAGAATTCAATTAAAAAGATAAGATATGCTCTAATCTATTGTAGCAAATGGTAACAATGGTATATAATTCCAAATATTGAATACGTTATTTTTGCAACTAATTTTAACAAAAATAATTAAATCGGGAGCTTCACAATTTCGAGCAATAAACTAGGAGTGTGCAGGAATGGAAATAGATTTTAAATAGTGGATCGATGTGGTTGCCTATTACTATTTATGACCCTTGGGTAGGTGGGATTAGTCTCAAATACACATTACATTTTTCCATCACAATATGCTCATCATAGGAGCTTCTTTCAAAGTCTCCCATATCAAAATAACTAAATAATCTATAACCTTGAGTTGGGTTCTCTCTTTCAAGCAAACTTAACACTTTGAATGGAAACAATTAATTCCTATTTCAAACAAACAATCATTTTAAACACAATATATAAGCATTGAATTAATTATTCACTTCCTATCACATTTTTCATGTAAATCTAAATATGAATGTGTAAGTTAGAATTAAGTTTTTAACCTTCGTTCATATGTTAGCACACAACAATTAGTTCAAACACATGACAAGCAACATAAAATAGGGAAACATGCACAACTTCACCAAATTGATCCATATCTTCTCCCATTTGCACACCCTTAAGATTAGAATTTTAGCCGAGCATTATAAAAGTAAAAGAAAATATACCAGAAACATTATTGGTCATATTGATTTGTAGATTACAACTATAATTTCAAGTGCCAACTCAAAATACTTCAAAGTCGTCACACCCAATCATTCGAAATTCAAAAAACTAAGAAGGTTATACATTGTGAAAAATATCCCAACTTCTAAATGAACTTTGTCTCTCTCTTAAACTATTTATACTTTCTCCAAAACTTGAAAACTTCCAAACACATGGTTTGATCGATGATGTTAGTAGGTTCACCAACTCAGTCGACGAGTCACCGACTTGATATTTTCCTCGTCGTTTTCTGTATCATTTTAGATCAAATTCACTGTCAACTTTGGCAAACTTGTATGAACTCGTCGATTGCATTAAATGAATCGCCTTTGTATCCATCTATTTGTCTTAACTCTCATGACTTTTAATTAAGTTTCTACATTGTTGGTGAACTTGATGGAGCTCGCATGTCACGTTTGGTGAATTGTCGATCATCATTTTAGCTTATCATTTTGTTTTTCAATTTATCCCAATTACACTATAATGTTCAATGGGAGCATGTCACACTAGGTGAGTTTTTGAATGTATATTGGCGAGCATCAGCTTCGCCTTTTGCTCTTTTCAATATTTTAGCCTCTTTTTGTGTGATTTCAACCTTTACATTGTCTTTAAGACTTCATAACTACAAAACAACAATAAATCATTAGATATGAACATTAAAAGGCATTGAGAACGATATCTGTGGAACTAAATAGGCCTCAAATAAGTCCGAATCTCAGACTCATCACTAGTGAACTGTAGAACCAACTACTAGAGCCCAAAATCCATCCAAATTTCCATGAAACCTTTCTACGGGTCATCGTTTTTTCTACGGCTCGTAGAACCCAATTTGAGTCTAAAATTTTACTATGTCTAGATCACTTCTAAGGATCATTTGAACACCTAGGTTAAACATCATATATTTGAAATTTCCCAAAAATCAACCTATGTCCTACGAATGCCTTCTTACAGACCATAAAACTTCCTACAATTCATATGTGTCATTTGTGGAACCTACCATAGCTGAATTTTCTAAAATCTTTCTTTTGAATCGAACATTTCAATTTTCAAGGTGTTACAATATCTACCCATTGATCCTCAAATGAAACTCAATCTAGCATGAATAGAGTAAAGAGAGAAATTAGCAGCCCAACATGAATGTAGAATACATCAAAATGCACATAAATAAGGAGAAATCACTACGAGCTAAAGCATAACTCATATCAAGTTTTCTTGAACATACATGCATTTAGATTCATGAGAATGAATGAAATGCATGAATCCGAAGAATGAACTATAAGAAATTGAATACTTCTAGCTACAATAGGAGCGGAGGAAAAAAATGAGGATACTTGCATATCATATTGGATTTGGCCTCTCAAGTAGCACCCTCAACTTGTTGATTCCTCAATTGGACTTTTATGTATGCAACTTTCAAAATTGACAATCCAATATTTCAACTGAAACCTCTTCATATGAAAGATTTTCGTAGATCTCAAAATTTTCAATGGCATAATGGACGTCAGATTGTCAACACACTTTTTCAACAAAGAAACATGTAACATCGGATGTACCTATGTTAAGTCGGTAGGTAACTCTAATTTATCAAAAACTTTTCTAATACGCCTCATAATATGATATGACCCCACATAAATGTGACTAAGGTTCCTTTCTTTCCAAACCTCATCATACCCTTCATAGATGTGATTTTCAAGTAGACCCAATTATCAATTTCCAATCAAGCTCTCCTCTTCTAACATCGGTGTAGGACTTTGTTAACTTTGAGCTATTTCCAACCTTTCCTGAATGAGTCAAAACATCTTCCATATCCTCATGCATTAACTCAAACCTATCAAAGTGACCTCACCAACTTTAAATCAATCAATAGGAGACCTACACCTCTAACTATAGAGAGCCTTAAATGGAATCATTTGGATACTCGAGTGATAACTATTATTATAAGCAAATTTTATCAAAGGAAAATGATCATCCCAATTATCCTTTAAATAAATTATACAAACTCTTAACATATCTTCCAAAGTTTAAATAGTAAACTCACTATGTCCATCAATATATGGATGAAAAGTCATGCTAAGTTTCACCCGAGTAACAAGACCATTCTGATATGACCTCCAATACTGAAATTAAATTGTGTACCACAATCAAAGATAGTGGATAAAGGCACTACATATACACACCCCGACTCTACACCCTAGACATGGCTGACCCTCGAAGACCATTGATGGTCACCAAGCGAACCCTTATCTTCGCTGACTACAAGCGTAAGATTAGCTTAAGCATTCAAAAGCTTAAAACTGAAACAAAAATTCAATAAACTCAACTTTACAAAGGTTTAACTCAAAAGAATAGTCTGAATAATATAATATATTCAATTCTCTATAAAATAGGCAACTTAAGTCTTCAAATTTTTTTTTAAAAAAAGTGATTAATACAGTCTCCTCAACTTACACTGACTATCTATGAAGTCGCTAACTTTTAATGATGGAAGTCGGGACAAGACACACGACATCCTGACTAAACTAAAAAGTAAATGAAATGCTCCGGAAGCAAAGATCCTCATCATAGCTATCTCAAACTCTCGGATGTATCAATGAAGCTCCGGTTGATGATTTTGAATACCTCTATCTGCATCATAAGAAGATGCAGGCCAAATGACTCGGTATGTGAAACGTATGAGCATCTTAGGGGAATTCTAAAGCATAACATAAGCTTGAACTTTATAGAAATGGAAACATACTTACCTTTTTTCAAACTTACTTTACTTAAAGAATACTCAAAACTACTCAACTTACTCAACTCAGAAGTACTCAAGGATACTCAACTCGACTCATAGATAAGATATTCAACTCAAAGATTAGGTACTCAACTTTAAATATATGATATTCGACTCAATAAAGCACAAATTAACTCAAGATACTCAACTTAAGGTACTCAACTCGAAATACTATACTCCCAATACTTAACTGTGCTTATTCAATATAAAGCAATTTAAAACAAGTGCAACGTAAAGAAAATCTGTTAAAAAACATGATGTCAACTCTTTGTATATAACAAGTATACAACATAACTCTGAAATGTATATGAAAATACAACTAACTGATGTACATAAAAATACAATAAGTTTTATGGGAGTTTCTCTAAACGACAATCATTATTTCAGAGCTATAGTGATGATACAACACTTCACCTCACGCTGCCAAGGACCATCTTATACCTTGCCATTTGTATAGAACTAACTTATTTTAGTGGATCCACTAGTCTATTCAAAAAGGATTCATCTAAAAATTATGACCTTTTTCTACCCATGGTAGATACATGGTTTTCATTATACTTGAGTCAATATGAACTCGCATACCCATATCGGTTCTCAATACAACTCTCAAGATATACATAGTTTATTATGTTTAAATACATACTTTTCTGTGATTTGAGATAATTTCTCAAAAACTTATCTAAAAGTCTATCTTGGAATTTCAATTTCCTCTCTTGCTTTATTTAGAAAGAGACTACTCTTTTTTGAAAACTAGATCAAAGGTTCTTTACTAAAACACTAGCTCAAATGATCTTTTCAAAATTTCAGTTTCGTTCTTATTTAAATTTGAAAACATTAAAAAAAACTTCTTTGGGAATATATACTCCCCATATACTTTTGAAAAAAAGAACTTCAACTTTACTCTTTACTGAACTCAAAACTTAATTCTTAAAATAAAGTTAAAACATTTGTAAAGGACCCTTGAAAACTTTGGTAACTTCACTTGACTTACTCTTAACTTCTCTTGACTTCGATATTAACTTTCCTTGAATTGGATTATGGATTCAAGTTTGGTGATCTCATGTTTATGAATGATTTCATGATGTTCAACTTGGAGGGTTCATGTGGAATTATGAGCATGAACTACTCAACTCAAGGACTCAAATACACTTTTCTATCTCCAGATTGTACATCTTATAGGGTTCATGGAGAATTATTGTCATCAACAATTCAACTAAAAACTTCATGGGTAACATATAATAGTACCATGATTAGAATTATAATTTCAAAGGGAATTAGGAACTCAATAGTCAAGACTTAGAACTTCAACATACTACTATTCTCAATGATACTCAATTTATGGAACTCATGCAAAAGTTATGGACATGAACGACTCGACTCGAAGGTCTACATGACTATATGGAGCTCATGCATGCGACTCTTCTTATTCTCTAACTTACTTCCTCAAAACTTAGTTCAAATTGATAGTTGATCTCAAAGAATTCACAATTGAACTCAAAGTCTTTCTCCTACTCTACTCTTAACTCTCTATTGAATGTAAATTATGAACTCAAGACCTATAATTCATGATAATAAAGATCTTATGATGACAAGTAAGGATCATGAATACATTTTCCTCATTTTTCTTACTTACTTGCTCGAATCTTGAAACAAGTTATTAGAATTTGTAGAAGATTTCTCCTAATATTAAAAAGGGACTTTTTGGAAAATTTTTGAAATAACTCTCAAGACTTAACTCTTGACTATACCTTAAAAGTGATTTATGAATTGAAGGTTGTAATTTGTGGTAGGAAAGATTTTGTGATGTTTAGGAGTATTTTAGATAGCTAAACATCAGAAGAGGTCACGAAATTACCGTCTTGGAACAAGTCTACGACACGGAGTTGCATTAAAATCTTTGGTCACGAAATAAAATTTTGAGACAGAGGAGTGTGCGTCCTAACTGCAAAGCAAAGCAAGTTTTTTATCACTGGGGGGATCAAGTCTGCAATGCAGACTTGCGTGCCAAAATATGTTCGACCTTTTCTTCTTCATTTTCTAACCCCAATTTGCCTAAATTCAATTCTCTTTCTCAATTCCTCTTTAGATTTAGATACCTAGAACGTGAACACAAGAACCTACTCATAAAAAACTCTAAGATAAATATGTTTTCATCAAGAACTAAATAATCTCATCTTAACTTAAGAACTAAAGTCAATTTCAAGAACATAATTCAAGAAAATCATACTTGCATTTTTCTTGAATAAACTTAACGTTGAAATTAATATGATTGGTGTGTGGATGAAGAAATCCAACACTATGAAAGCTTACATACCTAAAAGAACCATCTTCTTGAAGAATCGAGAAGATAAACCTAGCCTTAGCGTTTCTTGATTTTCTTGAGCGAAGAATCTTTAGAGTGAATGAGATGATTTGATTTGTGAAAATTGATATTCTATATGTTTAGGGCAGTTTAGATGACCTCCTAAGGGTGATTAGGACCAAAATATCCCTAAATAAATAAATAAAATGAGCTGGAAGTCAGAATTATTTTCTAGTAGGCAGTGAGGTCAGTATTGGCTCTGCGTTATGGAGCCATTCGGGAGTTGCTGCCAAGTTTGCGCGTCGTTAGTAAATCAGTCATAATTTTTTTATTTACAACTCGGTGGCATTGGAAAGATAACTTGAAGGGATATAATTTAATATCTTAATTCTTATGAATCTCCTAACTCATTATGTACTAAAAGTTATAGCCACTTGAAGTTGAACAAAAACTTAAGAAACTTAGGAATAACTTGAATGTTTTTCTCTTTTGTTTCTCTTGGAACTTAAAGTGATACATCTAGTGACCTTTATACTCAAGAAATTTTAATTTTCTTGCAAAATTCTCACTCAATACGAAGTATGGTTCGAGTCTTAGTTCAAAATTTTTTTATAGTGTCAAAACATGCAACTCGCCATTTTCTGAATATAATTTTTGACATAATATTTGATTGAAAATGAAGTCTTCACCGAAAGAAAATCAGTTGACTTCTTCATTTGATCCATGATAACCCAAATTGTGTCAAAACATGAAATTTGGCCTCATAGGCTGCAAAATGAGCTCAATCCCTTCAGAAAGCGACAAATATGCTCTTTTGGACTAAAGCAAAGTTGAGTAGAATACCTGGATAAAATATGAATATGCTGCAGAAAACATATTTCCTCGCTCTATATTTAGGAACTCATCTCTCCTTTTGTCCATCTAAGTTTGGGGGATATACTTCTCCATGAAGAAGCTAGAAATGTTGCTCAAGTCATAGGTTGTGTATTTAGCTGGTCGACACTCAACATGAGATTGCCACCACATTTTGGCATCTCCCTTGAATTGGTATGTTAGAGACTTAACACCAAATTTCTCTACTATATCCATCTTATAAAGCATCTCATGACAATCAACAATAAGCTTCTTCAGAATTAGTGCCCTTAAAGACCTTTCCAATTTAATAACTTAATAAAGTAATCATGTTGGTCACTATTCAATACATTCCATATAGTCAATCAAAGACACATATTTGTTTTCAAGGATGCGTCCATGTGGGGAGCCAAAATGGCTTGTGTGTTGTAATCAATGAACCTGAGGTACTGGTGCTAGTATTGAAGATATTGAGTGCTTGATCTTGATCAAATATTGAGATAGGTGAGAACATGGTTGATCATCTCTGGAATAAGTTAGGCTGGTGATTTCTTCTCATGAATCCGCTTATCATCCACCTTATCACCCTCTCTTGTTACCTCATTGCCCAGCGGAGGGGTCGCTGCTCTATCCATGCTGGCCCAGCTGCCTAACCTTTGTCGTTGGTAGGCTTTTTCTCCTATGATCTATACCACAATGTGTCATCACTACTCCCCATCGGGCTAATGCCCCAACTATTGACTCAGGTGCATCCTCTTTTGTTGGTGTTAGTATTGACACTATTGTTGCTCTAGTTCTAACCATGTGGAAAATAAAGTGAATAAGGTTAGTACCAATTTATATCGCCTATCTACCAATTTGATTTGACTAATAGCATTAAAGAAAGAAGGATTGTGTTTTCATACAACCTAGAAGTATCAAACAATCTATGACATATTATTCCCAAAACTTGAAAGTCATCACTAGTTCATAAAAATCTGAGGAAATGGGATCACCATTTTGAGAAGGAAAATGGAACACCTTACACACAAGAGACCACAAACTAGGTGAAAAGCAGACAACGTATAGAGATATGAAATATTTGATAAATGGGGCATGAGTTTCCGATAGGCCCTTGTCTTGGGAGCTAAGACTTAGTGAGGCGTATACGAAAATTTGTGTGATAACCTTAATTCCACCACATCATCTTATCCTTGTATTGTATTGTGTTACCTAGTCTTGTTAGTTTGTTTTCTTATCTTATAATTTGGTAATTAGTATGTTGTCTTACCAATTGCGGAAGGGATGCCTATGTGGGACTTTTTGTATGCAGGTGAAAGTGTTTTATCGTTTATTCTATAAATATTCATATTCTATTTTACTTAGTAATCCTAATCTACTGAGTATAAGTATATTGTACCCATCTGTACTTCTACAACCTTTCGTTGGAGCTATTAGTATGAGTGGTTTCCACATGATTGATTGATCATGTTAGGTTAGTTGATTTTGAAGTTCTAGTAAGATCTTGTCGTAGATTATTATTTTGGAGCTTCATCTTTTATTTTTATTTTTATGTATATTTCAAAGACGTGTGATGTAATTCATAAATTGTATTAGAATAATCTTTAATGCTTATGATACTAGGCTTTGGAAATGTTGTATCTCAATTTTTCTTTATGGCATGACTTCGTTCTAGAAGCTACGCATGTTTGGTTAGATCATATTTGATTCTTCTTATGCATCGATCTTAGATTTTGTCTATGTGCATGATGACCTTCTATCTAGGTCGTGGTGTCTATGTAAATCATCTATAAAATTTATTAGATGGGGGTATGTCCAAAATACCTCAGATGAATGATCTTCTTATCATGTTTCATACCAACCTGAAATTTGTTACATTACATTCACTTGAAACTTCAAGTGAGATAAGTTTAGCTTCTATTTTAGATAAACTTATCAATCTCTAACATGCCTGCAATATTTTTCACCATAGATATCTATTTATCTTACCTTAGAGATTCGATTTAGATGCATGAATAGTTCATCTTATGTCATTTTCAAAGCTTGACCACTTATTACTGAATCTAGAATTATCTACATATTTGATTCCAGTTTCTCGATTAATATATGAACCAACACCTCATTTGCTTTATTATGATGCAAAAACTTTGAAGAGATATTTGAACATTTCCCATGTTATTTAAAGCTAAATATCTCAACTCTCAATCTTTCAATATTCCCAAATGAAAAATAAATAAATTAGGCATTTCTTCACAAATAATTTTACAAGGTAATAAAGTTTGTGTGGTTCAACCTTTAACCACATCTTCACTATCTAAAAAGGAGAAAACAGGAATAGAGTGCTTCTCATATGATTGATTGAGACTCCCTCAGGTATATGCATGTCACTAATATCTTAAAATTTCTAAATATATTTTTGTGGATACTTATGTCCTAGACCTATAAACTGTCCATCGGTGTGCGATAGTTACACCACATTCTATTTTAACTCAAATCTACCTACATATATGAAGATTCTATAAAGACATTACATGTAATTGGGATTGCTACTTCGCATACTTTCAAAAGATATACTATCATCTCTAAAGGAATAGTCCCTTTTTGTAATTGTTAGATTTCACATAAATAAAATTATTGAAGAACAATTTTTTTTCTCCAATAAAACAGTCTTTCTAGCTCAAGATGTCGAATCATCTACTTCTTCATTCAATGTCATAGTATTTGCATCTAGATATTGTACATTTATAAATAACGACCAAGATAAAATTATTAATATATGAAAAAAGAAATTGTAAGAGACCATCTTTTAAGTTCATAATGTTGTCACCAAAAACCTATTTCTTTTAAATGCACACACAACTATATGTGTTCGTGCAAGTTGTATACAGACTCGAATGATCTGAGATGTCAAACACATAAGGTTAGTGATTGACATGTGTTTAAGTAGATAATTATAGATCATAGTTATTAATTTTATCTACATTAATTAAATGATTGAACCCAAGTAAAATTTATTAAAATCACTAATTAAGAGAAATTTAAAGATAACAACTCTTTTAAGCATTCATGTATATTATACAATTTCATTACTTTATTAATTTATCTAGTTATATATTTAAGATGTTTATAATATGATCATGGTATTCTGAGCCTATAATAATCACTCCACATTGATTCCGCAGATACATTACTGAGCAATGAAATGATAACTCAACATAGAATTATAAAACTATCTTCTCGTTTTTATAACTAAGTAAGACATCCAAGGTCTACTCCTATTCTAAATTATTGAAATACATTTTGAAAATCTTTTTAAAAAAAATATTTCATGTTAAATATTTTAAATCCATCATGTCTAGACATTAGTGTCTAATACGATCAATGATATAATGCTGATTGAAATCTAATTAAAAAATGGTATAAATCGTCGATGCTCCCCTTAAAGTTGGCACAATGTTTTACTTAGAAACCTCAATTAGATGATTTTCATTTTGAACACCTAACGTAGGGTCCTTATGTGTCACTTTAACACCTTTTGCAAAGCTGAAATCTCGCGTTGTTTATACTCATCCAAGGCGCGTAAACATCATTTTTTCGTCTGATGTGGCGTCCAACTAGTAATATCATTTCTTCTTTATTTAATTGTTCTATTGAAACCTAATTAAGAAAACCTTCCTCTCCAATTTCTCTCTTCTTTGTCCTTAATTCTTTCATATCGAGCTTCTCTAACTTTTACATGGCACTTGTGGATAAAGACCAATATTGTATATATGGTAATGAAGCAGTATTATAGACTTCGTGGACACAATTAAATCCAAGGCGTAGATTTTGTACTTATAGAATTTCAAAGGTAATTTTTTTAAAATTTTGTTTAAGTGAATTAGATGATTAATTGTTGGAGCCTAATTCTTTTTGATTGGTTTGTATAGAAAATAGGTGGTTGTTACTATTTTCATTGGTATGAAGATCGACACGCTCCTAAGCAAACATGGTGATATGGGGTTTGTTGAAAAAAGTCAAGGCCTTTGAAGAAAAAAATAAATCGAGAAAGAAATATATATATATATTGTTGGTGTCATTGTTAATGAGTTGGTGATGTTTTGAACATGGACATTGAAGCCTAACTGTTAGGTAATCTTGAGGTCTAGTAGTATATATCTAAATATTAGTGTTCTTGAGGTCTACGTTAGTGTTCGGTCTAGTATTATTTTAATGTTGTTGTTACTGTAAATTCTTTTACGTAAATGTGCATTTTGGATGAAATGAAATTCTATGTTATTGTTGCAGTAAATTTTGTTGTATTAGATACATACAAGTCTCAAATTCATTCTCACGATGTAACACCAAAAGCAAATAGCAAATTCATCACAAAATTCTCAAAACGTAGTCATATTCGTCATAATATAACACCCAAATTACACAAAACACTGACAATTATATTGTATTCTCCATAATGAGCTCAAAGTTAGCATTATGCTACATACCATTCGTGGATACAACCTTTGAAAAAGTGTATACGAGTACCAAAATAAGGCCTCAAAATAAAGCTAGCATAATCAAAGGCTACATACACCCTTCACAATAGAGTTTACTATTACCAAAATAAAGCTAGCATAATCCAAAAACATTAGACAACAAAATCAACTCCCAAAATTAACCTATTCTAAATTGGTGTTATTTTCCTTTTATTTTCCATTTGCTGCAATTGGGAAGTGATGACAACACCTTTGGTTTTTCATCTTAAGCCTCTAGGCTTAAAGCCAAGGTCTATACCCGTTGAACTTGCATCCTTATAACTTGAACTTGTTGGTAGAATCCTTTGACTTGAAGTCCCAAGCTTTTATTAAGAAAAAAGAACAAAATTAAAATATAAACTTCAATATTTAAGATACAAAGTCTGTGACAAACATATGTTTAGTATTTGGATTCCACTTTCACTTGTGTAGATACCAAATCCAACATTACTTGATCCACCATTAGTTGTCCTCTTTGGTCCCCCTCTTGCAAAATCTTCTCCAATTGCAACTCTTCCTCTTTTTTGTGTAGCAGTTTGTCCGATCCTTGGAGGTAGTTGACTGATTATTCCTCTTTTAACAGGAATACTTGTATCCACGAATGGTGGTGGTTTCCTTGATTTTGTAGTTTCCCTTGCCTTCTTAACTCTAAGTAAATCACCACAAACTATTTTTGAAGAAGCATGATTGCTTGATGTTGTTGAAGCAGGTCGGTTGAATCTTGTTCGTCCATGTTGGTAGGAGCTTCTTAGTCCAGATAGCTACTTTCTTGTGACGTTTGATTAGTAAATTGTGAACTGTATCTAGATGGTTTTAAAGTATGGAACCAACCTAAGTGTCAAGCATAAAGTTTGATCATTAAATTCAACAAGAATTTAAAAAAGCACAAATAAATAATAAATTAGTTACCTTGCAATATTTCTTGTGTGGCCTTGTTTACTTGGAACAAGTAAATTTCACCCCTTATTTGGACATCTTTCCATACTTCTTTCTTGGTTTATCTTTACTCTTTCTTATATTTCTTGGAGACTCAATATTGGTTTAGGTTCAGGAGGCTCAATATTTGGATTGTTAGTTTCATGACACATCTTCATGTTTGGAATTGGATGAATAAAATGATAATAAGCCTTTAAGAAGGTATCCTCCAATGCTCCACAAGTGGTTCAGTTCCTGTTCTATGTGGCATAAAGTAGAAATAACATGTTGACATGGAACGCCTCTCAATTGCCAAGTTATACAACTACAAACTCCATTAGTCAAGTTAATTGTATGTCTATACTGCCCTTCTCTAACCTCAAACCCAACATTAGCATTCCAAAGCATATTGCACGCCTAAGACGTACTTTTTCTCCTCCAGTATAAGTCTAGCCATAGGTGCAATATCAGATATCCAGGTGTCAGCAAACTTAACCATATCAACAGTTTTAGTCAGTATTTTTCTCCTAATTTCCACCAACAGTTATTATAGATTTGTGTCTACATGATAAGATCCATGAGTTAAAGGTTTCACACTTGTTATTTTCAGCTGCATAATATTTGGAATTCTCTTGAAAAAATGCTCTAACCCATGACACTTATGGATAATGCAATGAATCATAACAAATTTACTTACCAAGTCTGCTCATTTTATGAAGCTTCAACATGAACTTCCCTTCAAAAGTCAGCTTGGAACACCTTTAGAATTTTTTCCTTCTTTCCTCTCCCTTCCATATTTTATTCCAATTAGACCATATGTGTCAGCACACCTTCTAACTTCAACATTTGGTAGCAGTTTATCAAAAATTGCATGAAGACCCTATGATAAAATACAATTCAAGAAAGAAAATACATTTCTGCATATCTACAATCATCAAAGTACATATCTAAAAACATCAAAGTAATAGACAATTACCTTTTGCATATCTAACATTACAGTAAGACCTTGCCCATAACCCAACTGCAGGTGCTCGTTCAAGAAGTTGATCAAGAAACTCCAGTTATGATTAGTCTCATTTTCCATAACTGCCCAGTAGATAGGAAACATCTAATTGTTTTCATTCTTTCCAACTGCTACTAGAAGTTCCTCTTTACAAGCAATATTTAAGGAACATCCATCAAATCCTATTATTCTTCGAAATCCTTCCTTTCACCCCTTCTTCAATGCGTTCAAACATATATAGAAGTACACAAATCGATTCTATCATGGTACAATTTCTCTATCCATCCTTACCTAAACACAACTACCAGGATTGGTTTGTTTTATAACTAAGCATAATCACATAACCTTGCAATTTTCATATTATAGTCACTCATGGTCTCTCTAAGAATCATCATATTTACCTTGTAGCAAATTGTTCTACCCGCATACAGTAGTAGCCCCTGCCTGCACAATTCTTGTATTTCCCAAATCCTCAAAAGCTTGTTGTTTAGTTACTTCATCTTTGAATATACTTGTTAGGAACTTACTTGTACACATTTTGTTCTTATTTGATGGAGAACACTTGTGAATAGGATGGTAATTCTTACTCATGAACTTACCACAATCCTTATAAATAGCACCATAGCACAACCATTTGCATTTATCTTTGAAGTTACATTTAGCTCTCACGTTATGAGCTTCATGATGCCTTAAATTAATTTTATAATTTTTCAACAACATATTTTTGCCAATGCCTTTCTAAATTCCTTAGGATTCTAAAAAATTATTCCAAGTTCAAATATAGCAACAATACATTCATCATCATGATTGACATTTTTGCTCTTCCTTGTGCCAGGTAGAAAACACCTCTAATAGTTTCAACATCTAGCATATCAGTGCTATCATCACTATCACATTCTGAGCTACCAATATACTACTTATCTCCTCCTAATCTGCCAATATACCTATCCTTTTTATTTTTTCCAATATATTCAAAGTCTCCGTCCACACCAACCTTCACCTATTGGTACTTCTTCAAGTATTATTTTCTTCTTTCTAGGATTAGGATTTCTTTTCTTCCTAAGATTAGGATTTCTTTTTTATCTCCTTTCATACCTAAAGGACCTCAATTCTTCATCAACATGAATTATCTTCATCTGGAATAGCATCTACATTTGTGTCACTACTAGGTAGATCTGTATAAGCTTCATTCTAATTTGTATCACCTCTAGACAGTTTTGTATTAACTTTATTCATATCTGAATTATCTTCATTCAAATATGAAACAACCTCATTGTCCATAGTTTCTTTAGCATTTATACCCAGAGATTTATTAACAGGATCAGAACATGCTAAAAGACTAGTTGGAGCAGGCAATTCCTCCAACTCATCAACTTCATGGACCACATACACATAAAGCTCATCACCATCTATCAAGTCTTCCGCAAATTATACCAATTGAATATCAGAAGTAACTTGAACTAATTCATTCTTAACTTCACAGTAAAATCCCTTCATATTTGTATACCCAAGGTATTTAGTGTATGAAAGGAGCTTGACAAGAATTAAATGGTTTTTATTTATGCCAACACAAAATACATCTACTTCTCATTGGTAAGTATGGTTAGGTTTCTAATAAAACAACCCCTATGATGAAAACATATTAAAATATAATTGTTCGTATCCCAAAAAGAAGACCTCCAAAAATAATGAAATACCCAAAAAGCCAATTACTTTATCAACACTAGTTAGGCCAAAACCTAAATTCAAAATGAAAATAAAAAAACAGAAATCAACAACATAATACACCGTCATCAAGAATAATCCTACAAATAGAAGAAAACAAAGGAAGAACCTTCAATTTCTCCAATGTTGCACAGCTCGATACCTGATTTACCTAGGGTTTTCATTGGAGAAGAGAGAAAATTGTTCAAGGAAGTTGAAATATCCATCTTTTAATTTGAGAAATAATGACGTTTAAAGGGGTTTAATAGTTGCCATCATATAACAGGTCAGTTAATCCACGTAAATACGGTTATATTGCACGCGTCTATGATCTGTAGTAGGTTGTGCAAAAGTGTAAAGCGACACATCAGGACCCTATGTTAGGTGTTTAAAATGAAAATCATCCAGTTGAGGTATCTAAGTGAAACACTGCTTCAACTTTAGGGGTCCACGATGGGTTAGGCCTTCAAAATTCTTTCAACTTGTTAAGAAATGAACATATGTTTATCTTATTACACAAATAAATGAGAAAAAATAATAGCAATAATAGATCAATAATATTTAGCGAAAATTTAAGCAATTAGCAAGATCAAATTAAAACCTAACAACCTTTTTAATTGATGAGAAACACAACCTATTCCATTCAACACAAAAGAAAAAAACAACAGACACAAATACTGAAGCAACAAAGCAGACTAAAAACATAAACTTAAACAAAAGTAAATTAACCTAAAACATAAGACAAAGATAGCAACGACAACAAAACAACTACAACCCATGGTCTCTCTAAAACCTAAAGCCTAAGTTCTAAGTCAAGCTCTTCGACCTCATGATCTTCATTCTTCTTCTCACACATCCAACCTGTGGTAACTTCACTAGTACTCCCAATGGATGAATGGGTTAATTCTAAAGGTTTGGCAGCTAATGCACCATTCATAACCTGGATCTTAAACTGATCCCATTGACTAAGATGTTGGGCATATATGTTATTTTGATTAAGAGTAGGAGTGATTGGTTCATGTGCATTAACATGAGGAATTTGTTCCTTATTACCATGCGGCAGTTGGTGAGCCCGTTGTTGATTCACCTGATTCATTATATGTTTTTGTAGCATTTGGAGATAACCATGTTGTGGATGACCTTGGGGTTGAGGAGGAATCTCCGACACCACGGATTGTTGCAATGGGTCAAAAATTGATCGACGATCGCTAAGACTTATTTGAGGACTCTGCACCACTGGATTCCTCAAATGCTGATGACGTAAGTGTTCCTGGTTATGTATAACTACTGGGTTGGGCATGAGATAGCCTAAGTAACGACAATGAAGGGGGAGGTCAGCAGATGGACAAAAAAACTTGTGATGGTGTGCACCTTTTATCCAACTTTCCTCAAACCTATGTTTGGTTTGGTGCCCCGCAAGCCCTTGACTAGTGGTGAATACCTCATTGCAGAATCTGCAACGATAACACCAAGAACCTGCAGGCCTCGTTAAAAGGGATGGATAAATCATTTGTCTTGTTGGTGGCGACTGTATTTTTTGTGAAGAGTTATTTGGAGAACTGAAAAAATGAATTGGCGAGGAACTAAAGAAATATCCACCGAAATATATAGGACCAAAATTTCAAATAATATGATAATAATGTTTGTGTCAGAAAGGTAATAAGTTAAATGTACTGACTTTTTTTCCATAAATATATTCAAAGATTTACTCACATATGATATGCTTACCTTTTTATACCATGATTGAATATTTTTCCTATTTCATCTTATTTCATTCCATTGACTATTTTTCCTTTTTTAAACCACTCAATTTTAACTTAATACAAATATTCTTTAACAAATGAAAGTAGTGTTGAATTTCACTTTTTTATACCTATCCATAAATATATACATGAATTAAACAAAATTATAAAAAAAAATACTAGCTAAGCATATTTTAGATTGAGCATGACCAAACAGATACAAAATAATATACCATTAAAATCAAATCAAAATATTGTCTAGTAGAATGAGTATTTCTCATCAAAGTATCACAACTCAAAGTACAACATAGCCGTAATATGACATGTAAGACCCCGAGAGGCCATATGATGAAACCTAAATTTGGACTCATTTAGGGCCTTATTTATATAGATTTAATGTACTCAAATGCTTAATTTTTATCATAAACTGATGTTAAATCCTTGATTTTTAGGTACATGGATTGAGGAACAAAGCATGGACACTAACAAGCAAAAAGGAACAAAACAAACTAAAGAATTGAAGAAAGACAAGTCTGGTGATCTTCAAGAGCACTCGGCGAATCGCCGAGTGGCTACGTTGACCGCTTAAACTTCTAGTATGCCAACCCTGAGGTAAGAAACCAAGTCATCGGTGAAAATGAAGATCAGCGAATTGACGAGTAGTTTCGTGAAGCAAAAAAGATATTGCTCAAAGTTATAGACCTTAAGGATGTTGAATGCCAAGGAAAAAGGCGATGTAAAAGATCGGTTGGCGGCTCACCGAGTGGTTTGACGAGCCCGACTTACTTCGCCAAGTGACCCTTTGTGGCTTATTTTTTGAAACTATATATTAGGTTTGAACATTTAGTTTAGTATATGAAATCAGCTTTGAACAATTCTTTCTTGAGTTTTTTTTAATTTTTGAAGAACCTTAGAGATTAAATTTGGAGATTTTGGAAGTGGGTTCCGGTTATTCAGTAAATTGAGCATTATAAAAACTAAATATCTCTTACCAGTTGATGGATAATCGATTCGGAAATAGTTTTTACACTTATGTGTTTGGCTAAAACCCCAATTCTTGGGATGTGATAATGTGATTATGGGTTGAATAAGTTTATGGGTATTGTTAATTACTAGTTTAAAATGCTATTTTGAAGTGAGTTTAATCATTTATTGAGGTTTAATTTATGAATTGTAGTTGCAAATGAAGTTATATCTTTGTGTTCTTGGCTTGCTCGAAAGAGAAGTTTTAGATTTAAGATTATTGATAAATGATTTGTGGGTATTGATTGAGTTGCGTTTAGCTCAAGAGAGTGAACCCTAAACCCAATCCTACCCATCTATCTCGAAAGAGTGGATGAATTAAGGTGTAGATTGTTCTTTATTATCATGCTTATTGATGTTCGAAACAAATCACCAGATTCGGGGTAGTCGTTCGAGAGAAAGCTTTTCTCTTTTATAATCTATCCTACTCACTGACTTTTAGTTGTTTACTAGTAGTTTCCACATCCCGAGAATCCTTCTCCCTATTGTTATTTTGAAGTTTTGGCGACTACTTTGTAGTTGATAATTACAAACAAAAAAACCCATATGACATTCATGTCACACCATTATTTAATTAATGTATTTTTCGATAAATTTTATTCCTATGGCTAACTATATCATGTTTGCTATCCTAATTGAATTTGAAACACGTATTGCTCCAAACTCATTTAGTCAGGTTTTTTACTGATTTACGATAATTGATACCTAGAATTGGATGAGGTGTGCTTCAAACATTATCAAAATAATTCCACTGTTGAGGAGTGGTGTTGTTTGAAATTCTATTGTTGAAGTTGAATTGTGTTCTTTTTAGTTATAGTTGAATCTACTTACTTTTAGTTTTGGTTTGTGTTGCTTCAGTTAAAATAGAGGATGAGATAAGCGTTAAGGTAGCAATGGTAGCCAAGTGGATCTCTAAAATGATGTTGGAAATCTCAACCACATCAATGACCTAGTCCAAATTGGTGGTGTTGGGGTCATGAGGATCCCTATGAACATCTCTGAAATATTGTTGATGTCTATGGACCCGTCTTGTTTAAGAATATAGCAAGAATCAATCCGGTTGATGTTGTTTACATTTTCTCTAATAGGCGAGGCAAGCAAATGGTTAGCTGAGTTGCCAAGAGATTTTGTCACTTCTTGGATGGGGCTGGTCACAGTGTTCCAAGTTCATTTTTTCCCTCCATCTAAGATGATGACACTTAGGTATAGTATCCAAAGCTTCAAGCGTTTGGAGGCTGAGCTAGTTCCTAAGCCGTTGCTGAATTTTAAGAAGTTTGTGTTGTAATTCCCAAATCATGGATTTCCTAACAACTTGTTGCTAAGTACTTCTACAGGAGTCTTGATTCAATGAAAAAGGAGTTGTAAATCAATTTGTACCCTGTGGATTAATGCAACAACCTGATGACTCCTTGATTGCCTGAAAAGATCAATAGGGCATGTTATACTCGTGAGGACCAAGTCTTTCATCTTAACATTAGAATTACAAAGGAGTATATCTAAAAGGATCAAGAGAGAGAGAATAAAAAGATGTAACAACCCTAAAAATGAACTAGGTTAAACTAGAGCCTCTCATGTGTTTAAAGAGTAAATAACTAGTTAATAATGTCTTAAAATGATGAAGAATAGCTTAGGGGGTCAGTTTGAAGAGCTTAGAAATTGAACGTCATAGAACGACCAAGACGTTCAGACACTAGTATTGTGTGTGCTAGTGTGCCTTAGCATGTTTTATGTGTTGTTTGGTGTCTAAAACGATAGGAGGGGACTCCATCATCTAGATGAGTGTGTTTAGGGTCAAAAATTCCGGGTACGACTCCCCAAAGACCACCCTAAGGGTCTTTGAGAAGGACCCAAACATTGGCCATGAAGCTGCCAAAAGCAGTCCCAAACCACAACCCTAAATGACAGACAAAAGCTTAGTTGACGCCCCGTCAAATAGGGGCGTGGCTCCACACTTAGTCATGGGATCTTGTCCCCTAAATTTTGAGACTTTGACCAAAACCATGCCCATCAGGACGGGTCGTGGTTCCATCGACGCCCCGTCGATTAGAGGCCATTATTTGGCCTACAATTTTCTTGCAAGCCTTGACCACGTCCTAATTAAGTAGTAGATGGTTATTTTAGGTGTTTTTAGGTTTTTAGACTTAAATTTTCAGAATCAAAACCTCCCTCCCAAGAAAAAAACTCACTCAAGACTCCTCTGAAGCTTGAACTCAAGGTGAAGCTACGATTGAAGATTTTCACTGGGTTCTTCATCAGATTTCATGGGTTTTCTTCTAATAAGGTATGTTAATTCATCCTTTATTCTTCTCTCATTCAAAGAGCCAGTCCAAAGGCTTTTTCAAAAGGTTTAAAAATTCGAAACTCTTTTATTTCAAATTCTGAGCATGTGTTCTTGCATGAAAAGGTTTCAATGGATGAATTATGATGTTTTGAATATTAATAGATTAATTTATGATAAAAAAATTCAATAAACCCATAATCATTCTAATTATCTAATTTTGAATTGTGAAGTGGGTTTGATGAATGTGATTGGATTATGTTGGAATTATGTTTATACTATGATGTATTATGATTATTTACTGTTTATTATGCCTAATTATAATGAATTGTTTGAGAATTGAGTAAAGGTATCAAGGCTTGGATGAGAGGTAAATTGATCTCAAATGTTCTAGTTTTCTTGAGTTGATCTTGTGTGGTATGGTCCATTTATGGTGGCGGTGTTTACTTGATGTATATGAAGGTATATGTGAATTGTGATTATGGTCTTGAAGGCATTGAATGTGAAGTAAAGTGATATTATGAAGTATATGTATTTATATTATCTTATAAAGTTATGAATGTGTGTATTGAAGATATTATGTCTAATTGAAGCATGATGTGAATGTGAAGAATGATTGTGTGTGAATTATTATGAATGTAGTATAATCATGATTAGGAGTCAATGTTATGAATGATGGTGATTATGTGGAAGGCTCTCTCACATATGCTCACACACACAATGAATGAATGAATGAATGGAGCTAATGAAAAGGGTAAAGAATAAGAGTCTAGTGAGGGTTTTCGCAATAGAACTACAATGAATGAAAAAGAGGGATTTGGGGTGGACACTCTTCGTGAGTTGAGACGTAGTGTTTAGTAGCAACCTCATTATTCCTAAGAGCTTTACAAATAATGAATGGTAGGTTGGGGGTTGGATACTCTTCGTGAGTTGAGATGTAGTACCCAAAAGTAACCTTAAGAGATGAGTACTCTTCGTGAGTTGAGATGTAGTACTTGATAGAATCTCTTAACGTATAGTTAATGAATGTCTAAGACTCCATGGGGATTTGTGCTTAGCCCCAAGAGGATTTGAAAAAGAGGTGCATAATCTTCGTAAGTAGAGATGTTGTATCTAATGTACCTTTTGAGATGAGTAATCTTCGTGAGTTGGGATGTTTTACTTAGAAAAAATCTTTGTATCCCTTAACTATGCACGCGCATAGGACTAGCTATTGGAGATCCATGTAAAGGCTAAAGAATGACCCTACCTTAGGCAAGTGGGGACCCTCATCCGGTAGGGGTTAATTCAGGGATTCCATGTCAAGCTCTTATGGTCTATGTTGATTGAAGTTATCCCCCACGAATGAATGTAATGAACTAGATATTCCTGAGGGTGTACTACTTAGGGTAGGTTGTGGAATTGGACGCCCTCTAGGAATTGCACAAGTAGACATTTGGAGGGAGTCTTGGTGTGTCCTTGTAATGAAAATGAATGAATGGGTTATTACCTAATGTTAATGAAGCATGTTGATAGATGTCTAATGTTAATGAAGCATTTTGATCTTATGTCTAATGTTGAAAAAAGGTTTTGTAATTGATTGAATGTGATGTGCCTAGTCTAGGGTGATTCCTAAGGAGCATTAAGTGGGAGTAGTAGAATGGGATGATGCGTTCACATTTCACTAGTGTAACTTGGGGTTGTCTTTATGTGAACTTCTTAAATGTATGAATGTTTTCCTCTAATTAATGGATCTTTATCACTGGAAATCTTAAGGATCACCTACGTGTGTATTGAAGAGGTTGTATGGGTGGTTTCCTCATGTCTTACCTAGGTGAATCTTAAGATAACTTCGAATAGAGGGCTTAAGTTATGGGTTACTTGATGAATCTGGCTATATGTTGAGAATTGTGAAAGTATACCTTGTATGTTAATGATGACTTATATGATGTCTTGTACACTTGATTCATGAGGTTCTTATCAAACTAGCATGAAAAGTATGTTTTAACTAAAATGTACTTTGTAAAGCATATTTTCGCATATTGCCATACATAGTACATTATTTTTACTAACTCCATATTCTTCTCTATTTCTAAAAGTATAGGTGGAAGGAAGTGAAGATTTATAGAAGTTGAAGCTTGGGAAGTAGAGTTCTATCAAGTCTCTTGGAAAATCCTCATATGTTCGAGAACAAGGATGTTATGTTTAGTTTTCTTTCTATTAATGATTTGTATTAGACTATGAGTTTTTTTTCTATGTAAGTGTCGTGACCCAATGATATTAAGAAGTGTCTAAGATGGTTTGTGATGATAAAACTTTGTTTCATAAGTTTTATGAAAGAGTTTTTATTGACTATATTGTGAAAAGTTTTAATTCTGTACTATTTTTCATACCTATGTCACGACTTGGGGGTGCTCTCGGGTTGTGACAAAAGATGATGACCATACAAGATATCTTGGTATAAAATGTCATGGGTGTTGGTACGAAGAATGTAAATATTGTGGGTGTAAATGGAGTGAACCCCGATGAAGCCCAATTTGAAGCGATGTACAATGTGAAAGTGAACTTCCTAATAATTCGAGGAGGCAATTATCGTGCCAACTACCAAGACCGGGTGGAAGTCAAGGTTGGAATAGAGATGAGGGATGCAGAAATTGTGATAGAGATATATGTGGTCATAACGCCACTTTGAAGGAAAAAGAGGGGGAGAAGGATAGGGATGTTCATACCTATAAGCGTCAAAAGCCCAAAGATTTAGAGGGTGGTCGCAGTAAGATATGCTTTCACGCATTCTAAACGAGGTTGAAGGGTCTGATAAATTTTTGAAAGAAATGAAAGAGGGTATTTCGTTACTCAACCAAACGGTAACTTCTCACTCAGTCTTAATTATGCGACAGGAGAACCAAATGAGTCAAATCTCGTCTCAAAAGGGGGGGGGGGTTCCTAGTGATACTATGGCAAACCCCAAGAGTGAAGCTTGAATGGGTACTTGCATTTTTCCATGACATCAAATAAGGCGCTTCTTAGGAGGCAACCCAAGTTTTTAATGCTTTAAGTTTGATTCTGAATAACTGATGTTGATTGTTTAGGTTGAAAAGTGGAATGTGTTTGAGAATGTGCAGTTTGGCAAACGTAGAGTCTAGTCGGCGACTTGCCGAAGAGGTCGGCGAGCCTAACTTGGACAGTCGTTGGACTCACAAAAATATGAAGTCGCACGCTCAAACTAAGCAAAATTGCAAAATTATGGGCAATCAAGGGGGGACGTTGGCTAATACCAAATAGTTCAATGAGTTTGTCCCGCTCACCGAACTACCATATGTGCAAAATTTCAACCTTAATTCCCAAAGTCAAGCTCGTAGCCCCTGAAATCAAATCAAACTCATACATTATACAATTCATACAATACCCATAAGACCCATGTCTCCGGGGTAATTAGACTACCCTTGACTTGTCCAAAATTGGCAATTTGATGACTTTTGCCCTTAAGAATGGTGTCAACCACTCCATCATTGTGCAAATTATGTCATTTGGCTCAATTCTTCATTTAACTATACCTAACATAAAATAACTGCAAGCCAATAATTTAGAATCAATTTTAACACATTACACACGAGCATTAATTATTTTAACCAATTAGTTACAAGTTAGAAGCATGAAATAAGAAAACACACATCAAACACAATTTAAACATAGGCTCACCACACAATAACACAAAACTGTCAAATGCATTCGAGTTCAACTACTAATCGAGAGTTCGCGGTTCGAAAAACCAAACATTCGATACAAAAGATGATTTGAACTATTAAGAACCACTACATCACCTTCATCGGAGATCCAATAGGGATAATATGTGAATATCACGAACAAACTTTTTCTTACCATGCTCAATATGAGAACCACTACTAATCGATAGTCGAGTAAGAACATTTGTTACAACATTCACCTCTTTGAAAAGATATAAGACACTTATGTTGTAATCCTTCAAAAATTGAAGTCATCTCCTTTGGAGAAGATTAAAATCCTTTTAAGTGAACACATATTTGAAATTTTTTTGGTCCGTAAACACATCTACATAAACACCATATAGGTAGTGTCTCCACATCTTATGGCAAACACCACTATTGCTAACATCAAATTATAAGTCAGATAATTCTTTTCATGCACCTTCAATTTCCCTAAAACATAAGCAATGACTTTCCCATGTTGCATCAAAACAAAACCAAGAAAAATTCGTGAATCACAATAAACCATAAAACCATATTATAATTTTGGTAATGTCAAAATGGAGGACGAAGTGAGTCTATTTTTCAACTTTTAGAAACTCTTCTCATAAGCTTCTGACCATAGAAATCTCACTTTCTTTTGTTAATTTTGTTAAAGGTGAAGCAATAGAGGAATGTTTTTCCACGAACCTTCTATATTAACGGGTCAAACCTAAGAAACTTTCTAGATCTGAAGCACACAAAGGTCTAGGACTATTCTTAACCGCCTCAGTTTTTTAGGATCGACTTGAACCTTCACAAAAGACAATATGCCAAGGAAAGCAACGAACCTTAACCAAACTCACACTTTCTAAACTTAGTATACAATTCACGATCATTGAGAATTTGAAACACAATCCTCAAATGTTTAACATGATCATCCTCACTCTATGAGTAAATCAAGATATAAACACAATTACAAACATATCAAGATATTACTTGAAGATCCTATTCATCAAATTTATAAAGATCGTTGGGGCATTATTCAAACCAAAAAATATCACCAAAAACTCATAATTGCCATTCCTAGTTTGAAAAGTCATCTTCGTAATTCACTCTCCTTCACTCTTAATTGGTGATAACCTAATCACATGTCAATCTTAGATAAGTAACTCACTCCGTGGATTTGATCAAACAAATTGTCGATCCTTGGAATGTGATACTTATTAATAACTATGACCTCATTCAATTGTGAGTAGTTAATGCATATTCGGAGAAACCATCCTTCTTTCAAACAAATAACACTAGAGCACCCCATAGATAGATACTCGGTTTAATAAATTCCTTATCTTACAAAACTTTCAAATCATTTAACTCTTTAAGTTTTATTGCGGTCATACTATAAACATGAATCAAAATAAGTTGTATATATAGGGGAAGATCAATACCAAAGTCTATTTCCCTTTTAGGAGGAATACTAGGACCACAAGTGATCCCAAGCTAACCCTGCTGGCATGATCATGAGCATACTAAAGATAATAAACTGTTACTAAAGCTAAATCATACTTAAAATGAAAATATGGGGAATACCCATATTCTATAAATGAGATATTTGAAAACAATGAGTTTAACACAAAAGAACTATGTCTGAAAATAGCCTCTAAACTAGACTAGAAATACTGGGACAAGCCCCAGCTAAATCTAGAAAATACTGAAACTAAATGACTAAAGACTGAAATGAAACTCATGACTGTTGTCCTCGGAGAATAAGGACTCACCACTGAATTTGTTGAACTGGAGATCGGAAAATCAATCTATGCGAGATCTGGATGCTGAGAACCTGAACCTACATTACGAGAAGATGTAGTGCACGTATGAGTCAGTACTTGAAAGGTACTGAGCATGTAGGATAGAGTAAAGATGAAATAAAACATAACTAAACAAGCACAAAAACAAGTATAATAATCTGAACGTGATGTGCTGATTTCTGATCTAACTGTATGCAATGACCAATTTATAACGTGCTGAAACTGAATAATGAATATATTGATAAATGATCAATGCAGAGAGTCTGACTGAACTATGGGAGCTACTAATAACCGATAATAAACCACATGAGCTAAATGTGGAGTTCGATGTATACGCCCCATCGAGAGGAACCAATATACCCTGCCAAAGGTATAAATTCATGCTAGCGTGATCACTAAACTGATTTCCCAACGAAGGGACTTAACACCTACTTGGCTAGTCCAACTCGGTATTATGCTACTCCCAATGAACTCTGTAAATTAAATGATTATATCTGAATTTCTGTAAATACTGGATAGTTCGAAACTGAACATGCAAACTGAGAATGCAACAATTAATCTGGTAATTATGCATTTATAACTGAGGCATGTATATCTGAAGTGTCTGAAATATATGACCTAGTATGTGCACTTCAAGAACTAAAGAAATACAAAGCTAGGGTTCTGAAATTCATGCGATGATCTATGTAATAACATGATAATCTGATTTGGAACATATATTTAATAAATTCATGAAGTTATATCAAAGTTCTAGAAACCCTAGGTTTAATCATGATAAGAGAATCAAGAACTCACTGAAACTAACGGCCCAATGGGTGAAAGGAACCTACTAGTGAAATCTCACATACCTGGTGATGAAATCCACAAAAAAATACATAAGTTTCGGGGCTGAAATTGCTGGAGCTTGTGGTGTTCTTAAACTAGGGTTCTTGAGCTTTTTTCTCCTATCTTGCTTCTAATTTTCTAAGTTTTGATTTAATGATTTGACTTGGATATGTTTTAATTATGTTTTTAGGCTTAAACAGACTAAAATCTGATGATTTAGGGTCAAAACGACGTAAAACTTAGGGTTTAAACGAAGTGGGAAAGGTTAAAAAGACCCCAAGAAAGGTTTTTGTCGGGCCTCACGACGGCCAAGACTGACGGTCTGTCGTGCGCCCGACGCCCCGTCGTTGGGTCCGTCATGAGGGCCTGTTTGACATGCCTTTACTAAAATGGGAATAACATTTTACTCGGAAGTCTGATTTTAGCAAGGTCGGTGGCTATGGAAAGATAATTCAATTATATATCTGTGGGTAGGTCGTCAGAGACGTAATTCATTTTGTGATAAGAGTTATGATCATTTTAAGTAGACCCAACTGCATTTCCCTTCAATTGGCTGCAAATTTCCACCTACGAACCGTAGGTCCACCTACGAACCATGCTGGTAATCCATAGCTCTTGTAAGAGAGTGGTTGAAGGGAGTCTTGATCGACGGTCATGGACTACGGACCGTTGTTAGACCTACGAACCGTAAGTCTTTCTGTCGTCCAAAACTTAACCAATTTTTCTAGGCTGAAATTTTTGGGAGTTTCTGATCCCATCGATGGTTGTGCAGGACGGCCAGTGGTTTAGGATACGGTCCGTCGATGCCATCGTTGGTAGCACCTGCAAATTTTTCTGAACAACTACTTTTTGGTCTGTTTTGGCTACGGGGTGTTACATTATCTCCCCTTGGGAACATTTGTCCTAGAATAAATACTAAACTAGCTGAAATAGAGAGAGAGAGAGCTGCAAACCCCACTACTAAACACTCAGAACTGAGTTCTGACTAAATTGAGTTCTGAGTACATTCAATTACGCTAAAAATGAAAGTAAAAACTGAGGGAACATGATTCTAAAACTGAATTTATGCACGAATGACTGTAAAACTGAAGAGGAACTATTACCTCAAGCTGGAGCGGAATCGGAAGGAAAAAGGTAAGGATACTTGGCTTTCATGGCTGCTTCTGCTTCCTAAGTAGCTCCCTCTTCAAACTGACTCCTCCACAAAACCTTGACTGAAGCGACTTCTTTGTTTCTCAACCTTCTAACCTGACGGTCAAGAATCTCAACTGGTACATCCTCATAAGAAAGAAAATCTTTTACCGCCACACTCTCTAATGGCACTATAGAGGTTGGGTCACCCACGCACTTCTTCAAGAGTGAGATGTGGAAGACCAGATGCACTGCTGCTAATTTTGCTGGCAACTCTAACTGATATGCCACCTTGCCAATCCTTTTCAAGATCTTGCAAAGGCCTACATATCTAGGACTAAGCTTCCCTTTCTTTCTAAATCTCATCACCCCTTTCATAGGTGAGACTTTCAGAAAAACCCAATCGTCAACTTGGAACTCTACTTCCCTTCTCCTTACATCTGCATAAGATTTTTGACGACTTTGAGCTGTCTTAAATATATCTCTAATGAGTTGCACTTTCTCCATAGCATAAAGGATTGAATCTGGCCCTATAAAAGCTGTTGCACCTAATTCAAATCAACCAACAGGAGATCTACATCTACACCCATATAAAGCCTCATAAAGGGCCATCTGGATGCTGCAATGGTAGCTATTATTGTAGGCAAACTCAATACGAGGAAGATGATCATCCCAACTACCTTTGAAATCGATCACACAAGCTCTCAACATATCCTCTAAGGTCTGAATGGTATGCTCTGCCTGCTCATCCCTCTGTGGATGAAATGTTGTACTAAGGTTAACTTGAGTACCAAGACCTTTTTGAAATGACTTCCATAAATGAGAGGTAAGCTGAGGACCTCTATCTGAGATGATAGACAAAGGAACCCCATGCAACCTTACAATTTCAGTAAGGTAAATCTTGGCATAGTCCTCTGTCGAATATGTAGTCTTGACCGCCAAAAAGCGAGAAAACTTAATCATCCTATCAACTATCACCCAAATTGAGTCACGCTGTCTGCGAGTACGAGGTAACCCTGTGATGAAATCCGTATTGATGACATCCCACTTCCAAGTAGAAATATCAATCTCTTGAGTCATACCTCCTGGTTTCTGATGTTCTACCTTGACTTGCTGGCAATTGGGCACTTACTCACAAAGTCTGCTATATCCCTTTTCATGCCATTCCACCAATAGTCTTCTCGCAGATCGCGGTACATCTTAGTGACACCTGGATGAATAAAATACCTGGAGTTATGAGCTTCTGCAAGAATTTGCTGCCTCAACTCTCCCACATCAGGAACACACAATCTACCTTGGTAGCGAAGTACACCATCTCCCCCCTTGGGAGAAAACCTCTAATCTCTGATTGTTGACTGCACCCTTTAGTTCAAGCAAGATCGGATCACTTTCTTGCTTTTCCTTAACCTCCACTATCAAAGACGACTCTGCCCCATTCTGAACTGTTACACCGCTGTCTGATATGCTCATAAGGCGAACCACCAAGCGAGCAAGCCTGTGAACGTCCTCCACTAGCTCCTTTCTTTTTTTCTCAACATGGGCTACACTACCCATAGATAATCTACTAAGAGCATCGGCCACTACATTCGCCTTTCCAGGATGATAATGCACACTCATATCATATTTCTTAAGGAACTCAAGTCATCTCCTCTAGCGAAGATTCAACTCTTTCTGGGTGAACACATAATGAAGGCTCTTATGATAGGTGAACACATCTACATGAACACCATACAAGTAGTTTCTCCATATCTTGAGTGCAAACACCACTGCTGCAAGCTCCAGGTCATGAGTTGGATAGTTCTTCTCATGCACCTTAAGCTTTCTAGAGGCATAAGATATAACCTTATCTCTTTGCATCAACACACAACCAAGGCCAACTCTGGATGCATCGCAATAGATCACATAACCATTTGAAACCTCTGGTAGAGTCAAGACAGGAGCTGTAATCAATCTAGTTTTCAATTCTGCGAAGCTTTTCTCACAATCATCTGACCAATGAAACTTGACCATCTTCTGAGTCAACCTAGTCAATGGTAAGGCTATGGATGAAAATCCTTCCACGAACCTTCTGTAATAACCTGCTAAACCTAAGAAATATCTGATATATGTAGCAGAGGTAGGTCTGCACCATTGTTTCACTACTTCTATCTTTTGTTAATCTACGCGGATCCCTTCGCTAGATACAATGTGGCCAAGGAAAGCAACGGATTGCAACCAAAACTCACATTTACTAAACTTAGCGAATAACTGGCAATCTTTGAGAGTCTGCAGAACAACTCTCAAATGACTTGTATGTTCTTACTCACTCCTAGAGTAAATGAGGATATCATCAATAAAGACGATAACGAACAAGTCTAAGTACTATTTGAACACTCTGTTCATCAAATTTATGAAAGATGCAGGAGCATTGGTTAGTCCATAACGACATAACTACAAATTTGTAATGACCATACCGAGTTCTGAAGGCTATTTTCGGAATGTCACTATCTCTGACTCTGAGCTAATGATAACCCGATCTGAGGTCTATCTTTTAGAAATGACTAGCACCCTGAAGTTGGTCAAACAAGTCATCAATCATGGGGATGAGATACTTATTCTTGATTGTGACCTTGTTCAAGTGCTTATAGTCAATGCACATTCTGAGAGAACCATCTTTCTTTTTTACGAACAATACTGGTGCACCCCATGGTGAAATACTAAGTCTGATGAAACCCTTATCTAGAAGGTCTTTCAACTACTCTTTCAATTCCTTAAGCTCTGCTGGATCCATTCTGTAAGAAGGAAAGGAAATAGTCTAGGTATATGGAAGGATATCAATTCCAAAGTTGATTTCCCTTTCGGGAAGAACCCCGAGAAGATCTTTTGGAAATACTTCTGAAAATTCACAAACTACTGGAACTGATTCAAGAGATAGGTTTCAAGGCTAAAATCCTTAGCCCGAACTAGATGATAGATATAACCATTAGATATCATCTTTCTGCCTTAAGGTAAGAAATAAATCGACCCATAGGCGCTAGGCTACTACCCTTCCATTCTAAGATTGGTTCATCTAGAAACTGAAAACGAACAATCCTAATTCTACAATCGACTGAGGCATAACATCAGTGTAACCAATCCATGCCTAGAATGACATCAAACTCTACCATTTCTAACTCTACTAGATCTGCTGAGGTGACTTTTTGAGAGATTGTGACAGGGCAATTTTTGTATACCCGTCTAGTTATAGCTTGGCCACCGACTGGAATAGAGACTGAGAAAAGTTCTGAGAGAGTTTCTGGAATGACATTGAATTGGACTGCTATACTGAGTTACAAAAGGCAAAGTCATCTCTGTGTTCTTTCCACTGAGTGAACCATATGTGAGTCACGTCCTTGAGTTTGTAGGATGCCAATCTCACCTATCACTACCAATTACTGACATCACACATAATATTTTCTTGACTTCATCAAAGAACTTCTGTGGGTCCTTAGCAACATGCGACCCTAAAAAGACGGATTCATCCTAACAAAATCACAAACTCTGGCTGCCATAGATCGATCAATTTTATTAATAGTAACTAGAACCTGCTAATTGTTCTGGTTGGTCATACTCTTGACCAAAATCTGAATTGACTTTCTGAATTTCTACATTTGAACTTCCCTATCTGGTATTAGAGGAAGTGTGTTAGCATTACGTACATTAGCATTCCATGCCTAAGCTCTACGAAAAGGCATGATCTTAAGTGCTCTACGTCGAGTTAGAATGGAATTAGATCATACTTTACGCATGATAAGAGTAACAAGAAGGTGAAGTTTTTCCTAAAACACTTCATAGCCTTCCTCTCATTAGATGTGGTGCACTTCACACCCATAAAGAGGACTCTACTTAGTGCGGCTTTTTCAGACATCCTAGGACTCTTGAACCTAGTGCTCTGATACCAAGTTCTGTCACGCCCCTCGCTACCCCCAAGACGCGGACACGGAACCTAGGACCACAAGTGATCCCAAGCTAACTCTGCTAGCATGATCATGAGCATACTAAAGATAATAAACTGTTGTGGAAGCTAAATCATACTTAAAATGAAAAGATGGGGAATACCCATATTCTATAACTGAGATATTTGAAAACAATGAGTTTAATACAAAAGAAATATTAACTCAATACTATGTTGAATCTAACTATGTCTGAAAATAGCCTCTAAACTAGACTAGAAATGCTGGGACAAGCCCCAGCTAAATCTAGCAAAAATCGAAACTAAATGACTAAAGAATGAAATGAAACTCATGATTGTTGTCCTTGGAGAATGAGGACTCACCACTGAATCTGCTGAACTAGAGAACGGGAAATCGATCTATGCGTGGTCTAGATGCTGAGAATCTGAACCTACATCACGAGAAAATGTAGTGCACATATGCATCAGTACTTAAAAGGTACTGAGCATGTAGGATAGAGTAAAGTTGAAATAAAACATAACTGAACAAGCACAAAAACAAGTATAATAAGCTGAGCGTGATGTGCTGATTTCTGATCTAACTGGATGCAATGACCAATTTATAATGTGCTGAAATTAAATACTGAATATACTGATGAATGGTCAATGCAGAGAGTTTGACTAAACTGTGGGAGTTACTAATAACCGATAATAAAACCACATGAGCTAAATGTGAAGTCCGATGTATACGCCCCATCAAGAGGACCCATTATACCCTGCCAAAGCTATAAAGGCATGCTGGCGTGATCACTAAACTGATTGCTCACAGAAGGGACTTACAACCTACTTGGCTAGTAGTTCTGGGACTATTGGGTACACTAAAACCTAGTCCAACTTGGTATTATGCTACTCCCAATGAATTCTATAAATTAAATGATTATATCTGAATTTCTGTAAATACTGGATAGCTCAAAACTGAACATGCAAATTGAGAATGCAACAATTAATCTGGTAATTATGCATTTATAACTGAGGCATGTATATTTGAAGTGTCTTAAATATATGACCTAGCATGTGCAATTCAAGAACTAAAGAAATACATAGCTAGGATTCTGAAATTCATGCGATAATCTAAGTAATAACATGATAATATTATTTGGGACACATATTTAATATATTCACGAAGTTATATCAAAGTTCTAGAAATCCTAGGTTTAATCATGATAAGAGAATCAAGAACTGACTAAAACTAAGGACTCAGTGGGTGAAAGGAACCCACTAGTGAAATCTCACATAGCTGGTGAGGAAATACACAAAAAAATACTTAAGTTTCGGGGCTGGAACTGCTAGAGCTTGTGGCGTTCTTGAACTAGGGTTATTGTGCTTTTTACTCCTCTCTTGCTTCTAATTTTCTAAGTTTTGATTTAATGATTTGACTTGAATATGTTTTAATTATGTTTCTAGGCTTAAACTGACTAAAATCTGATGATTTAGGGTCGAAACGATGTAACTTAAGGAGTGGTAAAGGTCAAAAAGACCCCTAGGAAGGTTGTTGTCGGGCCTCATGACGACCAGGACTAACGGTCCGTCGTGCTCCCGACGCCCTGTCGTGAGGGCCTGTTCAATAGGCATTTACTAAAATGGGCATAACGTTTTACTCGGAGGTCATATTTTAGCAAGGTCGGTGGCTATGTAAAGATAATTAAATTATCTATATGTGGGTAGGTCATGGGAGACCTAACTCATTTTGTGCTAAGAGTTATGATCATTTTATGTTGACCCAACTGCATTTCCCTTCAACTGGCTGCAAATTTCCACCTACGGACAGTAGGTCCACCTACGAACCATGTTGGTCATCCAAAGCTCTTGTCAAAGAGTGTTTGAAGGGTGTCTTAATCGACGGTCACGGACTACGAATCGTAGTTTGTCCTACGGATCGTAAGTCCGTCCGTCGTACAAGACTTAACCAATTTTTCTAGGCTGAAATTTTTGGGAGTTTTTGATCCGTCAACGGTTGTGCAGGACGGACCGTGGTTCAGGATGCGGTCCGTCGATGTCACCGTTGGTAGCACCAACAGATTTTTCTGAAAAACTAATTTTTGGTCTGTTTTGGCTATGGGGTGTTATAACATTTATGGAAACTCATTTAGAATTGGAACTAACTCAAGAGTAGGTGTTTTAGAATCTATATCCCTAACTTGAACAAGATGATAAATACAACCCTTAGAGATCATCTTCTAAGCCTTTAGGCAAGATATAAATTGACCCTTAAGAACATAATTCCCCCTCCCCATGACATGATAGGTTCATTCTGAACCTTGTAAGTGATCAATCGAGTCATACGATCTATGGAAGTATAACATATATGAAGCCAATCCATTCCAATAGTAACATCAAAATCTAATATATCAAGCTCTACAAGATCAAAATGAGTGATTTTATGAGAAACAAAAATAGAACAATTTATGTAAATTCTCTAGCAACTATAGAATCACTGACAAGAGTAGAGATATGAAATAGATTAGAAATGATTTTGGGGTCAACATCAAATCTCATGGACACATAAGGAGTAGCAAACTATAAAGTAGCACCAATGTCAAGTAAAGTATAAATATCAAGGTAAAAGACTTTCAATATAGAGTTCACCACATACGGAGAATCCTTGTGATCATGCTGAATTAGAAGAGCATATAATCTATTTTGCTTCGGAGCACCCGAATCTTAACCACTAGGCTGAACATTCCTACCATCCTTACCCTTTGTAGCTTGCAACCGACAATTTTTCACTTTGACCACTCTTTCCACAGCTAAAATAATCATTTGCACCGGCCAAGCACTTGTCATCATGTTTCTTGCCACACCTCGTGCAAGTAGATATAAAAGACCCAGTAATGCCACTTTATGGACGCCTATATGCATTGGACCTAGAATGAGAAAAGTCATTGTCACTAGTCCTTGCGTTTCTCCTCTTCTATTAGTTGGGAATGTATTATAAAATGAGAGATAATTATCTCCTTAATAAAAATGGTGGTAATATACTTGATCACCATTTCAGACTCACCCGACACAAACTTACTCATCATTGCCCTTAAATCGACAATCTTTGTTGGAGCATACTTAAACAATTAAGTAAATTGTAAGGCATACTCCTTCACAATCATATTGCATTGATAGAGATTAATGAACTCAAGAACTTTCACTTCTCTCAAGAGGAAAGCAACGATTAAGAAAAGCTCTTTTGAATTTGTCCAAATCAAGAGACTTGCATCAACCACACTCTCTTTCTTTCATTGGTTTAACCAAACTTGACCCAACACCTTTGAGTTGTTTTATTAACTTTCTTTTTATCTCGAGATAATTAATTCAGTTCCAGAATCAGAGCTAAATAAATTAAATAAAAAGGCCCAGGCAAACGTATATTGTCAAGTATCAATGGTGCGGACAACGAAGTATGGGAGTTGGCAAACAGTACCTCTGCGCGGTCGGATGCGCGAAGTGGGGCACTGAAATAATTATAAATTAACAATATTTTTGAGATTTTAAAGCGGAAGACCCCATGCCTTATAAGGAGAACTGATCCCAAGGTTTAGGGCGTCTGGAAACGCGTAAAAATACAAGGAACAAGAATTGCAATCTTGATATCGTATTGTTTGTGTACCTAAGTCCCATAATTGATAGTCATTTTTTAATATTCATTTCATATTTTGTTGAATAATTAGTGATAATAATTTACTTTTTTCAATATAGTGATTTTACCACACAAGATTTGATTTTCACAATTATACCGTAAGAAATTATATTGAATTTCTACTAGAAACAATCCTTGAGGATATGATACTTTATTATAATATTTTTTACTAGCGAAGTGCTTAGTTATATTATGTTTTGAACTTGTCAATAGACATCAACTCACATCTACTTAAGTTTGGCAGCGGAATCAGTAACAAAACTATCGGACCGGGATTAATCGAAATAGTCATGGGACCGGGACCACCACCCGGAACCTTACGGGAATCGGGATGGACTGATACTGATAGTTCCGGATAGGAATGGTAGTACATGTCCCGGGCCGCTAGGGAACCGGTACGGAAACGAACCGGACTAGATTCCGAAAAACTGCATTATTTTTTTAATTTTTTTTTATTAAAGTCAATTAATTATTAAAACTTTTATTATTTTAAAGTTAAAAATATATACTTTTTAAAATTTTAAGTTAATTATTTATACTTTTCAAACTTCTAAAGTTAATTATTTATACTTTTCAAATTTTTAAACTATAAAGTTTGAAGTTTGTAAAACTTTAAAGTTTAAAATTTGAAAGTTTGTAAAATTCAAACTTTCAAGTTATAAATATATAATTTAAATATTAGTTTGAATTTAAATTTAAAATTTTATATTTCTAATTTAAATTTTTAAATTTAAAAGTTTGAAAATTTAAAATTCAAACTTTGAGGTTATAAAAATTTAAATTTCAAACTTTAAAAATTATAAAAGTTTAAATTTCACAATAATAAAAATTAAATAAGACAATAAAAAAAAATTAAAATGAATAGCCTAGGCTTTTATGAATATTAATTTGATAGTACAATTTGATCTACAAATATTAGTAGAGTATTAAAAGATCTAATCTACACAACCACCTTCTGGGGAGGCTTTTATTTGTATTAGACCTCGAATTATCATACTCATACTAATAGACAGTTACACATTTAAATTTAATAGTTCGTGCTACTATAAAGATCTTTTCTTAAATCATTTAACATTTCTCTAGTAACATGATCGGAAATTGGTTGAATAGATAAATCCTCCATTGCTTCAATGTCATCGTCACTATAATCTTGCATTATTTCATCAACATCATTTTAAAATTTGGTCGGTAGTGGTTCACGATCCAAATTTCTTCTCTCGGCATTAATTCAATCTCTAAATAATACCGATATCTCTAAGCTATTTGTTGCTAAGCCTATGCTCTCCAATTTGAAACTTTGTTGTACTACAAATGCCTTCAGAATCTACTGAAGATGCATGAATATCTAATACATCTCGAGCCATGGGTTGAAGTTTTGGAAATCCTTTGCCGCGATTTCTCTACCATTTTAGAACATCTTCAGTAGGTTTTGTATGTTGATTAACAAATGCATCAAAATCATTTCTATTATTGTGAGAAATTCAAGATAAGAATCTAAATAATCATCAATATCATCTTGATTAAGTCTACTCATACGTTTATAGTAGAATTATATAAGTCATACAATTTTCTAGCTTCAATTTTTATACTATCTTTGACTTCTTGACAACTAGGTATTTTATCTTTTTCACTATCAATATATAAGTTAAAATATATTTTATCAACCACTTTAGATGCACCTACATCTTTGTAATGAGGGTTTATCATTTTGTGAATAGATTGTTCAAATCTTGGTTTATTTTAAATTTATAAAATTTAGAAGAAATTAAATAAATATTAGGTAAAACAGAGCAAATGGTTGGATAATAAAGTGCATATTTTTTTTATAGTTGAATAAAAAACTTGTAAGAAATCTATGAGTTCATATATGTCATTTCAATTACTATCATCAAGTCTATATGACATATCTGAATTATGAGCATTCCAAACCATTTGTAAAGGTTTTCTATATTCGGAAGCGACTAAAAGCATTTCATATAAAGAATTTCATCTAGTATACATTGTTTTTGAAATTTTTTTAGGTGGAAGATTATATTCAAAACAACGATTTTGAAAATCTCTACTCCTAGACTTAACTTGACATTTAAATATAAAATGACATGTATTTTCAACTTTCGTGCAACCGTTATCATACATTTGCATACCATCTCTAACAATCAACTTATATATGTGTGCAGTACACCTAATATGAAAATTATCACCATAAACTGGGCAAAGAGAAGGTTTTAGCATTTCAGTAACAACTGTATTATTTGAAGCATTATCTAAGGTGATACTACTTATTTTATCACAAATTTCATTATTTTCTAAAATATCTAAAATTGTTTGAACTATATAACAATCGGTTTTTTGCATTTGACAACATTTGTAACCTAAAATTCTTTTTTGCATACTCCAATTTTCATCAATCCAATGTGTAGTAACAGTCAAATAATCATTACCATTTACACTATGGCTCATATCAGAAGTAATATCTATTTTACAATTATTATAATAAAATAAACAACGAAGATATTGAAAAAATGTTGAGCTTGATAATCAAATACAACATTTTTAATTGTATTTCTAGCAAAACCTTTAAAATATGGATTATACACAATTTGAATATAATGTATAAAATCGAGATTTTCAGCAAAACTAAATGGCAAACCCATAACAACAATCACTTTAGTTAATTCTTCAAGATCTTCTTTTCTACTATATGATCGTGGTAAACTAGAGCCAGAAACATTAGAAGGATTTAATTGTGTTTGGACCATGTTAGAGTCGTCTACTCCTATAGTTTCAGGAAGGGGGTGCCATTCTTTTAGCTTCGTCTACCGCTTCAGCATGCAAAATTCATTTTTACAGCATGACATCAAATGATTACTCAAATGTCCCGTCCTACCTTGTTTTCCTATAGTTTTATGATTCAATCTATGTTTACATTTATTACAAAAATAGTTTGTGTTTTATCTTCATTTTGTGTCATAAATTGTCACACAACTAATTTTTTAGCACGTTCTATCTTAGCCCTAGAATGTATGGGGGGAACGATAGCTGGACAACAAAAGGGAGCGGGACTAGGAGAGGGACTATGACTACTAGTAGTCGTAGGTGGCTCAGTTTCATCATCATTATCAAAATTAGGCGTATCAATAGAATCATCAACATTATCATGTTCATCATCTTCAGGAAATTTTTCATCAAAATTATCGAACTTCTTCGTAAATGTTCATGATAAAGAACTAATCCAGAATTACTATCAATATCAAAAACAGTATCATTAACATGTGTATAATCATCCGTATTCATTCTTACTATCTAGATTTTTTAGTTTTAGATTTAGAAGAACTATTGATTTTTTAAATTATTGTTTGATCTAAAGTTCGTCATATTTTTAATCATCTCAACTATGCTTTTTTACCTTTTTCAACAACCTTTTTACCAGAATTCATATTCAAATATTTAACGTGAGTAAATTGTATAATATACGAAAATGTAACGCAAATAAATAATTTATAACAAAATAAATAAATAATTATTGCAAAAAAATAAGATGTAAGTTGGAACGAATATACTGAACGTCTACTTAAAAAAGTAGACGTGTATGAACGAAAGCCGAAAGTGGAAAGTGAAAAGTTGAATTTCGGAGCTCCAAATCCAATTTTCAAAGACCAAATTCATAATTTCAACAAGAATAAGAGAGTAGAGAGTAAAGCGTAGAGACTAGAGAGTTGAGAGAATAGAAGATGATTTTGTGAGTGAAAATGAAAGTTTAGGGGTATTTATAGGTAATAAAAAGAGTTAAAATGTAATTTGTAAAAGTTAAGGGTATTAAAAAAGTTATGGGGGGTAGGGGGTGTGAGGTGGAGTAAATTGGGTCAAAGATCAGTTGGTGGGCCTCACTAGTCGTTACCCAACGGCTACTTCAAAAAATTTATTTTATTTTATTTTTAAAAAAACTAACCGAACTGGGACGGATCAGGATTATCCGGTAAGTCCGATTTCCGTCCTGTTACCGATCCCGTACCCCGTACCTATCGGTCCATATCGGGACTAGCCAAAATCGAATCAGACCGGTAAGTCTCGATTCTGGTGCTAGCCATATCTACTTAATTGATTGTAAAAGTCATCTTTAAAATTTTCTAAAAGACAAAAGAACAACAAAGAAAGTACGAGATTGGTACAATGTATACATTGTTTCACTCATCTATCAATCCATTTAGAGGATGAATTGAACTTGTATGTTTCTGATCCACTAGGTTGATTCAAGCACAAATTTTTGAGAATGAAAATGATGACACAATATTAATCGTCATATCCTACATAGGCTTCTCTTTGCCGCAAATCTACTCTAAAAGTTATTTTTTTCCTTCTTTGAATTCAAGTTATTTTGTTTTTCATTTTTGTTATTTTTAATCAATATTTGGATTGAGTGATGATCTACTCATTGATTCAAGATATCATTGATACTTGTTGAAAATTCAAAATGACGGCACCACTGAAGTCACACATCAAGAAATCTCTTTACCGTAGATCTACTCTAGAACTCCACTTGACGAGAAATAACCGAATCAATAGAAAATTTTCAATTTATTAAGTTTTTTGACGTAAATAGTGTAATTTTTTTAACTAATTTAAGTCATTTGAAATCACATTATTTATTTTCTGTTATATTGTTCATACTAAGATTAAGTATTGATAATCTAACAATTAGTTCATGATAGAATCAAAATTTGAAATAATTGTACAACACGAATCGTCATATATTGAAGACACAGAACCATTCTAAGACTCTCACCAATCTAAGTAATTTGAATTCAAAATAGTTACTAAATTAACTTGAATGTAACACATTATTTTCAATTTGGAGTAATAATTTGGGTTCACATAAATTTGGTCCAAACACTATTTAAGAGAGTACAATGACAGTGAAGCTCATGATTGAGAGAAAAATGAATGCACCGTCAAAAGCCCTTTGAAGGTGTATTTTTGAAATCCGACACATTGCTTTCTCTCTCTTTCATCTCCGGCTCCTCTTGCCAAATCCCAACACTACTTTTTGTAATACCAGTGAAGATTATACTTTGTTTTTGTAGCGGTTTTATTCAAGAAACTATACGAGAAACTATTCTTGAGTAGGCCTGTTTGTTGGGGGTGGAAAAGCCCTAAATTTTCCATCTGGGTCGTTGAGATTTAGGGTTTTAATTGAAAGCCACATCTTCCATTAGAACTCTATAGAAAGTGTGCATTGAAGCTGTTATGTTGTGTATATGATGTGCAATTAGTTGTATTAGGGTTAAGATTTGTAGAATTTGTTCCTTAGTGTTGTGTTCGATTTTGAGATGGATGGGCGGAGAATATCTGCTAGTCCTCGTCCGTGTTGTGGTAGGAGGGTGGTGGCTAAGAAGCGTTCTCGTGGAGGGGTTGATGGGTTTGTGAATAGCGTCAAGAAGTTACAGCGGAGGGAGATTTGTTCAAAGCGTGACCGTTCTTTCAGTATGAGCGATGCTCAGGAGCGCTTTCGAAATATTCGATTGCAGGTATGAATGGATCTTTTCTCAATTCTTGGTTTTGAATTTATTCGTTCCTTAGGTTTTGTATATCTTGAGATTTGTAGTCACTGTTGAATGAAGTGGAACATAAATTGGGTTTATGGTGGTTGAGAGGTTTGGGGATTCTAAGAGGTGCATAGATAGGTTTATAGTGCAGCTTCTTTTTTTTCTTAATTGGGGCCCATATAGGTTAATTAACTCCGTGTCTCCACTCGAGTAATTTTTATGTGACGAAAGGAGGATTTTGCCAAATGGACTTCTAAATATATTGGAGAATCGATGTAAGGCTGTGATTGATGAAGTGAATGTTTATCGACAATCTTGTCGCATATAAGAGTTGGATATAGAAGAAGAGCTAAAAGTTGTTTTCCTCTTTTGCCAAAACAGGGATAAATGTTCATCGGCAATTTTGTCGCATATAAGAGTTGGAAATGCACCTTATTTGGATTTTTAAGGGGAAAACCGTGTGGATGATGAATATGTGTTCTATTTGGGTGTTATGCTATAGGTAAGAAGCTGGAGATATATGTGGTTGAATTGTCGCAGATCTTAGCAGTCTTATGGAGCTCTAGGAGAATGCTTTTTGGTGTTTATGCTGGGACAAAGTTATAGTTCAAAGTTCAAACAGAAGTTGAGTGCACTTCACCTAATGTAGTGGGTTTGATAATTAGTTCTATATGATGAATGGGTTGTTCAGATATTTCTTATGCATTTTAGTTGTATATAAGAGGTTCTATCTCTTTACAGTATTGAGATTTGGTCTAAAACTAAATTCAGTTTAACAAATGGTTATCCTAAGATTTATTCTGAAAATAGTCTTGGGCATTGAGGATTAACATGGGTCTTCCTGGCTTGAACATGCATGCCGGTTTAAGAACTGCAATTTTCTTATTAGGTTTCCAGAACAGTAGAAATTATTTCTTCTGTGTTCAGACCTTTCTAATTAATTTTTTTAGTTTTTGTCTTTTTCTTTTAACACTAAGACGTCCTACTTTCCTAAGTTGATCGGACTCGGGTGCGGGTGTCAGATATGGGTGCGGATCTAGAGGTCGGATCCTTCATGGTCTATTGGATCCATGTATGGATACAAGTGCCGGGATTCACCTAAATATAATTAAATATCTAAAAATAGAGTTATACGACCTAATTATGAGATATTATGTGGAGAATCTTGGAAGGAGATTGAAGGAAAATGAGTGACATAGAAATTTCTATATAAAAGCCATTTCATTTTCTTCAATTTCACCTTAGCTTTTGTAATGATTATAGAAATTATTGAAACTGTCTAGACTTTCTCCATCGGTTTTGATCAAAGTACCCAAAATCGGTTGACCAATCGGACACGGATCCCACATCCACACCCATGTCGTGTCGACATGGGTGGGGCGCCAAAAGTGAAGTGTCAACTTAGCTACTTTCTTCTTTTTCCTGGATAAATTGCTCTGAACAGTGATATCTCCGTCATCTGAAAGTTTGATAGGATCTCTCCCAGCTCCTATCTATTCATGCCGAACAGTAGCAGGAAGCTGGCTAGAATAGAACCTTAACCTGGGTGAAGGAATTTAACCAGCTCATTCTTTTATCTTTGTTGAATAACCATGACATGAGTGCTGAAATGAATTACTTCCAGTGTATTTGCTATTCTTTTTTTTTGGCATCATATAGGTGTTTGAGTTAAGTCTCTTTGATGCAAAATTTGAACACCTATATGATGCAAATAAAAAGAAAAAAAAGAAAGAAAAGCTGATAGCTAAGTTGTTTGACTTGAAATTTGTGCGACATTTTAATTGAACTAATGAACATCAGTTTGAAATGCCAACTAATAGCTGAAACAGTTTTTTGCTGGTAGCTTATATGTAAGTAATAGATGTCTTCTGCACATTTATAATGGACTTCATGCTGTATGATGAGAAGTCTTTTGCTGATTGCATGTTTAAGTTCATTATTCAGATAACATATCTTTTTTTATGTTGTTTGTGATTTGTTCCATCATTAATGTCCGACTAATATATCGATTTATTTTTTCAATTCTACCTTTTAGATTCTGGGAATCAAGTATCTCCATTACTGAGTTGGTTAACTTCATTGGAAATTCTGTCGTTTGTATTTTTTAGACATGTGTATGGACTATAAAAAGCTAAGAAAAAAGAACAAGGTTTACAGGTTCTGGCCTTTGAGGATTGGTTTTTGAGAAGGAAGAGTTTCATCGTTTTTAAGTATATGTATTTTTTTGAAATGGTTTACCACATACTAATTGTTCTTTTCTTGATGCGATTCAGTAATTCATCAAAAAATTAGTTTCCAGTTAGTTGAAAATTCTATTTTTGTTACACATCTTTTCTTGTTAATTTTTCTGCTGACACTTTCATTTCATTTACTTATGATCTTAGGAGGAATATGACACCCATGACCCTAAGGGGCATTGTGCCATGGTGCTTCCTTTTCTTAAGAAAAGATCAAAGATAATTGAGATAGTTGCTGCACGTGATATTGTCTTTGCCCTTGCACAATCTGGCGTCTGTGCTGCATTTAGTCGAGGTAAAGCAAATTGTTGATAATTCTTCCTGCATATTTGTATCCTCTCCCCTATCTTTCTATCTATCACCTCTGCGCATGTGCAGTCACTTCCTAGTAAATTGATCCATATTGTTACAAATAATGCAGAGACAAATAAGAGAATATGCTTTCTGAACATCAGTCCAGATGAAGTTATACGAAGTTTATTTTACAATAAAAACAATGACTCGCTCATCACTGTTTCCGTCTATGCATCAGATAACTTCAGTTCCTTGAAATGCAGAACCACAAGAATCGAGTATGTGATAGCTACTACATCTTGGTTTCTCTCTTACATGTGCTCTTTTATCATGTTCTAATCTGATATATTTGATAAAATTAGATATATTCGGAGAGGTAAACCAGATGCAGGCTTTGCTTTATTTGAGTCGGAGTCATTAAAATGGCCTGGTTTTGTGGAGTTCGATGATGTCAATGGGAAAGTCCTTACTTACTCTGCCCAGGATAGGTAATTGTGCTGTTATAAAGTCCCTTTTTAAAATGTCAGAGATCCCACCCACCCACCCCAGAAATGTATAATCTGGTGTTTTTTATTCATGTGAAGTTGTTTTTGTACTTACGGAACTCATTTCACTTTCATCAGCATATACAAGGTGTTTGACCTGAAGAATTACACAATGTTATATTCAATATCGGACAAAAATGTTCAAGAGATTAAAATAAGGTAAACTCATTACTTTTTGCATGTTTGGATAGAAATACTTGATTTGTTGCTTGAGTAATTGTTGTGGAAATGTGTCTACATTGTAGTCTTGCTTCTTCGGGTGTCATTCCCGGTGAATAAGCTATTGCAATTATTACTTGATCCCTGATAAGCTACCATATAAATGCTTTAGCTAGTTCCAAATTAGCTTTTTTCGTGAATGGTTTGAAGACCTACTTCCCTCTGTTTCAATTTGTTTTCTTCCTTTTCTTTACATTCGTTTAAAAAAGAATTCATCTTTTTTTGGCAAATCCTTATTTCCAACTTTCCACATGGCACGTTTAAGAACACAGGATTAAAGAACATTTGGTGCATTCTACCTAGCTTTAGTTTAGGACCACAAGATTTAAAAGTCTTCTTTATTGTCTTAAACTCTGTGTCAAACCAAAAGAAGCGAACAAATCAGAGCGGAGGGAGTATTATTTGTGTATAATTTCATGTTTGCTTGAATCGCTACCAATTTTTAAATCATTTTTATGATATCATCAATTTTGTTTGTTGCTCCCTTCTAATTCTCCATGTCTGTTTTTCCTGTGTCCCCATATGTTTAATAAGAGCTTTTGTTTGTTTGTTTGTGTGATAGTGCCTTTTTAAGATTCTATTTAGTTGTGGGAATAACATAAATCTTTCAAGATCTCACGTTTAAAAGGTTATGACCAAGTGAAGAACGGATGATTAAGTAGTGTGGGTTCATTCCACTGAATAACTGATTAATTGTGGTATACAAATATATTTTTCATAACCTTGCAGTGATTTGGCTTGGAAAGTCTTGTTTTATAATTTTTTTAATGATTTCTCCCTTGTTAAGCAGCCCGGGAATCATGTTGTTGATATTTACCAAAGCTAGTGGCCATGTGCCTCTGAAGATTCTGTCAATCGAGGACGGTACTGTTCTTAAATCTTTCAACCATCTTCTTCACCGAAATAAGAAGGTTGATTTCATTGAACAGTTTAATGAAAAGCTTCTTGTCAAGCAAGAGAACGAGAATCTTCAGATTCTGGATGTGAGTAGCTATCTATGTTCCACAGTTCATTGTGTTCCTTTATCATTTTATCTAATAAACTACTGGATGCAGGTACGTAATTCTGAGTTGACAGAAGTCAGCAGGACTGAGTTCATGACCCCCTCAGCGTTCATATTTCTGTATGAGAACCAGTTGTTCTTGACATTCAGAAACAGAACAGTTGCTGTTTGGAACTTCCGCGGGGAGCTTGTTACTTCATTTGAGGATCACCTTTTATGGCATCCTGATTGCAATACTAACAACATTTACATAACTAGTGATCAGGACCTAATTATTTCATACTGCAAAGCTGATTCTGATGATCCCTTATCTGAAGGAAATGGTATGTTGGATTTTGGAAATTCCTCAACTCTTACTTGATGATTTGAAACAACACTACTTATGTAAATCCATTTTAAGTGAGGGTTGACTTCCATGCTGTTTAAGATTTAACTCTTTGAATGATATTATTATTAGTACACTACTGCCGCTGCTGTTGTTATTTTTACTTGTTAGCATCATCATTATTGTTTACGTTATCCTTGTTTTAATTAAAGTTGTTTTTATCATCAACCTCTTCAAATGTTGGATAGATACCAGTCTAAATGTATTGGTATGTTTAGTAAGGGATTCATATAGCCGACTCCGCTAGCTTTGAGTTGATACATTATTGTTGTGGTTTGTTTGGTATGGTACACAAGAGTCTTAATTATTGACTGAAATGTGAAAAAATAAAGACGTCTGTTGGAAGCATGTACTATTTGAAATAACTTAATAGTAATATTTGTTTTAAAATTTGTTGGAAGAACAAAAAACTTGCCATTTTTACAAAGGAGATCAATTTTTTTGGACATACTCTATACTTGGCTGTATGTCATGATAAATATGATCAACGTGCCACACATGTTCTGTATTATAGATTGCCTCAACATATTTTGATATGCATAGAGCCAGGGAGTAATACCTGGAGGGCTGAACTAGTGGAATTATTTGCAGTTTTGATGTTTATCTCATTGTTTATTATTTGCTGTATATTTTTTTTAATGTATTTCTGAGTATGAGTATTGTGGTTTGGCAGCGGGATCTATTAATATCAGCAATATTCTGTCTGGTAAATGCCTTGCTAAAATAAAAGCAACCAGCGGCAAGGCCACTGATGATTGTAATGCTAGTAGCAGTGTACCTGGTAAAAAAAGTTACAACTCAAATAAGCGGGTCCAAGATTCCAGAATTAGGAGCACGGTGGCAGAAGCCCTAGAAGATATTACTGCCCTTTTCTATGACGAAGAGCGCAATGAGATCTATACTGGGAACAGGCTTGGACTGGTCCATGTGTGGTCTAACTGACTAATTATCCTGCTCCCCTGATGTCTAAGATTGTTACTGATGGAGGAATGCCTCAGGTAACATTGTATCACTTAGTATGGTGTTTTTAGTCTTGTACCCAAAGGAATGATTTGAGTTGTGTCATCTCTATTTACTTTAAACTGTACCGTTGGTTTGTAATGTGGTTGCTTGGGTGATTGCCCTGTTAGATGAGGTATTCTAGATGATTTCTAGTGTACTGCTAGTACTTTTGTAACTTAGGGCTGTCTACTGAGTTGTAGTCAGAGCTAGTTAACCAGTAAGTCTCATTTAATTCAGCCATTCTAATGCTTTAAATGGTTGAGAGCACAGTGTTATGTCTAAGTGACACTGCTTGTTGTTTCCTTAAGTGAATGATTCTTCTCTCTTTAGTTATCGAGTGTTCCTCCCTTTATTTGTGTGTGATTTTTGTTTATCGTAACTTGGTAACGAATTTGAACTATTAAACTGGAGCTTCCCTGTCCAAATCGTGGCCAACGAGGTTTGATAAGTTATGCTTTAGACTTTGGTTTCAACTGTTCTTTTGGTTTCCAGATAGAAGGGAAACGATCTATGTTTCAAGATTTATAATTTCTTTAATCAACTTCAGGTCAAGCTTCTTCTCTGTTGGTAGAATATCCAGAGTTGCCAATTCAGGAAGAAGAATCCTATGTCGCTTAAAACCCATATTTAGATGTTGTGGGCTCTCCTAGAGTAAAAAAGTCTGTCATTCAAGATAGTTCTTGCAGCATGTGGTATATATGCCAAGTTTAGATAGTTCTTGCAGCATGTGCTATATATGCTATATCCACTACTTAATGGATTTTATATTAGACACTACATTGCCATTTTATATCTGGTAAAGGCTGTTATTTACAAGTGAAGAGAGGGTTTTTGCAACATGTGGTATATTCACTACTTTATGGCATTTATATTAGACATTTTCATTGCCATTCTATCTGATTAAGCCTGTAATTTACAAGTGAATAGGGGTTCTCCTAGTATAATACTAGCACTCCAGTTTTGTATTACATAGATAAGCTTCTACTTGGTAGAACAAGATGGTTACAGAAGAGCGGGCAAAACGGGAAGGAAATGGATATCTACGCTGTTGAAAAGGGGGCGGTTTAGAGTAATACTGGAGTTGGACTTGTTGAATTAATAGAAGGGAAATATATAAATCAAAATTTTAAATTAGGTGTGTGGGGACTGGGAATAAAGGAGATAGATATAGTGGGGAGAAGCCACATGATTGATTGTTATTTGAATATGGTATGAATTACTGTTGCTTCAAGATTTACTAAAAAGAAGTGGCTGATGTCTGTGTATTTGGCATTTGCCCTTGTGTGTTTTTTTCTTCCAAGTCAAGCTATAGGTCCACCATTCCCATGCAGCTGTCTCTCTATCACTTCCATTATTCCTGTTAAAAGTCCTCTCTCCAATTTCCAATCGTTTGACAAGACACACTATGTTCTTGTAAATTGTAATATAGCATAATATCCCAAAAAGAGATGAAAAAAAAAAGATTTATACGACCACAATTGGCTAAGATTTTACCTTTAAAACTTTTTGTTACAATTTAACGGAACAGAGTTTGAAGTTACACTTCTTCTTATGTTGGGACACTCCAAAATTTTCATTTTTGAACTTAAATAATAGAGAAGGTACTGTTCACATTTCATAATGCAAATTATGCACATGACTCCAGCTAGTTTGACTTCCTCTCCTCAACCATATGCCAAAATTACCTATAGGGTTTTTTTTCTAGCAATTATTTCAATGTGAATGCTTGATTTTGACTTGAGAAAGGAAAGGAATTATTCGAATTTTATAATTTTAAACTGAAAATATGTAAAAAAATATTCCAGAGTATTTTGTAATTTTTGTGGTCTAAACTGATGGAAACAATTTTCAAAAAGAAAAGAACATAAGAATAGTAACGTTTCATAGATGAAACAATTCTGATTTGTAGTAATTTTGACAAAGAGAGGGGACAAGAAAATGACAACAGAAGTCCCTTAGATATAGGAAATGGTTCAAAATGACCCCAGAATATATTTCTAAGCAATTTTGATTTTATAAATTTATTAAATATTTAACAAACTCACTAATATATTGTTTTAAACCAAAGACACCTTCCATCAAATCTTACAAACCAAAACCCCAAAATATTGCATTATTGATTATACACCAGAAATGGATAAAACGTACCTGTATGATTTCAAGTTTAGGTGATATTTTTTTCACAAATCATCCTAAAAAACAATATATTTTAATATTTTGTAATAACTTAAACTTTAAACTCTACACTTTATTCTTAATAAGATGATTTATAGTCATGTAAATATTTATAACTGTTTTAGATTATAAATTTCAAAAGTTTTAATTTCATTTTTGAACTTAGTATCTTGTCAATTAATATCGCATCATTGCAATGGAGAGAATAGCAAAAAATATACCTTAAACGGACCACTCTAAAACAGAAGATATTAAGAGTAGTATAAATAAATAAAAACAAACTCCAAATATGAGTTCTTCTAAAAAAAAAAACATTTGCAATTCATATTAAAATTTTCAATCAAAAGTTATTAAATAATTAATTAGAATTAATTAATTATCACTTTAAATATTTAAATGATCCCCTTGACTTTAGCTCAAATAATAAGGGACCATTTTTGCTATTTTATGAAGAGAGGACCACCAACTTAATTTGAATTTGAATTCATAGATGAAAAAAAAAAGTCGTACACTCTTTACATCGTTCCGACATTGAAAAGAACATAATTTAGCCTCTCCGTCCCAATTTATACAATATCTTTATTAGTTGATTACTATTTGACGATATCGTTTTATTGAGGTGTATTAACACTTTTATTTTGAAGAAATGTCAATTAAAAATAACCCACAAAATAACTTTAGTAAAAGACAATTTGATAAACATAACAAAAATTTTCCTTATTTTTTAAAATTACGTGACCAATCATATATAAATTGAGATGTAGACAATATAATTTTGGCCATTGAAATTTTTTAAACTCGAAAAATAGATTTTGATCTTCCTCAAAAAATTTTTTTTTTAATTTTGATCATAAAATTTTAAATAATTTTTACTTTTAGATTACTTACAAAAAAGTCAAGAACAACTTCAAACAATATTTTATCAACAAAAAACTTTATTTTTTTGTTTTTATTTTAGATTACTTACAAAAAGTCAGAAATAACCTGAAATAATATTCAATAGCTAAAAAAGAAATAATAATTTTTCACTTAAAAAGTAAAAACTATTTTTTATTTTAAATTTCATAATTAGCGTTGGGTGCAATAATAAACACATCATATATCATAGTATTAAGCAAAACACAATCACCACTTTTTCATCCCCACTCTCCCACCCACCCTTCACTCTCTCTCTAAAAACACACTCTCTGTAAGTTGTTTTTTGCTCCCTTCTTTTTATCTTCTTCCTTACACTCAAAGTTCTCTTCTTTCTTTGCTTTTTTCTCTCAACACTCCAACTGGGGCTGTGACCACAACTTTTATCAAAGTCTAAATCTTTTTATGTTCTTGAATCGAACCCCCATTTGAGATCTTCACTAACAAGGCAACAACTTTTTGCTTCTTTTTTTTTTCTGCAACTTTGAAGGGTGTGCTCTATTTCCACCTGCATTTTACTCTTCTGCAGAAACCCAGGTAGATTTTAGTTGATCCAAGTTTGAAACTTGACATTCTTGGACTAAGCATTTCTGGGTCAGTGGTACTTTTCTAAATCCAAGATTGTTTCTTTCTTGTGTAAATGTTGGTTCTTTTTTTGTGCTCTTTTGTTGCTTTTGTTTAATTTCAGCTTATTGATCTTTGGATAGTTGAGATTTGATTATGTTCATGTTGTTTTATCAGGTGAATAGATAGATTATTTTTCGCAATGTTGGGTTGATTCATTTGTTATTGTTTGATTCGTCTTCGATCAAAATGACTTCTTTGTTGAATTTAGAACACCGTACATGTCAGATGACTTCCTCTTTGAGTATATATTACTGCTACTGCTACTGCTAAAACGATTGAGAGTGATGAATAATCATGTCATTCTTACATTGAGATCTTTAACCAGTTTCCTTTCACCAGGCTTAGTCTTTAAAGATGGAGGATGGAATGGATGCTGATGTCTTGATGGACTATGTTGAATTTCAGATTTTTCCAAGCCAGAACAGGTCAGACTTTTGTTTAAATTTCAATTGGCTGTATCATTTTCAGTTTTTTGTTGCCTTACATTTTGTTTCTCCCTTATTGAAACAGGGAGTTCATGTTTGACATATATTTCTTCAGTATACCAAAATAACTTAAAACAAATTTTAGTTTGTACCTAGTGTAGCAGGATAATAGACCAGTTGGGGTTGTTGTTGGTTACTTTTGAAGTCCAACATTTAGGGCAATCGACATACTTTTGTAGCTTGTATTGGGATCTATTTTTCTGTAAATACTCATGCCTATTTATAGACATCTATTGCCACCATTTGACAAGTGATGAGAGGCGTTGACAATTGTAAGAATTTTCTTGGCTAATTCTTTTGCTGCCACATTGCTTTCGTTGGCGTTGAGATTTTAACCTCTCAAATACACTTTATGTTTGGTTTCTCAAATACATTTTGAAATAAATATTTTGCCTACAATATGCCACATATTTCACAAGAACTTACAGGAAGAAGCGTTTAACTTGCTGGATTTGCTTGATCAAGTGTAGTATGTTTGGTGCTTTTTGGACTATAAACCAAACTTAGACCGATAATAGCATCACCATTGATTATGTGATAATATGCTTTTATATGTTTATAACATGCTCATATTTGGTACAAGTTCAAATTATGTAAATTGTCAAACTGTTTTTGTCTATTAATCTTGATATGAAAGATCTTGGTGAAGTAATTATGATATTAGGAGTTAAAAGTTATAAGGAGTGAAAATGGATAATGTTGTCACAACAACATTGTGAGAAGACTTCTTAAGAAGTTTGAATGTTTTGAGGTGATTCATGTGGTCACTCCTTACGATGGATAACTCTCAATTGAAAAAGAATAATAGTGACCCAATTGCCCTTTAATTGGAGGTTGCTTCATTAAATGAATTTTAGTGGGCGTGATATATTTTATGTTGTGCGTAGATGTAGTCCCAATAAAGAGCATGGATCTGCATTACTTAGAGGGGTGAAATATTTGAGAGGAACCATGAATTATGACATCTTGTATAGTTTTCCTTTTACATTAGAAGGATATTGTGGTGCAAATTGGATTTGGATCTCTGATTCAGATTATACAAAATCCACTAGTGGTTATGGTTCACCTTAGGTGGTGGTACAGTATCATGAAAATTAGCTAATCAAACAATTATTACTAGATTGACTATGGAGTTAGACCTTGTAGTTCTGGAGTTAAGTTTTGAGTAGCTGAGTAATTTCTTAGTGAATATCCCTTCAAAAAAATGATTTGCTGCCTCTTGTGTGTATGCACTGTGATGGTCAAGCCGCAATTGCTATTGTGAAGAATAAAACTTATTAGAGTCCGAGTAAACACGTGAAATTGAAACATGATGTTGTTAAGTAGGATGAAATAATTACCATGGATTATGTGAAGTCAAAGATGAATTTAGCCGATTCACTTAACAAATTGTGGGAAGAAATAATTCTTCAAACTTCAAAAGAGATGGGGATAAGGTCAATATGATTGTCAATAAAGATAGTAACGCAACTTATGTTATTGGAGATCCCATGGAATAGATTCATATGAGTAATAAGAAGTCAATCTTGACATTGCACACTAACATAAAATGCTTTAGTTACTGCTAATTATGAGGGACGAGTTATTAACTCTTAATGAATTCATAGTCTTTAAGGATGGTGTATTTAAAATAGTATACACTTTATGAATTCACCCATATGAGATGTGAGAAGTGGAGAGTAGTTGCTCTTATGAGATTTTGGCCTAGTCTCTGGAGCTCTCAATAATAATAGGCTTATGTTTTCTTTTTTACTTATTTTGGCTTAAAATCAAGTGTTCAAATGCACTTTTTTTATACTATCCAAACAGTACAAAAATGCTTGGAAACACTTAAAATTAGTGAATCCCAACAGGCTTTTAATTCTAACGTGGATCACGGTTCTCCTGATAATAGTTTTTCCTAATTTAAATATATCTTGGTGCAGGTACGAGGCACATATCTGCTATGGCAACAAGTTAGTAACAGCGGCCTCTGGACTTCTGGAGCAGTTGATACTTCATTGTCCCAAAATCAAATCTTTGCACTCAAAGGGTTCAGATGCCAATTTCAGATTTAGACCTCTAGGGAATCTTAGTGATGCTAAATGGTTTACAAAATCCACATTGATCAGGTATACTCAAGTCATCATTTACTTTTTTTAGCAGTCACTCAGTCATCATTTACTTCAAACTGTTTCTTAAACATTTTTCTGAACCTCCGTATACACTTACTCCATTCCCTGTATTTCCAGGTTTCTTCGTATTATCAGCTCATCACCTATAATTGATATGACCAAGGTCATGGTAAATGAAATATCTCAGCTTGAAGAAGCTCGGAAATTTCATGTTTCTTTATATTCAAAGGTGATTTTTATCTATCTGTATAATTATTCTGACCCTTCAATTAATGTCTAGAACCTGTAACGAGCAGTATATTAAGAGTTTATTATTCCTTTAGGGTCCTCAGGATCGTATTGGGAGCGGGGAAGCAGGTTAGTCTTACTGTTCTTGCTGAACAATGTAGCCTAGATTATGGTTGCTGCTGCAACTGTCTCTCTCTTGTGGAGTATCAATCAGAAGAAAAAGGAAAAAAATAACAACTGATATTGTTTTTCTTTCTTCTAGCAGAATGCGATTACTCAAGTGGTACAGTGTCATCATTGCAGCAAGTAAATTATCCATCTCTGTTCCTGGAATATTATTTATTTATGTCTTTTTCAGAAGTTTCGTACTTTTATTCCATATACACATTGAAAGATAACATGATCTTTGATACCACTCCAGGAAGATGATAACCCTTCATCGAAAGCTTCCAAGTATGTCCCTATGCCTCTTACAATTCTAAATTTCAGAAATTAATCTACCATCTCCAAATAATCTAATGGTGAACAGGAATGAATTGCTGAGGGCAATAGATTTGAGGTTGACTGCTTTGAAAGGGGAATTAGCTGCTACTTTAAACCAAGCTGCTGGCACTACATGCTCTTTTGAAAATATTATTAACATTGAAAAGTTCTCTTACTATCTGGGGGCTGTTGAATTAAGGTTAGTCATGGGAGAACTAGTTGCCTGGAGGATCTAATGCTTTTAATCATTTTTAGCAGGTTAATGACTGTGTTATGATCATGTGTTGTCTGTTTCAGGAACTGTCTGCAGAAGTTTATTGCTGTGAGCGAGGAGAACAGGGCTATTGCTTTTCCGGGTAAAGAGTTGTCGCTTTCAAAAGTTGATGTCACAAATGACAATGTTGGTTCAGAAGGGGGCAATTCTCAAACATCTGGACCATCAAAGTTGGATACACCAGTGAAGTATAGTGCTTCCCCTGCAAAAGCTGCACAGATAGAGAGGCAAAACTCATCAGGAAGCGAAGAATCTGCTTGTTCAAGTGAGGAGGAACAACCATCAGTGGAAAGAAGTCGTACTCTCATAAGATCTGCATCTCCGAGAAGGTCTGCATCTCCAATGCGAAGAGTCCAAATCGGGCGGTCTGGGTCACGAAGATCCACTGCTATAACGATTAAGAGTCTAAATTACTTTCCTGCCAGAGAAAGATCTATCTCTCATAAAGATGATGCTGCTAGCGGTAGTGATGAGGAAGATTCTGAGCAAACCTCAAAAAAGGGTGAGAAGAATGCCTGTAGAATGAGTGTGCAAGATGCAATCAGTCTCTTTGAGAGCAAACAGAAAGGGCAAGCTGTTGATTATCAAAGGACAAAGTCATTATTAAGTGCGTCAGTTGGTGCTAATAAAGGGGTTTTGAGAAGATGGAGTTCAGGTGTGTGTGAAAACTATAAAGGCTCTGTTGATGTTGCTTCTGATGATCCAGTTTCCGAGGCTATCAATGTATTGGAAAGTCGAGAAAATGAGACAATTTTGGAAAAGAAACCCGATTCGTATCCTCCTCCTGTAAGCCAGGACACCGAAGCGGCTGCTGCTGATTTCAAACAAAACTTACCTGAAGAAAAAGCATATAGTCCAAATGTTACAACTGAGGGATCTTTCCCTAACCAACATGAAGAAATGGATGAAAAGTTAAATGCCTCAGTTGAATGGACTCGACAAAAGGAAGCAGAGCTAGACCAATTGCTTACAAAAATGATGGAAACCAAGCCTAGCAAATATCGGAACTTGGCAGCAAGTAATGGAAAAAAACAGAGCCGTCCCGCCGAGCGTCGAGGTGGTTTCTATGATCATTACAAAGAGAAGAGGGATGAGAAGCTTCGTGGTGAAGCTGCTAGGAATAGAGCAGAGACGGATAAACAATTGAAAGCAATGCAACAAATTCTTGATGAAAGAAAAGCTGACATTGTCACAGGAAATGCAAATAATGTTAGTAAAAAAACAAATATTAAGAGAACCCAGAGAACAGTCAAGAAATCCCCTGAATCCACAAATACCAAGGATGGAACTCCCAAACCTTCTGTTGCAAAGAAAGCTTCATCAAAAGCATCGCAACTTCCAGCAACACGGAAATCATGGCCGTCTTTGCCGTCACCAAGAGTTGCAGGGACATCAACTGCTAAAACTCCTTCTACAACAAATTCTGCAGGTACTACTACACCTACCCGTAGAAGATCACAGCCAACAAAAGCAGTTCCTCCGACAAGCCAAAAGGGTGAGAAGATACAACCCCAAGCAAAATCTGTTAAAACACCCCCGAGTAATATCAGAAAGAATGTTACAAATGGGAATGACAAGAAACAGCAGACTTTGACAAAAGCTAGCAAACCTTCAAAAGCCAGAGTTCAGCCTACCCCTGGAGATTCTGCATCCTCTGCTAAACCTAGACTCAGCAGGGTAGCCAAGAAAAGTAGTGTGGTGCCTCTGGAATCAAAGGAGGCAAAGCCTTTTCTTCGTAAGGGGTCTGGTACTGCATCTGGTCATAGTCCAGTCATAAAGGCCAAAGTTTCATCTCAGCCTGAAAAATCTTTGAGGGAATCTAAGGACTTTGTTCAAGCTGAGGAGAATGAAATTGCTTCTGTTGCTTCTAGTCCTCTTAATCAACTGCAGGACAAGGGTCTTGAGGAGTTAAAGATCCATGAAGATGAAAACTCCGTAATTAAGTTAGACAGCCCTCAAAAATATGAAAATAGGGATAGCTGCAATAAGGTTACACCAGATAATGAAGATGATTTTGGAAGGATGGAAGAGTCTGCACTGAAAAGAGAGGTTGAAGAGGAATCTAACATTTCTCCTCGCGCCTGGGTGGTAATAGAGGAGCAGGAGGATCAAGCCGTTCCATGTAATGATGGTTTTGGTCCCAATGAATCTCTGACTGATGGTACAACTTTAAAAATCTCAAGTCCCCGAGTTCGTCATTCTCTGTCTCAAATGTTGCTAGAGGAAAGCAGTGAAGATGTTATTGACTGGGGTAATGCTGAGAATCCTCCTACCATGGTATATCAGAAGGATGTGCCGAAAGGATTGAAGCGGCTTCTAAAGTTTGCTCGTAAGAGTAAGACTGATTCAAATTCAACTGGTGTTTCAAGCCCATATGTCTTCTCAGAAGGAGAGGAGGATCCAGAGGATTCTAAACTTCTCACCAAAAGTAGTTCGGACAATCTATTGAGAAAGGCTACACTTCATGCCAAGCATTCTGGACAACCAAAAATGTCTTCGGAAGACTATGAGCTATCCGGTATTTCCTTGTACTTCACAGCAAACATTTTATTTTTCTATTCTAGTAGACTGTTTTAGTTGTATGTAAGTTTATTGCTTGCATTTGAGATCTGTTTCATAATTTTATTATCGATAAACCTTACATAGACCGGGCACTTGCAGCTCAAACAAGTATTGGCAGAATTGCTGCTCAGAAACTGCAAGCAAGCCGGCTTTCAGCTCCAGCAAGTACAACAAAAGGTTTTCTTCTGTTTATGTTATAAGTTCTGTCTAAATTCCAGTATTTTTGAAGATTAAACTTCTAGCGATGTATATGTCCTTCATCTCCTTGATGTTTTTGGTGTTTTGTTTTTCAGCATCAAGATCATTCTTTTCTCTTTCAGCATTCAAGGGAAGTAAGTAAAAAGGTGCTAACTTCCAATGAGAAAGCAACAGCAGCCCAATGCAGAGTCTTAATATTGTGACTTGCAGCTGTTGCTTCTGACTTGTGGATGGGTGTGTATGGTTTTTGCTTTCCCTTCTGGTGCGTTATTCTCCCCGGAGTATGCTGTACACTCCAAAATACCTCACAAGTAGGGGATTACATTGTTGAAACATTTGTCTCTGTACTTTGTAAATTCACTGTTAGAAATGTAGTTTCTTTTGTAGGATGATTGACCACAATCAATTTGTTTATCTTTTGCACAGAGCATTTTGCTGTTTCTGACTGAAAATTTTGCAAATATTACTTCCAAGACATCTAGCTCTTTGCTTATTTTTTATATATTGAACTGGTTTCTTGGTCTTTGTTGTAGCTTGGGAGTGTTCATTCGACCCAACACCCAAATAGAACTTGTGTGGTTTTAAGTTCAATGAATTAATTCCGAACTAAAATACCCTTGAGTTGTGTGGCAGTGCCTGCAGAGAGAAGAATCGAAATGAACTGCGGCATGCTACTTGCAAGTCATGATAGATGTGTGTAACTTCATGCTGTGTTTAACTTAGTTATTGTGTTTGATTACTCAGAAATCATATTGAATCATCATGATATTATAGCTACAAGCAAAAAAGAAGATATATTTTAGAATGATGGCATGCAAGTCAGACAAATCGATACGTCTTTATGTTATATTTAATATAGCTAGTTACATGTTGGATAATTCACATTTTTATGATTTCAACTTTTCCCTCTTGGTACCTCGTGTAACTCTTAATTTTTTTCATTTCATTCACTGTATCTCTCTTGGCGTCATTTCTTTTTCTTTTCATTCATATACCTCTCTTTTTTATTTATTTATGTATGACACATTTTTTTTTTACGATTTCAAAGCTACAAACATTGTTTATTTCATTTTATGCATGACACATCTTTTTTACGATTTCAAAGCTCCAAACAAAGATGTAAATACATTTTATAATTATCTCATGTTATTCATGATAAATTCATGTTATATTCATATGTTTATATAAGTGCCTCACTATATTGATTGTATCAATCAACCGGTGAAGCATGACTATTAAGTTGAATTTCGCATTCCCTTGAGAATAATAATTAATACAAGTATTTTATCATACTATTCATAATTGATACGTAGTCTTTAAAATTGGAAATTATTTGAGAGAATAGTAACTTATGCTAAGGTTTAACGTGTAAAAAGTAAAAAATGAACATTTAATTAATTTTAGCGTAATGGACAAGTAAAAGTGAACAGACATGTTAATCAACTTTGTTAAGGACATTTTGGTATGTCAACCTTTGGTGTTCCCACTTTCATATATGGTGTGATGATATGTCAATCAAATAAACACTCCCATGTTCATGCTGAAGAAATGTGTTTAGGACAGTTCAGAAAGCAATTCATCAAGATCAACAAACAAGCAGCGGTTACATAACACCTGTGACTGGACCAGCTTAGCTTCATTGAAGTATGAAACTGATAGAAGTGTGGGTTTTACTTGGTGAAGGAGATGGATCATGCAAGTACAAGCAAATTTTTACTTTACAGCTTTGTTATTTGAGCACTCAACAGGATAAAATGTGACTCTAATCAGCATCTTGTCTACCTTTAAGATGTCGCAAATATGGATATATTTCATCTGCATGTGATCCATAATATCGCGAAAGTATTGCAGTAATTCTGCTAATGCTACCAGACGCAGCAGTGTCACCCACCAGTATCTGAAGGGAGACAAGCTTGATCAATTCATTTCCAATGGCAATGTGGTTGGCACCATAGAGTTTTTCCAAGATCTGCTTACAAGTCATAGAAACATTAATCAGATTATTATTTAAGAAATGAAACTTCTGGTAATAATGATATTAACTGTAAACTAAAGTTTTTTTTCCTTTCTGAGAAGATGATAACTGCAAACTTAAGTCTCTAATTCATTCTAAGAATAAGAAAATACAAATATAATGTGCTCACACAACACAAATAAAAAGGCATTAAGCAGTAATTTAGAGCTACTCAACATCTATTCAAGAGCCCAGTTTCTTAAATTATCAGTCGCTTGACAGCTTATTCACACTAGCATATGAAAGCACTATTTCAATGGATATGATGGTGAATAATGTATCTTCCCCAAGATGCAAGTGTAAACAACAAATTTTCGAGTCGAGAAAAATAAATAATCAAGACAAGAAAATTGGAGTAACAAAGTGTAGTATTTGATTTCACAAAGAAGTGTGTGTTACACTCTAGAATTTGTTAGACTTGAATTATAGTCAAGGGCTTCAATAGCTTGATCTCGAATATTCAAACTTGGATTTGAATTATTCGGCGCGGACACTTGTATGGTTATAACAAATAATGAACATGAACTAGTAACTTGATCTTGATATTTGCTTTTGACCATGAATTTGCAGCCTTTGATCCACGAGCTCTCTTCTTGAACACACACACACACACCAAAAAAAATGAGGAACCCTATTTATAATTGTAGGGGGTGTTGTGGCTATGGGATTTGATATCACATTCCTCTAGTGAAAAGCTTTGATTTGATAGTCAGAACATATGACATTATTCTAGTGGCTCATTCAATTTGACTTAAATTGCCACATAATTTTGACACGTGAATGATTCTAGTAGCTTATTTAATTTGACTTGAATTGCCACGTGGCATGATTTCAGTTACTTATTTAATTTGACTTTGATTGCCACATAACTTTGACATGTGGCATAATTCTAGTGACTTATTTAATTTTACTTGGAATGCCACATAAAGTGGTTCATTTAACTTGTTTGAATTGCAACATAACCTTTAAATTTAATACCGTCCAAATTAAAATCTTGAGTCCAATCATCTAAACTAGGGAGTACCTACAAGCAATTTGATCTCCACTTCACTATCCTTATGATTCGTTGTATATTACAAGGTATCGCAACTTGGAAGAAGAGGACGTCAAATCTTTAAAGTAAAGCATGATTCAAACTGCACAAAAGAAAATGACAAGTGTTTTATTTACACTTAAATTAGTAATTCAATAATCAAGATAACTGTTTCTTTGACTGCGAATTATGCATAGTCTGAGCGATGTAAAGTCTTTGGCTCAAGATGATGTGATGCTTTTGGCTTAAATCATGTAATTTTTGCCCCATACGGTGAAAAAGTCTTTGGCTCAGACAACATGATGCCTTAGACTTAAATCATGTAAAGTCGTTGCCTTAGATGATGTAAAGTCTTTGGCTCCAATGACATGATTCCATAATATTAATTCACGTAACATCTTTGCCTTAGACGGTGTGAAGTCTTTGGTTCGGACGATATGATGTCATCAGCTTAAAACATGTGAAGTCTTTGCCACAGATGGTGCAAAGTCTTTAGCTCAGACAACATGATGTCTTCTGCTCAAATCAATAAAAGCCTGTCCTAAGACGGTGTAAAGTATTTGCCATGAGCAGTGTATGATCATTGTCTCAAACAATGCAACACTTTCGGCTCAAATAATATAAAACTTAGTTGTACCTAAGGTAATATTTTTCCACTTGTGAAATAAAGGGAAAAGGAAATCATAGATTGGATGAATAAAAGAAAATTGACGAAAGCAAGGCCAAGAATATAGATTGATTTCTGTTAATGAGTTTTCTTATTAGACACTATATTTGTGACTATAATTCGCGTTAACTCATTAACAGAGGTCAACCTATATTCTTGGTCTTGCTTTTGTCAATTTTCTTTTTATTCATCCAATCTATACTTTCATTTTCCATTTATTTCATAAATAGAAAAATATTACTTTAGGTATGAATAAACTTTATATTATTTGAGCCAAAACTGTTGTATTTTGAGCTAATGATTTTACATTGTTCATGGCGAAGACTTTGTGTTGTCTTAAGACAAAGGCTTTTCATGATTTGAGCTAAAGGCATTATCTTGTCTAAGCCAAAGACTTTTCACCGTCTGCGGCAAAGACTTCACATGTTTTAAGTTGATGGCATCATATTTGACTGAGTCAAAAACTTAAACAGTCTAAAGCAAATGCGTTACACTTTTTAAGATGATGACATCATGTCGTTCGATAAAGACTTTACACCGTCTAAGGCGGGCAAAGACTTAACATGATATAAGTTGAAGACATCATGTCGTCTGAGCCAAAGACCTTACACCGTTTAAGGCCAAGATTTTACATGTTTTAAGATGATCGCATCATGTTGTCTGAGCCAAAGACTTTACACCATTTAAGGTAAATACTATATGATTTAAGTTGAAGGCATCACATGATCTTAAGTCAAGGACTTAAACATCACCTTGACTAAACATAGTTTGCGCTCAAAGAAACAGTTATTTATTATCTAGATTCATAACCTTGATTATTGAATTACTAACTTAAGTGCTAATAAAACACTTGTCCTCTTTTCTTTTTTTTGTGCAATTTGAATCACGGTTTACTTCAAAAATTGATTTCCTCTTCTTCCAAGTCGCGATACCTTGTAATATCGGATCAAAAGAATAGTGAAGTGGAGACCAAATTGCTTGTAGGTACACCATTAGGTGGTCAGTATGCTTCTCCATAGGAACTTTCTGGTTTAGACGATCGGACTCTTAAAAAAAATTATTGAGAAATCTGCCTGTGACTCGTCCTTTGGACCAATCACAGTCTTATAAACTCGATAGATAATGGGTCTGCCCCTCTACCCTTCTCCACCTAAATATTAGGATTTGCTCTGGGTGGTGTGGGGCTTGGACTCGTGACTTAAGCCACAAACCCTCCACCTTTTGCCACTCGAGTTAGGCTTTGGGGACTTGGACTCTTAAAATTTTATTGGATTTAAATTTGTAAATTAATTTGGATTATAGTAAATTCAAAAAACAATTCACATTAGGTGGCAATCCAAGTCAAGTTAAAAAAATGAACCATTAGAATCATGACATGTGTCAGACTTATGTGGCAATTCAAGTCAAATCAAATAAGCCACTAGAACTATTTCACATGTCAAAGTTATGTGACAATCCAAGTCAAATTAAATGAACAACTAAAATTATCTCACATGTCAAAGTTATGGCAAAATCCAAGTCAAATTAAATAAGTCACTAGAATAATGTCACGTGTCAAAGTTATGTGGCAATCCAAGTCAAATAAAATGAGTCACTAGAATAATGTGACGTGTATATGAAACATGTTCGGACCAATCAAATTGAAGTTTCTCATTAAAGGAATGTGATTGGTTAGTTAAAACCAACTAATCAAATCTCATAGGCACACCACCCCTACAACTATAAATAGGGGTCTTCATTATTCTCAGAAAGAGGGGTTTCTAAAGAACAAGAAGCAAGAAGAGAGCTCGTGGATCAAAGGCTGCAAATTCTCTACAAGTTGCAACTTCATGTTCGAAGTTACAGAACAAAGGCAAATATCAAGATGTTAAAAATCAAGTTACATGTTCATATTCATTATTCGTCATAAGTTCATGACGAATAATTCAAATCCAAGTTTGAAGACTGTTAGAATAGGAATAAGTATTTCTTACTTAGAATAGGAATTAGAATAGGAATAAGAATAGGAATTCTAGTTGGAAAAGGTTTTCAATGTAGTGTCTATAAATAGGGTCTTCATGTAACAATTTAGATACGCAATTCAATAATATTTTCTCCAATATTTCTCACAAAGACGAACATTCAAGATCAAGCTATTCAAGCCCTTAGGTCTAAAATCAAATTGAAGTCTAAACATATTTCATATTAGTTGAAGAATCAGAGGATTATTATAGAGATTGTAACACACTTCATTTTGAAATCATATATTATACTGTGTTAATCCGATTTTCTTGTCTTGATTATTTATATTTCTCCGCTCGAAATTTGTTGTTTATAATAAGTAATGCCCCTCCAATAGTAAATTATAAATGAGATGATAATTATACGTCAGGAACTAATAAATGTGCTGATGATCAATTCATAGATGAGCCTCAAAAGGGAGTAAATTTGCTCCATTCTGCAGAATAAGCTAACCTGTATAGATGCTTTACAGTGATCAATAGCAGCTTGTAGTTCTCCTACCAAACAGAATGCCTGAGCAAGATTGTCCTCCACCTGAAAAATATAAACAGAATAAAAATATTAGTTCCTCCCTAATTATCAGACAATTCAATGAACACCACAAGCAAATTTACTCTTGCTCACTGAAACAGAGGACATGATAGAGCAGACCCTGTATTTACCTCTGCAATTATCTTGTTATAAGGATGGAATATTGTTCTGAGAAGATCTGTATACTTCACAGCATCTCGAAGAATATTGGTTGGGACTTCATTTGATGCTATTGCATCTTGCAGTCTGTTTGGCAAGTAAGTACCAGAGCTACTTAAAAGTAAAAATGAAGGTCAAATTTCACCACAGCAGTTGTATGATATGAAAGGACACATCAATTTTCAATGTTCTGAAGTCTAGTGCTATATCGACATGCCAATTAGTTTGTCAAACTTGGAGAGTGCTGTGACAACTTTTAAAGACAACAAATACAATAAACCTGTGCTCTATCCCAACAACTTCTCGAACATATTTTTTTCCAATTTTAAGTATATTCTTTGAAGTTAATGTGTCCAGCATGATAAATGAAAAGGTCTATCGTACCTCTTACAACAATTCTCAGTTTGACTGATTGCCGCACATGAAGATTCCAGATCTCTATATGAATCACAAACCAAGCAATGTTGAGGTTCCAACTTATAATCAGATTCAAAAACATGGCAAGCCACTTCAGCAATATTATCATCTTTGAGCTTCTCAACCTTCAATGTTAAGAATGTGTTAGGCATGTAAACATGTTGTTCTCATAAGTGTTCAAACTAGTAATAACAATAACAAGCATTCATAATTTTACTAGACTTCACACATAATGACTTGTATACTTCTTAAATATTAGCCAAAGGAACCCATACTCAAAATGACCAGATGGTTCATTGGTTTGAGGGCCTGTTTCCTCTGGTTCGATCTCAGTCAGCAGCTCAATTCACCAGTCAAAACGTTTTCTTTTAATAATAATAGTCCACTTCCCAACAAGGATTTTCTTCCCTCTTTATATTTTCCTTTTTTTTTGCACATAAAGAATCTTCAACTTCAAGCCATTGACAATCATCATTGCCAAGGCCCAAGGTAAAATTCTTTTTAGTTCATGATTTCTCTTCTTAGTAAACAAACTAAAAAAATCGGAAATTTTAAAATACATGACTTTAGTTTTCATAAAAAAAAAAAAAGAAAAACTTGTCATTACTTATAATTATCAAGAGCTAATGAATTGGTTATCTCAGATATCCACACTTCACGGATGAATTTGACATTGGTAAGATCTCATTATTTTTATTCAAGTTGAAAGCGATGTGTTCCTTTAAATTAATTTTGAAGGGTGTGATTCCCTTTTTTTAAAAAATGTAAAAGTGGTATGATTTCTCTTCTTTATTATGAATTTGTGATTCTCGAATGAGAAAGAGGTGAGAGTCCTCTTTTTTATTATGAATTTGTGATTCTCGAACGAGATAGAGGTGAGAGTCCTCTTTTTTATTATGATTTCTTATTCTCGAATGCGAAAGAAGTTTGATTCCTATATTAAGTTGCAAGGGTATGATTCTTTAATGAGAAAGTGGTGTGATTCCTCTATTTTATTTAAATTTGCAAGGGGTGTGATTCCTCTATTTTATATGAATTTGCAAATGTGTGATTCCATCATTTTTTATTGTGAAAGGTGTGTAATTCTCTTATCCTAAATTTGCAGGAATGTTTATCCTTGAATATATAAATGGGTGAATTCTTGATTAAGCACCCACATTCTAATAGCGGTCTATCTGTTAGTTCACATGTAACTCCAGAAGTTCGAAGAAAGATAATTTCACCTCCTCCTTGAAATGTTGATTATTTATGGGGTTGGAACTTTAAAACGGGGTCCCAAAGAAAGAAAACACCATTTTTTAAATATGATTTTAATATTCGAGATGTTGTGAGGAGACATTATATTTTGATGGAGCCTTATCAATTGTGTATGTCCTAAAACAATATTTGGGACCAAAGATTACCAATTTAATCCTTAGTGGTGGTTTAAACCTCCATATTTTGCTTGGTTGGAATATCGCATAATAGGTGATGTATTTTGTTTGTGTTGTTATTTGTTCAAGAAAGAATTTGAAAGTCAATGCAATGCGGGAAAATCATTTAAACAAAAAGGTTTTAGAACCTGGAACCACGTTCATGAAAGAAATCGGTTGTATTTTGGTGAGGTAAATAGTATTCATAACAAATGTTCGAATAGGATGCCAAATTTTGCAAGTCAACGTCAATCGATTCAATCTTCACAAGCAAAGTGAGAAAACAAAAAGTGATTATCGAATTTACTTTAATGCTTCAATTGATGTGGTAAGGTCCTTAAAAATGGATTACCGTTTCGTAATCATGATGAGAGTGAAGATTCCAATTACAAAGGTATTTTTCTTGAAATTCTAGAATTTAATGGGGTTAACCATCAACATGATCCAAACGATGATATGATGATTTGTTCGACAATTCCAAAAGCGAGTGTGGATGTTTGTGCTAAAGAAACAATTAAGGCTATGATTAAATACATGGATAGTGATTACCTTAGAATACTGACATCTCACATAAAAAGCAGATGACAATAGTCTTACGATATTGTTAACAAAAATAGAGAGTTGATAAAAAGTTTTTTGGATATTGTTCATGTGAGTGATACGTCTCCAAGATCATTGCAAAAAGCAATTTACCCTTTACTTTCTCGCTATATCTATTGAGACTTCGTGGAGTAAGGTTAAGATGGAGCTAGTTATATGCAAGAAGAAAATGGTCAAAAATCTTAGATTTTGCAAGATGCTCCAAATGTTTTTATTTATGACAACAAAAATTCAAAGGTGATACCCTTTGGGTGTGCACAAGATAAAACTCCGCGTCTGTGCAATAGCTCACAAACCATTGGGCCACCCCGAAGGGTCCTAAATGCTTTTTATAACGAGACAAAAGTGTCAATTGCAATTGATAAACAAAGGACTGAATACAATATGCAGACGGAGCATCTTGCAAAATCAAAGACTTTAGGCCACTTTTTCTCCTTGCATATTATTAGCTATATTGTAGCCTTGTCCACGTAGTCTCGACAGACATAGCGAGAGATCCAAAACTAAAGAGTATATTGTTTTTTGCAATGATCTTTCGGATGTATCACTCACATGAACAATACCAAAAAATTTTCTATCAACTCTCCATTTTTGTTAATATATCGTAAGACTAGTGTCATTTGCTCTTTATGTGAGATGTCTTTCAATTCATCAACTAGTACTCCAAAATAATAATCATCCATGTCTTTAATGATAGTTTTAATTGTTTCTTTAGCATAAGCATCCACAATCTCTTTTGAATTGTCGAACAAATATTCATATCATTTTTTTGGAGCAAGTTGTAATATTACCTTTCCCACATCCGAACGGATAACCCCATCTATAAAAGTTCAAGAAAAAGATTTTTGTAATCACAATCTTTACTCTTATCATGACCACAAAATGGCAATTCGTTTCTTAGGAGAAACTTTACCACAACAATTGATGCATTTAAGAGAATTTGATAATCACTTTTTCGTTATGAAGAAAAGATTGAATCCATTGACGTTGATCCGCAAAATCTAGCATCTTATCAAATATTTGTTATGAATACTATTTATACTATTTAACTCATCAACATGCAATCAAATTCTTTCCAAACCATGGTTTCTTTCTAAACCATCTTGTATGGTTTCATTCTAAACCATCTTGTATAAATTATTTCCACGACTTTCAAATTCATTTTTGACCAATTAACAACACAAACAACATACAACATCTTTTATGTTATATTCAAACCAAGCAAAATGTGGAGGTTTAAACTGCTAAGGATTAAATTGTTGATCTTTGGTCCTTAACATTGTTTTTGGATATACATAAGTTTCAATTGACAAGGCCCAATCAAAATATAATGTCTTCTCACAACATCTTGAATATTAGTATCATATCCAAAAATGGGTTTTCTTTATTTGAGATTCCGTTTAAGAGTTCCAACCTCAAGAATTCAATCAACATTTAAGGGAGGAGGTGGAATTGTGTCTCTTTGAATTTCTAGAGCTACAGGTGAATTCACTGAAGGATCGCTAGTAGAACGTGGTTGCTTAATCAAGAATTTATCCATATAGATATTCAAGGATAAATGTTCCTATAAATTCGAATTACTATTCAACTTAGTCGCACATTTAACTTGCAAATTTAAAAAAAATAAGGGAATCACACACCTTTCACTATAAAAAAAAAGGGAATCACACCCTTGCAAATTCAAATAAATAGAGGAATCACACCCCTTGCATATTTAAATAAAATAAAGGAATCACACCCTTTTCACATTAAAAAATAAGAAATCATACCCTTGCAACTTAATATTAAAATAGAGGAATCATACACTTTCACATTCACATTCGAGAACAAGAAATCACAAATTCATAATTAAAGAAAAAGAGGATCCACACCTCTTTCACATTCTAGAACCACTGATTCATAATAAAGAAGAGGAATTACACCTCTTTCATATTAAAAAAATAAGGGAATCACGCCCTTCAAAATTAATAATAAAATAAAGGAAAGCATTCCTTTCAACTTGAATTTAAAAAAAATAACTTACCAATGTCAAATTCATCTACAAAATATGTAAGTATGAGATAACCAATTCATTAGCTCTTAGATGATTTCCTATTATAAGTAATGACAAGATTATTTTTTGTATGAGAATCCTAAAGTCATGTATTATGAAAATTTCAGTTTTGTTAATTTGTACTAAGAAGAGAAATCATTGAACTAAAAAGAATTTTTCCTTGGGCCTTGGCAATGATGATTTCTCTAGGGAAAAATTACTGAAGTACACGTTTTATGTTTTTCTTATTTCCAATATTCCCTTCTATTTCTAAAAACCTCAAGTCCCTCATTTCTCTCCTAATGTAATTAACGTATTCGAGACATAGTAATATATCTGAGCTACATATTATGTATTCGATTTGTTTTATAATGTATACGAGCTAGTATTTAATGTATTTGAGTTACCTTTTTATGTATCCGAACTAGTTTTTAATGTATCCGAGCTACATACTATGTATCCGGTTTATGTTATAATGTATCTGAAATACTCTTTAATGTATCCGGAAGGTACAAATTTTAAGGAATTATTGTAATTAGAAAAAAGGTAGAGAAAAAATGTAATTTACTTTTTACACTATGGGATTTATGTAAATTAGACCTTCTCTAGATTCTCAGAGGCTTGAAGTTGGAGCTTCTTTGTGTGAAAAACAAAAGTAAAATATGAAGAGGGAAGAAAAAAGTGTTGCTAAGAAGTGGAAGGCAACCTACTATATTCCAATTATTACTAAAAGAAAACATTCTGATATTAGGGCTTAGAGTTTAAAACATGTTTTAATCTAAAAAATAAAGGGGCAAATTGAGTAGCTGGCAGGGATCAACCAGAGACCGCAATGTTGAAAATGGACCCTCAAACCAGTGAACCATCTGGTCATTTCGAGCATGGGTTCCTTTAGCTAATATTAAATACATTTTTTAAGAAATATACAAGAAATCCGAGTTTAGTCGGATGACCACGGGTTCCCGTGACCCAATTTTTACACATAAATTTGCCCCTACATCTAAAATGATTGAATGTAGTCGCATACATCTAAAATGATTGTAATGTAGTGTCTATAAATAGGCTTCAGTGTAATAATGCAGTCAACCCTTCTTAATAATATTTTCTGAGTATCATTTTTCACAAAAATAATTTGTCCTAGAAACAATTGCATCATTAAAATACCTGCTTACTGTACACTGTAGGGGCATCAATGAGGAGCTTCAGTTTTTGCTTCTCACATGTAGTGACAGTACGATCAAGGATCACCCCTAAACAATTTAGTTTAGTGCACCTATAAGCATTGATGACAAGGTCAGAAACATTCAACTCTGAGCAGCCAGTACATTGACATGTAAATGAGTAGCGGTCTTCTAAGAGTCGTTGACGGTCTTTGCAGTCCCACTGCCCTACCTGCAAAACAACCACATCCCAAATTGACAAAACATTACACAGGTGAAAGATCATAAACAAATCAAAGGGTCAGAAGCTGCAGTTGCATGAGCTCGCCAAACAACCACATCCCAAATTGACAAAACATTACACAGTGAAAGATAATAAACAAATCAAAGGGCCAGAAGCTGCAGATGCATGAGCTTGCCTCCCCGTCTTCCTCTCCCCCTCCCCCTCCCTCTCCCTTTTATTTTGGTTTCCTTTAAAAGGTTACAGGAATATATTGAAATCTGTGATACTTTTTACTCTTGATCACTCTTGAAATAATCTAGTGCTCAGAATTTCTTTCTTCAGTTACCAAATCATAATTATAGCAATGACCTAGGAATTTGTGTAGACTGCTGCTGACTACTTCTATTTAGCATTCACAGGAAAATATAAGGATGTGATATTAAAACCTCAGAAAGCAAGATAAAGGTTCTAATTTTAGACTCCAAAATCCTAAATCTGAAAAAATAAAGACAGAGGTTCTGACTAAACATTGTTACCTGGGGGCCATAAGATAGCTCCAATTCAGAACCAGCTAAAACGTATTCTGTAGCTTGTATATGGAGGGTCCGTGAAAGAAAATATGTGTGGATGTTTGGCTGGCAAGAGTGGTTGAAAAAACTACCAGCTACATAAACAGCTTGACCCACTTTAACCTGTAGAAGGAAACATTAAAACCACAGCTTGAAGCTTTACCAAACTCAAATTTCTGAAAAATAACAGTGTACTAGTCAATGATATTCTGAGCTATCTGCAATGACCTGTGAGTGCCAATTTAAGCTAAGATATGCAGTAAACTAATGTACAAGACATAGAAAATGTGTGTCAGAGAAATACATACTTGTTCTAAATTACTGGTTAAAGCATTCCCAGGCTCGTATATTGGCCCTTTTACCTTTGGAGCTTGCATACGGACAACTGCCATGGAATTTACTTGGATTTGAGAAAGAAGGATAACAAGCTGCAAGGAAAACAACGGCTCTGAGGATCACCCAAAATCTAATGCTGGAGTGATTTTTCCATATAATTCATGGACTCAAAGGAGGGCATTCGGTAGAGTTATACTTCTGTATCCAAAGTTCAAAGAGTAAAGATGTAGGAAGCCACAGAGACATATGGTAATGACCTAGTACTAAAGCATATTAGGGTTCTCAAAAACTATTACTGCATCTCTCCTTTCTAAGCTATTTTTTTTTTTTGAAATGAAAGAGATTCACAGTACCACCAAACCAACAAAGCAAAAATATGAGGATCATGCTGAGTCAAAATAAAGAAGTGCCCCAAACAGAAATAAGATGTATATTCTCTTTATCAATCCATCCCAAAACATTGAGCTCTTTATAGTGTTTAACAGAAAGATTAGCAGTTATTAAGAACACATCAAAAGCAATGTATATGGAGACATAGGTTTACAAATCCACAACGCAAGCTTAATATCAACAGTTTGTCCAGACTGAATCTAACAAAATTTTCGGTATAGCTGCATATTTAGACACCGTCAATTCATCTTCATGGGCTTATGTTTTTCTTTTCTTCTTCTTCCTTTCTTTTTCCTCTCTGGAATCTAGAGAATGATTAATGTAGAATATTTGCTAGTTTATAGAGATGCAACGAATAATATCATTATACAATCAGCATGAAACCTGCAAGCAACTTCTTCATTCAGAATGCAGAGAATTTCTGGAGAAAGGATATTGCCTTTGAAACCATTATCCCACTAATGGGCAGTTCTGTTCTGTAAACATGCTGAAGACAGTGCAGTAGAATGATAGAGTAGATATGCATCTCCAATTTGCTTTCAGGAGGGAGTTTTACATAATTGTGAGAAAGATCCTACAAAATCCAGTCAACAGCTATCCAATTAAACTCTTCTTGGGAACACAGAGACAAGAAAAACAAATACAAACATTTCAGCATTTACCAGGAACCCAACAAGATTAGAATCCGCACTTGCATGTCTGTTTTGCTCAATGACTTTCACAAGGATTCTACCAGCCAAAACTACTTCTGACGGTAATATCAGAGGCCAATGAAAACCTTGACATTCATGCCTGTGCTCAGCAATATGCCCAGTATCTAAAGTAGAAGCGCCTGCCAGAACAACATCTGACATATAGTTCTTCAGATCATCTGCTAAGCCCTCAAGATCACTAAAACTATTAGAGCTCCTATCAAACTTTGGCGCGCCAGCTTGTTTTTGACACCAGTCACTGCAGTACAATGGAATTGAACATGACACACAAGAAATGGCATCTGCTGGCAGTTCATTGAAGCAAAAATGGCAGTGAGTCTCCCGACACTTCTTCAAGATAACCTGCATTGGATTCAGCATGATAAGAACCAGATAGCCTTGAAGCAAATGGTTAGTGCTTCATAATTTTAATGTTTATTACTGGTATTTGAAAAACTAAAGATCCTCAGACTGAGCTGTATCAGAGTCCCAATAAAGATGAAGGGGGAGCAGAAGGAGAAAATGATTATTTGGATGCCACAAATATCATAAAAGAAAATGCATCCCTTGGAAAAAAATTAGACTCGTCAAAATAATAAGAAGAGTAGTTGACACTGCACCCAAGGGTGGTCAATGAAGTAGGTTAAGAACCACGAGGTCTCAGGTTCAAATCCCAATAGAGGCAAATAACACTAGGTGATTTGTTTCCATGTATCCAAGCCTTGTTGGATAGAGTTTCCCAGTACTTGGTGATGGCGGTAGGTAGAAGGTACACCATGGAATTAGTTTAGGTGCGTGCAAGCTAGACCAATTACTGCCGTTATAAAAAAAAAGTAGTTGATATTGTGAAAGGTTTTAAGGTTTGGCTCATACCGCAGCATAAGGATCTTCTTTATGAACTAAGGACGCTTCAGAAACATCATCCACACAAAACATTCCTCTCCCCTTGGTTGTAGTAAGCAAACATTGAAGTTTTACTTGGTCTGGCTCATCTGTCACATAAGACCTACATTATAAGATATCAAAGGAGAAGAGAAGCATGTCACCATATAGCAAAGCAAATCAAGAGCTACCTGATTTTGATAAAAAAACGACATGCACAAACAATACACGATGAAGAGAATGATGAACAGTTGTATGGTGCTTAATCAGCATTAGAATTCGAATATTTTTCATTGTAGAATGTGCACAAACTTTACCAATAAATAAAGGTAATCCTTTAAGATGAGAAAAACGAGTACAAAAGTGGCAGGTATCCCATGGAATTAGTCGAGAAGCGGACAAGCTGGCTGGGACACCACGGTTATCCAAAAAAAAGTGTGCAACAGTATACTTTGCTTATTGAATTTTTTATTTTGATAAGGCAAGATTTATATACTTGCTTCATTTTTCAAAGATAATATAGCAGATAATAGGCACAAAACTGGTGTCTAATGCTGGAGTAGAACGAAGGAAACAGGACGAACACTGCTGTCCTCAACAGTAACACTTCTATAAGAATAGATATCGGCTGTTCAGCATCAGAGTCAATCTTTCAAGCACATCAAATAATTATACTATGAGAATACGAGATCAGCTTAATACATGCAACCTTGAATGTGGAGGAGTTAAGTATGATGAAGGTGCAAGCATAGCTTTTCACATTCAAAAGAAACATATAATATAACAGACAATGAAATTGTCACTGGGTACTCTTTAGGAAGGATTCTCAGGGATAAACAGCTGGTCTTTTTCTATTTTTGGGAATAAAAAAATAATTGGTGTCATAGGATTAACAGCTGGTCTTCTAAGAAGAGAGAAACATTAATTCGTCACCAATAGAGTCTTACCAGGAACTTCTGACTGATTCTGGTTGGTTTTCTTCCCTGGGATCCCTATTCTCTTGAATTTATCTAGTGCAATTTTTAGTTCTGCTTCAATCTGTCTTTTTCCACTTGAAGATATCTCTAACATTAATGAGATATTCAGATCTCGAATTGCATCCTCAAATTTACCCAAAGAAATGTTTGCTTTACCTCTCCGGAACCATCCCTACAATAAAGTATAATTGAAAGACAACAGTTCACTTTGTTGAGATGTGAAACAAAGTTAATCAAGAAACTGAAGAAATTAATATGGAATTAGCTTTAAATCCCCCAAAAAATAGTAGTTAACTGTTGTATCCATTGATTTTCTGTCTACAGTATATACTATAAATAATGTGAATATTATATGGAATAGAATGGAGAATGATGCTTGACAGAGGAAAACTGAATGTTCTGCCACATGTATTATCGAGCACTCAGCCACTCACTCGAGTTAATCTGAGATCAGTTTTAAGAAGTCAATTAATTATTGGTCAAAAAGAAACAGCACAAGGAGGACAAAAACTAGATCAGTTTTCCTTTTGAATAAATAGCACTGACATTCCAAACTCTTGCTACTATAAAAGATCAACTGCTCGTTGTGACCCAAAAGACATGTTGTATCTTTCTTCATTCAAATAAGAAACAGAAGATAAAACAATATTCATTAAACGAAATGGAAAACTTGTAGCATTTTATCAAAGAAAAAAGGAGACAAGTGAGTACAGCCGCATTCACCTTGGCATAGCGTGGAGATACTCTAAGGGCCCTGCTGCAATCTCGTAAACACTCCAAAAGCAAGCCCATTTTCTGAAGACAAAAAACATTCGCTTTGGTATATAAAAGAATGCAAAGTATTGATTGCTAATGAAGAAAGAAACAAAATGATTCAGATTTTAGAATACAACGTGACCTCATAATTGTTCCTGAAAACAGGTTGGGAGTGATGTTTGGATTGGTCACAACCTTTGTCTGAAATCCTACCATGTATTTTCAGCACTAGCACCTGAACTTCTCTAGCTAAACAAGTTCCTCTTTTTCTGCTTCTTCCTTTATCGCCATTAATGCCTCTACCTCCTTTGACATTTCTTAATCAGTGAAAGATTATCAAACTCCAACAGAACTATTTTCTTTTTGGAGTGATGTTTGGATTGGTCAACAACCTTTGAAGATTTTGTTTCCTGATATATACCTTATGAACCAACAGCAGAGAGCAACAATCTTGGAAGTCAGGGATAATCAAGGATGGAATCTCAGCTTTAGAAGAATGCTCAATGATTGGGAAGTGGAAAGGTTGACAGACTTTTACAACACCCTTGAACAGTTCAAGGATTATTCTACCAGGGTGGACAGTTTAGTTTGGTTGAAGGAAAAGCAAGGAAGATTCTCTGTCAAATCATATATCATATCATATATCCCCCCTACATGGTGTCACCACAAATCAGAATTCTCTTTTCATTTATTTATTTCCAATATTAGCCCTACATACATGAAAAGTTGTGATTTAAATGAAAAGTTGTGATTTTTATGAAAAGTTGCAAACTTAATGAAGAGTTGCGACTTTTATGAAAAGTTGTGACTTTTGTGAAAGGTTGTGACCTTTCCGAAGGGTTGCATCTTCTCCAAAGAGTTGTAATATTTCTGATAAGGCACAATAATCATACTACCCTTTATTGTCTATAAATAGATGGATTTCCTCTCGTTATTTTGAAAATTTTAAACTACTTCTTCTTTCTTCTGCACAACTAAATATTCATGTACTTTGCTCCTGTGGAGTGGCTAATTGATACAGATACTATTGCTTATGTTACAGATCCTGGTATGTATTTTTACCGTTATTAATTTATGCTTACGTTATTAAGGATAACTGATAAGATGTTATAACTTTCATTTTAATTTAATTATTAATGTGTTTTACTACGCAATCTTGTATGTAAGGTAATATAGTGTTTTAGTATTAATGACGGGTGTGTTTGAATATTATTTTGTAAATTCCATGATATTAAATTCCAGCGTGAAGCGCGGGTAATTTTACTAGTCTGCCTATAAATGGAAGTATGCAACAGTAATACAAGTCATCAATTTGGTTCCAAGCCTTGGAAGATGATTTGGAAAGTTGAGATCTCGTACAAGGTGGCATGTTTTACTTGGTTGGTGGCCAGACAAGCTGTTTTAACACAAGACAAACTTACGAAAAGGGGTCTTCATCTTTGCTTCAGAAGCTAAAGCTGAGATGATAAATCATCTTTTCTTACACTGTAGAGTGACAGAACAACTTTGGCAGTTTTTCATCCATTTGAGAGGGCTAAGATGGACTATGCCAAGGAATAAATTAGAAGTTCTGGCTTGCTGGAACAGAGATGGTAGTTTCCAGGACACAGGGAGAGATGGAAGACTGTCCCAGCTTGCAACTGGTTGACATTGTGGAAGGAGAGGAACCAGAGATGTTTTGATGATAAGATAATCACTTTCCAGAAATTGAAAATGAGCTGTCTAGTGTTTTTTCTATTTTTGGTGTATGCATGAATTCCCTCAAGAGGCAAAGGACATTACTAGTGTTTTAGAATGTTTATGGGGGGACTAGGTGGTAGGTTTTGCTTTCTCTAACTAGTACTTGTAATTATTACTGAAAGTACATCATTGGTGTAGCTTTCTTTGCTAATAATAGACATATTAACTTCTCAAACAAAAAAATAGCTTCTCAGCGAACACGTAGTCCGGACTGTCTTTTACTTGAAGCCCACCAAAATTCATCAAACCACCCATCAACAATTCCAACTTTTTTATTTTCTCCTTGACGATAACTATAATGTGCCAATGAACTCAGAAGAGGATATTTGCTAAATGAAAAAAGAAAATAACAAAAAGCAATCTGAACAAAAGAATTAATAACTGAGAAATCCCATGTCAGTTAGTTTGCCAACCCCAGTTGGCCCATAGGTTCAAAATTCAGAGGAGTATGGGCCCATGCTTCAACCCTAGTGCCACTTAAATACCAGATGTCCTATCATTTTCGAGTCAATTACAAAGTTTGAACTTTTGACAAGCGCCCATACCACATATTACCTTTTGCATCCTTACCATTGAACCATTTTTTAAAAATAATAGCATGAAACAGCTTGCAAATAGATAACATTTAATATTCACCTGCAAAGTAGAAGCACGGTTCACATACAGCAATGCAACCAGATTTATCTCCATATCACCCATATCTACAGGAGCAAAACGCAGTGCCTATCCCATCCACAGAGAGGCAACAACAATCTTCTATTAGGAATTGCCAAATACTTATCAGAAGAAGAGTGAAAATTAAAATGCAAAAGAAATAAGAAAAGGAAAGCAGGAAAGACAGTCTAGAAGGAATGCAGCTTTTAAAACGTGTTGTGGATGAAGGTAAACTGACATTAAGTGTGCATGTTCATTACCCCACAGCTAAATACCCCAAATTGAAAGTGTGATAGTCTATCAACAGAAATTTCATAAGGGTAACGACATTTATCTCCACCTCTTCTTAGTCTTGCTCCAATGCTGCTTCTTTCACTTACCAGAGTTCACATAAACAAGGCATTGAAGGGAAGATTTTATTGAATTTAAGGCTTCTCTTAATCTCCCTTTTCAAAACCAACAAGACACATCGAATATTTCACACATAAAACATAAATATCCTAATCTCTAACAATTCTGAAACGGCTAATAGTTAATCCGTGGTGCAGTTACGGTTTGAATAGAATCTCAATAATGCTTTATCAATCCTACATGGTGAGATGAAAGATTCCAGTTTTGTAATTCCTTTTTTTTTTGGAAGTAAATTAGCTAGTCCTACATGCTTAGACTAGAAATACATATTTGATGAGTATCTTTATGAATGAGTATACAGGTGCCTTTAACTCAAGTATAGAAAAGTCCAAACAGAAGCTTTAGCCACTGAATCTGAAACAACTTTGATGAGTTGTCTCAGTAGTGAACTGACTTTATTCTATTAGTTGTACGTTAATTGGCTTACCATACTTCTTGTTAGTTGTTTCAAACCAATATAAACCTTCCTTCTTCTTTTCTTTCCACTATTTTTTGCATTTTTTATTGTAAATTTGTCTAATATCCCAACTCCTAGAGAGGATGGAAATAATGTTATAAGATCAATCTGATTATGTAATCACAGAATGAGGATACCAATTCTGGGAAAAGCTTGTCCAGTTGTCCTATCTTATATCAATTACATAATTTAGAAAAAACAAAATTAACCGACCTTGGAATAGAAAAGCAACGCGTTAGAATACTCTCCGTTGGAAAAGCATTCATTGCCCTTAAGCTTGTTTTCCAAAGCAGCATTCCGGTCCTTGCAACATAGAGCCACAGAAGGGTCTGTCAAGTCCTTAATCATCTGTGGAATAGTAAAAAAAAAAAAAGCACAATGTAAACAAAATTGCACTGTTTTGTCCAAAAAAAGTAGTTGAAAACAGAGGAGAGAGAACTTGATGAAATTGAGGCAACTTGTGGAAGAAATGTAGTAGAGAAGAGCATGTTGATGGAAGTTGAGAGGGTGTGCTGTTGGATATTTCTTGCTTAAGGGCGTCGGGAACTGCTGATTTCAGAGTCTCCATGGGAGAGTAGGTTCAACCCTTGTTGGAGTTACGAGGTGAGGGAGCAACAAAACCTATGGAATACTTGTCAATTTCCATTCAAAAAACAAGACTGTACTACTCAATTACCTTTTCCAAATTAAAAAATATTTTGCATATATATATATATATATATATATATATTATTAAACTAATAAAATAATTCGTGTTCCGAGACAAAATTTAATATCACAAAATTTAGAAAATAATATTCAAAATCTTTTATGTATAAGAAAATGATAATTTTAACATCTTATTATTTGTTCTTCAATCAATCATCTTAAATTTAATTTTATAAATTATTTTACTTTCAGAATGTGTTACTATTTGATATTTTAAGGAAATCACCAACCTGAGATATTAAATTTTTTAATAAATTATAATCTTTAGTGGAGGGAGAAATAAATAAATAAATTTTCAAAAGGCTGAAAAAAGTCAACAAATATTCTAATTCTAACTGTGTAGAAAGTTCAGTCCATTATTTTGCTTTACATGTGTCACTTTAAAGTTCCGCATTAAAATGTATCATAAGTAACTATCAATATGAAAAACGAAATGGAGAATGTATCATACTGGGCAACAATTCAACTTACTATATATACTTGAAATGAAAAGATATTACACAAAACTATTCAATTTGTTTGTGTTTTTCTTAAAATTAACATACCAGTTTGATGGAGTTCAATTTGAAATTATACTTATATTCCAATCGAAGTGTCAAGAAACACATTTATTACTTTAAGAAAAAAATTTACAACTTGCAATAAACTTGAAAATTTGTCTATACTTCATATCGAATATGAACAATTAATTTATTGTGCAGTTATCTATGTTTATGGGATTAAAAAAGGCTTTAGTCAAGTCATATTTCCCTATTAGGTCATCCGGCACATCCTTGAACTCATGTCAAAAGTTTATTGATTCTGATCTTTTTTCCTGGTTTACTTTGCACATCAAGGTGCAATAAAAATTTTAAGATCTTTATGTCCTTACAATGGCATCCCAAATTTGAATCTCGTCTTCAATAGATGGGAATAAAGATTTTCAAGATTTTTTTTTATTGTAACTTCAACAATTTTAGTAGATAAAACTTGCGGATACTCAATAAACATGTATTATTCAATTACAACAAATACGTATAACAATAATTTTGCAGAAATATAAACAACAAAGTTTAAAACATGTACTCAAAAACAACAATGATATCATAAGTACAAATTTATGACTATAAAAAAACATAGCAGTATTTTTGTAACAATAGAATGAAACAAAAAGAAAAAAATTGAGCCACTAAATGCACATATCCCCTTAAGAAAAAATTTCCCTCTAGAACCCGAGATTTAAATGAATAGATTTATCTTAGGATGAAATGATTTTATTCAGTATTGATATAAAAATAATTGTGTCAGTGAGTCATTCAAGAGGAGCAAAGTACATGAATATTTAATTGTGCAGAAGAAGAAACACAAGTTCAGAATTTTCATTGTTTTAAAACGAGAGGAAATCCCTCTATTTATAGCCAACAAAAGGGTAGTGTGAACAAATGTTTATTGTTCCTTCACTGAAAGGTCACAACTTTTTAGAAAACTTACAACCCTTCGAAAAGGTCACGATTTTTTGAAAAACTTACAACCCTTCGGAAAGGTCACAACCTCTCATATAAGTAACAATTTTTCATAAAAGTTACAAATTTTCATAAAAGTCACGACTTTTCATAAAAAGAGAAGGCTAGTTTTGAAAATAAATAAATTTTTAAAAAAATTCTGATTTGTGGTAGTGCCACATAGACGGGTTTAGAATATGTATATGTGTGTGTGTGTGTGTGTGTGTATAAAAGTTATTCGCGCTTCACGCGGAAATTTAATATCACAAAATTTATAAAATAATACTTAAGACGTGTCATTAAAAAAATAATACTTAAGACCTATCAGTCATTAAAACTAAAACAATATATTACTTTACACTTTGTTAGGATCATCGTTCTCATTGTTTCATAATGTATTGTATTGTACTGTATTGTATGGTAGATACAATGTTTGGTTAGACTGTATTGTTTGTTGTTGTTTAACATTTTAATTGTTTAGTTTGATCGTTTCGTACTATATTGTAATTTATAAATTTACTAAAAAATTCTAATTATTATAGGGTAGGAGGTTTGACTAGATTTAAAAAAATAAGATAAAAGGTAAAATAGTATTTTGAAATATTATATAAATATATAATTGAAAAAAGAAATTAAGAAACAATGGGAACACACCAAATTGGTTGTTCCATAAAATAGGGGCTTTCATTGTTACGTAACAACCAAATTTAACGATACAATACACTACATTTTAAGTAACAATCAAAACAACCATTGTAGGTATAGTAACGATACAATACAATAGGTAACAATGATCCAAACATAGTGTTAGTGTAACGACCTGTTTAGTCGTTTTGAGCAGCAGATTTTTATTTCTGGAAAAACTGTCTTGGTCGACGGATCCCACAACGGACCGTCGAGGGGGTCTCATTCCAAAACACTTAGAATTCTGAAATTTGGGTACTGAAATCGACTCTCTGAACTTCGTGACGACATGGCAGGACAGACCGTCGTGGGCACGACGGACCGTCACAGACTCTTCAAGGAATTGAGTCTCTGAACTATGTGACGGAAGCAGCAGGATGGACCCTCGCAGGCACGACGGACCGTCACAGGCTGCGTAATCCCAGGCTGAGTCGGATTTCTTTAAATGTTTTAAGGGACGTTTTGGACTATTCTTGCTATAATTATAAATTTAGTGGGTTAATGTTAATAATTTAACTACTTGAGGGTTAAGGAGATAATCTTGAATTAATTAATGGGTTAATTCATCATCTTTTATACTTAATTATATGCTAATTAGGGTAAAAGAAAGGGGGTTTGAATAAGAAAAATAGAAAGAACAAGGAGAGGGAAAGAGAACGATCGAGAGAAGAGGAAAACGAAGAGGAAACAAAGCTTTGGGAAATTGCTTGCTTGATCACAAATCTTCGGTGGAGGTAGGTTATGATTTTTACGCTATTCGTAGTAGACTCTTAATAGCGAATGATATGTGTTGGGTAGTATTATAAAACCTTTTATATGCTTAATTGTGTGCTTACATGATGTGATTATATAATTGTGATGAATAAGCATGATGAGTCTATTGAATCTCTAATCCTAAATTTACCTTGTTAATGATGATGCCTTGGTATAAGAGAATGCTTGATGAACTAAAGTAATGAGATTGATGATGCCTTGGTATAAGAGAAGGCTTGATGAACTAAAGTAATGAGATTGATGATGCCTTGGTATAAAATAAGTCTTGATGAATTAATAGAATGAGATTAGTGGAGCGGGTGTCACGAACCGACACGTAGAATTAGGGGATCGGGTGTCACGAACCGACACGTAGAATTAGGGGATCGGAGTGTCACGTTCCGGCACATAGTAGTAGGGGAGCGGAGTGTCACGTACCGACACAAGAGGAATAAAGATAATGAATCTTGAAGTTATGTTAATAAATTCGAATGAAAAGAACCTATATCCCAAATGAGTATGGTGTGGAGACTTGAGTTCTCATAGGTGTGTTTGATGTGGTTGCACATGATTTGTGAACTTGTTGCTTTCACCTGTTGAGGAATATGGTTGATTTTATGTTATTATCTGATATATACTGTTTTCTATTTTGAGTTGGCCGATGATATCTACTCAGTACTTGTAGTTGTACTGACCCCTACTTGTAATTGTTTTTCTTTGTTATTTGTGGAGTGCAGCAAATGTACCGTCATCTTCAACTCAATCGCAACTCTAGCCAGTCTTCGTCACACCAGATTTCAGGGTGAGCTAAAGCTTCTAGCTTGGACTGAATCTTCTTCTTCATGTCTTGATGCCTTGAAGTTCTGGCATAGACTAGCCATTATTTATGTTTAGTTTCTTAGATACTCTTAGCTTTAGTAATTTAAGGATAGATGTTCTTGTGATGATGACTTCCAGATTTTGGGGATAATAACAAGTGTTTGAGTTTTAGAAGTTATTAATCTATTTTTATTAATGAGTTTTAAGTCTTCCGCATTGTATTCTGTCTATTATGGTTAAAATGTTGGGGTTTGGATTGGTTGGCTCGCTCACATAGGAGGGTAAGTGTGGGTGTCACTCGCGGCTCGATTTGGGTCGTGACAGTTAGGTACAAGATTACGTAGTAACAAATATTAATAATGCAAAGAAAAATGATAATTATAACATCTTATCATTTATCTTTCAGTCGATCATCTTTAATTTGATTTTATAGCTAATCATTTTTCCTCCGAAAAGTACCGATAATATTTGATATTTTTGAAAAATTAGATGAACATCAAAGTTAAATATTAAATTCATCTAATAAATAAATAATCTTTATTTGTACTAACAAATATTATAATAACTTTGTAGAAATATAAACAACAAAGCTTAAAACATATACTCAAAAATAACAATATTAATATCATAAGCAGAAATTAATGAAAATATTTGTACTAATAAATACTTATAACTTTGTAGAAGCATAAACTACAAAGTTTAAACACATGTACTCAAACACAAAAATTAACATCATAAGCATAAATTAAAGATTGTAAAAAATATATTAGGATCTATAATAATAGAATGAAATAGAAAGAAAAAATTGAGCCATTATGTACAATGTGCCCTTAAGAAAATTATTTTCCTCTAATATCTGGGGTTTAAAAGAATAGATACTCTCAGAATGTAACAATTCTATTCACAAATATATTGATACAAAAACAATAATGTTAGTGAGTCACTCAATAAGAGTAAAGTACATAAATATTTAATTGGTAGAAGAAGAAGAAGAAGTTCAGAATTTTTATTGTTTTAAAATGAGAGGAAATTCCTTTGTTTATAGACAACAAAGGATAGTGTAAACAAATGTTTATTGTGTTTTATTGAAAATGTCACAATTCTTTGAAAAAGTTACAACCCTTCGGAAAGGTCACAAAATTTCATAAAAGTCAAAAATTTTCTTAAAAGTCACAACTCTTCATAAAAAGTCATAAATTTTTTATAAAAGTCTCATCTTTTGATGAAAGGGAAGACTATTTTGAAAATAAATAAATTTAAAAGAAAATTCTAACTAGTGATGTCGCCACGTGGGCGAACCTATGGTTCTCTTTTATATAAATATATGATATATAATATGATTATAATTTTTACAGCTATACAATTGTTACCGTATAATCTCAATATAGATTTTTTATTTTTTAATGTTAAATTTGGAGTCCAATTAAAGTAAATCTAATTGTGTCCTTCTTCATTAAGAAATGAATTAATAGTTGGGAAACTATGCACAACAAATGTATTGAATGTCTGGAATTATGATTCAGTGCACTTTATATATTAGTTATGTCAAATATTATGAAAAAATAAACTATACGTGCTAAATCATAACCCAAAAAACACGTATACTTAAAAAGAAAAATTATTTACAAATGATTATCTTTTATTTTCAATATTCTCTATTTTTTAACTATTAATTTGTATTTACTGTTTGAATCTTTATATATATCTAATAGTATCAAATAGAAAGAAACATTAAACACTATTCAATTAGTCTTTGACAATAGTATAATATACTCTAACATCAAAGAAGAAGAGATAGTGTTTCTTGATAAAATCAAAATTATAGATATTAGGGGTGGTAATTGGGCGGGTTGGACTAAATATGGGCAGGTCAAAATGGCCAAGAAATAAATGTGTCTGGATATTTTCATATTCTCTATTTTTTAATTATTAATTTGTAGTTACTGTTTGATATCTTTATATATACTCTAATACTATTGCTTAGTAAGAAACATAAAACACTATTCAATTACTTTGACATTGTTATAGTATTGTAACGACCCGTTTAGTCGTTTTGAGTAACAGACTGCAATTCTGGAAAAACTGGCAGAAGCGACGGACCCCCACGACGGAACGTCATGAGCACGACGGACCGTCGCAGGGTCTCATTTCTAAACACTTAGAAATTCTGAAATTTGGGTGCTGAAATCGACTCTCTGAACTCTGTGACGGACACGAGGACGAACCGTCATAGGCACGACGGACCGTCGTGATCCACCGTTTCAAAACACTTCAACTCTTGAGAATTTGGTACAGGGAACGACTCTCTAAACTTCGTGACGGAATGGCAGGACGGACCGTCACAGGTGTGACGGACCGTCACAGACCCTTGGTGGAAAGGGTCTCTGAACCTTGCGACGACCTGCAGGACGGACCGTCGCAGGCACGACGGCCCGTCACAGGTTGCGCAAATCCCAGGCAGAGTCGGATTTCTGGTGAAGTTTTAAGGGACGTTTTTGGACTATTCTTTCCTTAATTATAGATTTCGTGGGTTTATATTAATAACTCAAATTCTTGGGGGTTAAAAGAGGTAATCCTAAGTTAATTAGTGGGGTATTATTGCCATCTTTTATTCTTAATTATATACTAATTAGGGTAAAAGAAAGAGGGTTTGAATAAGAAAAATAGAAAGAACGAAGAGAGACAGAAAAAGAAAGAGAACGAGTAGAGAGAAGCGATCGAGAAGAAGAGGAAAACACCAAGCTTTGAGGATTAACTTGCTTGATTTCAATTCTTCGGTGGAGGTAGGTTATGGTTTTCATGCTTTCATAGTAAACTCTTAATAGAGAATGATATGTATTGGTAGTATTGTAAACCCTACTATATGCTTAATTTTATGTTTGCATGAATATGATTTTGTGATTGTGATAAGATAAGCATGATGAAAATATTGAATCCCAAATCTTGAAAAGAAACTTTAATATACATTATTAATGATGATGCCTTGGTATAGAAGAAGGCTTGATGAATTAAAGTAATGGGATTGATGATGCCTTGGTATAGAAGAAGGCTTGATGAATTAAAGTAATTGGGATTGAGGATGGCTTGGTATAGAGAAGGCTTGATGATTTACAGAATGATATTAGTGGATCGGAGTGTCACGTTCCGACACATAGATTTAGTGGATCGGAGTGTCACGTTCCGACACATAGATTTAGTGGATCGGAGTGTCACGTTCCGACACATGTAGGGGATCGGAGTGTCACGTACCGACACATGTAGGGGATCGGAGTGTCACGTTCCGACACATGTAGGGGATCGGAGTGTCACGTTCCGACACATGTAGGGGATCGGAGTGTCACGTTCCGACACATGTAGGGGATCGGAGAGTCACGTACCGACACATAGTGGTAGGGGATCGGAGTGTCACGTACCGACACAAGAGGAGGAAAGATAATGAATATTGAAAGATGATAATATACTCAACTTAATAAACTTAATTCCCAAATGAGTATGGTGTTGAGGCTTGAGCCCTCATGGATGAACTTGATGGTACTTATTGATGATTATAGTACTTGTTGTTGCTACATGTTGAGTTTTATAGTTGATTTACGATAATACTTGATATATATTGATTTCTATTTTGAGTTGGCCGATGATATCTACTCAGTACCCGTGTTTTGTACTGACCCCTACTTTTATGTTTTTCTTCTTGTTATTTGTGGAGTACAGCAAACGTGCCGTCATCTTCGACTCAACAGTAACTCAAGTCAGTCTTCGTCACACCGGATCTTCAGGGTGAGCTAACGCTTCTAGCTTGGACTGGATCTTCTCCTTCATGTCTTGATGCCTTGAACCTCCGGCATGGACTAGCTTCTTATGTATTTTTAGCTTTTAGAAAACTCATAGAATTAGTAGTTTAAAGTAGATGTTCTTGTGATGATGACTTCCAGGTTTTGGGAATAATAGATGTTGAATATTGATAGTTATTGAATTGGTTTTTATTAATGAGTTTAAGTCTTCCGCATTATTTTCTGTTGTTATTGCATTGAAATGTTAAGGGTTAGATTGGTCAGTTCGCTCACATAGGATGGTAAGTGTGGGTGCCAGTCGCGGCCCGGATTTGGGTCGTGACAAGTATACTCTGACATCAAAGAAGAAGAGGTAATGTTTCAGTGAAAGGACTGTTTGATAAAATCAAAAACTCTGTATAGATACTACTAGGGGTGGCAAAACGGGTTGATTAAATATGGGCAGGTTAAAAATGATCAAGAAATAAACGTGTCTAGATCTGACCCAATCCAAATTTGTTTGGGTCAAAATGAATTAGGTAATGGATTAGTAATGAGTCATAACTTAATCTGTTCAAATTTTTACTGAGTTTTAATGGTTTTATTTGTTGTTACTTATAAGCTTTTACTACCTAATAAAATTATCTTTTCTTTATTATAACTATGTATAACATACAAAATAAAATAAAAAATATTTAATAATAATTTTAAAAAAATTCTCAAAAAATCAATTCGTCTTACATATCAACTCAATTTTTAAAGAGTTGAAATGAGTTGGTTTAAGCTAACAAATGGGGGATCAATAATCAACCCAAATCAAAATGAATTGGTTCTGGTTGGGCTTAATTTTGTCACCCCTAATACATACCCCATATATATATATATATATATATATATATATATATATATATATATATATATATATATATATGTCTTATTAGAAATTCGATAAAATAAATAGTTAGAATTATATGTTCAGCTAAAATAGTTATATTAGAATTAGTCTAATACAAATAATTTACTTAGTAAGTCCCAATTTGTGTAGTTTATATAGTTCAAAACAATAAAAAAGTTATTTGATATTAAAATTTTAAATATTTATAAATTAAAAATTACTAATAATTTTGACAAAATGATTTTAAAAAAAGAGTTTTACAACATATTTCTTTTTTAGACATGATAGTATAGTTATCATATAATTTTAGAATCGAAGTATTTTGGTCATTTCTCGATCAAATTGATATGTATTAGGGGCTATGTATATGTATTTGATATCTCTTTCTCTCTATTTTAGCATTTTGCTCTTTAATCATTAACAAGATGAGATTTCTTCTTCTTTAAATATTCAACACTAAATTGTAATTTTTCTACCTCCCCGTGTGTTGTGTTGTTGTATCAAGTAAATGAGTGTACATGTTATTATCTTTAGTTTTTGATTATTTTTATTTACTTTTTGATTATTTTTTCAATTTTTGCTTTGATATATATATATATATATATATCCTTCATAATTTTTAATGGAAGACGAATACGTAGTTCGGTTTTTGAAAAGAAAGACTATTTTTAAAAATAAATAAATTTAAAAGGAAATTCTAGCTAGTGATGACGCCACGTAGACGACCTATTATTCTCTTTTATATAAATATATGATTATAATTTTTACAGCTATATAACTGTTACCGTATAATCAATATACATATATTTTTTTTATGTTAGAATTGGAGTTCAATTAATGTAAATCTAATTGTGTCCTTCTTCATCAAAAAAATGAATTAAGAGTTGGGAAGCTATGCACACTAAATATATTGGATGTCTGGAATTATTATTTCAGTGTACTTTATACATTAGTCATCTCAAATATTATGAAAAATAAATTATACGTGTTAAAATCTTAACCCAAAGAACAGGTGTACTTAAAAAGAAAAATTATATACAAGTGATTATTTTTTATTTTCATATTCTCTGTTTTTAACTATTAATTTGTATATACTGTTTGATATCTTTATATATACTCTGATAATATAAAACAGGAAGAAACATAAAACACTATTTAATTAGTCTTTGACAATGTTATAGTATACTTTGACATCAAAGAAGAAGAGATAGTGTTTCAGTGGAAATACTATTTGATAAAATCAAAGTAAATAGATACTACGGGTGACAGTTGGCGGGTTAGGAATAAATATGGGCATGTCAAAATGGTCAAGAAATAAATATATCTAGATTTCATCCGATCCAAATTTGTTTGGATCAAACTATTAGGTAATGAGCTAGTAACGAGTCATAACTTAACATGTTCAAATTTTTACTAAGTTTTAATGATTTTATTTGTTACTTATAAGTTTTACTACCTAATAATTTTTTTCTCTCTATATTATAACTATGTATAACATACAAAATAAAATAAAAAGTATTTAATAATATTTTGACAAGATTTCTCAAAAAAATCAATTTGAGTTACATACCAACCCAAATTTTAATGAGTTGGATTGAGCTAACAAATGAGTGGATCAATAACCAACTAAAATCAAAATGAATTGGTTCGGGTTGAGCTTGATTTTGCCACCTCTAATAGATATAGTGTATGTATGTATAAATATATACCGATCTTATTAGGAATTCGATAAATAGAACAAGAAGAGTCAATCAGATAAGTAGTTTGAATTGTAGGTCCAATTTAAATACTTATATTAGATTAGGTCTAATATAAATAGATTTACTTAATAAGTCCAATTTGTGCAGTTTATATAGTCCAAAACAATAAAAAAGCTATTTAATTTTAAAATTTTAAATATTAATAAAATAATCAAATACTAATTAATTTGACAAAATGATTTTAAAAAAAAAAGAGTTTTACAATATATTTCTTTTTCTCGACATGGTAGTTTAGTTACCGAATAATTTTAAAGTCAGGATATTTTGGTCATTTCTCGATCAAATTGATATGTATTTGTCACGACCCAAAACGGGTCGCAAGTGGAACCCACATTTATCCTACTATGTGAGCGAACCAACCAATCCAAACCCCAAGTTTCAACCATAATTAACATAATATAATGCGGAAGACTTAAACTCATTAATGAAAATAGATTAAATAACTTCTAAAAACTCATTACTTATTATTCCCAAAATCTGGAAGTCATCATCACAAGAACATCTATCCTCAAATTACTAAAGCTAGGAGTATCTAAGAAACTAAACATAAATAAAAAGCTAGTCCATGCCGGAACTTCAAGGCATCAAGACATGAAGAAGAAGATCCAGTCCAAGCTAGAAGCATTAGCTCACCCTGAAATCCGGTGTAATGAAGACTGGCTAGAGTTGCGGTTGAGTTGAAGGCGACGGTACGTTTGCTGTACTCCACAAATAACAAAGAAAGAAACATACAAGTAGGGGTCAGTACAAAACACAAGTACTGAGTAGATATCATCGGCCAACTCAAAATAGAAAACAGTATATATCAGATAATATCATAAAATCAACTACAATACTCAACATGCGGCATTTACAATTACCATAACCCTTGGTCACAACACCAAGCACATCAATGAGGACTCACGCCTCCCCATCAAACTCATTTGGGAATTAGGTTCATTAAATTGAGTATATTATCATATTTCAAGATTCATTCTCTTTACTAATCCTGGTGCGGGAACGTGACACCCGATCCATATTCTATCCTGGTGTCGGAACGTGACACTCCGATCCTCATATACTATCCTGGTACCGGAACGTGGCACCCGATCCATATACTATCCTGGTGTCGGAACGTGACACTCCGATCCTCATATACTATCCTGGTACTGGAACGTGGCACCCGATCCATATACTATCATGGTGTCGGAACGTGACACTCCGATCCTCATATACTATCCTGGTATCGGAACGTGGCACCTGATCCATATACTATCCTGGTGTCGAAACGTGACACTCCGATCCTCATATACTATCCTGGTACCGGAACGTGGCACCCGATCCCCTAATCTCACTACTTTCGTTCATCAAGCCTTCTTTTATACCAAGGCATCATCATTAACAAAGTAGATTAGGGTTTTTCAAAATTTAGGATTCAATAGCTTCATAATGCTTACTTTATCACAATTATATAATCACATTCATGCAAGCATACAATTAAGCATATAGAAGGGTTTACAACACTACCCCATACATATCATTCGCTATTAAGAGTTTACTACGAATAGCATAAAAACCATAACCTACCTCCACCGAAGATTAGTGATCAAGCAAGCAAATTCCCCAAGGCTTTGTTTTCCTCTTCGTTTCTCCTCTCTCTCGATCGTTCTTCTCTTTCTCCTCTGTTCTTTCTATTTTTTTCTTATTCAAACCCTCTTTCTTTTACCCTAATTAGCATATAATTAAGTATAAAAGATGATGAATTAAGCCATTAATTAATTCAAGGTTATCTCCTTTAACTCTCAAGTAGTTAAATTATTAACATTAACCCACTAAATTTATAATTATAGTAGGAATAGTCCAAAACGCCCCTTAAAACATTTAACAGAAATCCGACCCAGCCTGTGATTATGCAGTCTGTGAAGGGCCGTCGTGACTGCGACGGTCCGTCCTGCTGCTTCCGTCACAGAGTTCAGAGACTCGTTTTATTAAAGAGTCTGTGACGACCCGTCATGCTTGTGACGGTCCGTCCTGTCATTTCGTCACGAAGTTCAGAGAGTCTATTTCAGTACCCAAATTTCAGAATTCTAAGTGTTTTGGAACGAGACCCCCTCGACGGTCCGTCGTGCCCATGACGGTCTATCGTGGGATCCGTCGTCTCAGCCAATTTTTCCAGAAATAAAATCTGCCGCTCAAAACGACTAACAGGTCGTTACAATAGATACCAATTTACCCATCGTTCGTCTCCGAACGACCACGAGAAGAAAAACAAGGGCGAAAAGGAGTACCTGAATCTGTGAACAGGCGTGGGTATCTTTCTTGCATATCAGCCTATTTCTCCCAAGTGGATTCTTCAATCGGCCGATTCTTCCATTGAACTTTGATGGATGCAATCTCCCTTGACCTCAACTTGCGAACTTCTCTATCTAAAATAGCAACAGGCTCCTCCTCATAAGACAAATTCTCATCAAGAAGAACTGAATCCCAACGAATGATGTAGTTTCCATCCCCATGGTACCTTTTCAACATAGACACATGAAATACCGGATGCACTCCTGACAGTACTGGGGGAAAGGCTAATTCATAAGCCACCTCCCCTACTCGCTTAAGTACTTCAAACGGTCCAATATACCTTGGGCTTAGCTTACCTCTTTTACCAAACTGCATCACCCCTTTCATGGGCGAAACCTTCAGCAAGACTTGCTCACCCTCCATAAACTCCAAGTCTCTAACCTTTCGATCTGCATATTCCTTTTGCCTACTTTGAGCCGTTAAGAGCTTTTCTTGAATAGATTTCACCTTCTCTAATGAATCCCTCAAAAGATCAGTACCCCAAGGTCTAACCTCAAATGCATCAAACCAACCAATGGGAGACCTACATCTCCTCCCATACAATGCTTCGAAAGGAGCCATATCTATACTTGAGTGATAGCTATTATTGTATGAAAACTCCGCTAAGGGTAAGAAGTTATCTCAATGACCCCCAAATTCTATCACACATGCACGAAGCATATCTTCCAACACCTGAATTGTTCGCTCAGACTAACCATCGGTCTGAGGGTGAAATGCAGTACTAAGGTCCAACCTAGTACCTAATTCAGCATGCAATGTTCTCCAAAACTTAGAAGTAAACTGCGTATCTCTATCTGATATGATGGAAAGTGGAACTCCATGCAATCGAACAATTTCTGAGATGTAAATTTTGGCTAACTTCTCTGCATTATAAGTCACCTTGACAGGAATGAAGTGAGCAGACTTAGTTAACCTATCAACAATCACCCAAATAGAGTCATACTTACCCATTGTCTTTGGAAGACCAACCACGAAATCCATTGCAATTCTCTCCCACTTCTATTCAGGATTGGGCATTCTCTGAAGTGTTCCTCCGGGCCTCTGGCGTTCATACTTTACTTGTTGACAGTTTGGACATTTGGCAATAAAATCAACAATATCACGCTTCATTATACTCCACCAAAAGTGTTGCTTTAGGTCACGATACATCTTGGTTGCGCCAGGATGTATAGAATACCTTGAACTATGAGCCTCTGTCAGAATACTGTTGATCAAATCATCAACTCGGGGTACACATACCCTTCCCTTGATTCTCAAAACACCTTCCTCATCGATTTGTGCTTCCTTAGCCTCTCCTCGCAATACCTTATATTGGATTCTGCTTAGTTTCTCATCATCAAACTGTTTCCCCTTGATCTTCTCAAGAAAAGAAGATCTCGCCTCCACACTGGCCAAAAATCCTCCCTTCTCATTTACTTCTAACCTCATAAAGTCGTTAGCCAGAGTCTGAACCTTTCTAGCCAATGGACGTCTAGAAACTTGTAAGTGGGCTAAACTACCCATGCTCCCTGCTTTTCTACTTAAGGCGTCTGCCTTAACATTAGCCTTTCCTGGGTGATACAAGATGGTAACATCATAATCCTTCAGTAGTTCCATCCATCTCCTCTGTCTCAAGTTCAAATCTTTCTGAGTAAAGACATACTGTAGACTACGATGATCTGTATAGACTTCACACTTGACTCCATATAGATAGTGCCTCCATTGCTTTAATGCAAACTCTACCGCAGCCAACTCCAAATCATGGGTCGGATAATTACGTTCGTGCACCTTTAATTGCCTCGAAGCATAAGCAATTACATTCTTCTCTTGCATTAGTACTGCACCCAAACCCGAATAGGATGCATCATAATAGACAATAAAATTCTTACCTTCCACTGGCAGGGTAAGGATTGGTGCAGTAGTTAACAAGGTCTTGAGCTTCTGAAAGCTTTCTTCACATTCATCCGACCATACAAATGGAACATTCTGCTTAGTCAAGTTCGTTAATTGGGAAGCAATGGAAGAGAATCCCTTGACAAATCGACGGTAATAGCTAGCTAAACCAACAAAGCTCCTTATTTCTGACACATTAGTAGGTCTTACCCAATTCTTCACTGTCTCAATCTTAGAAGGATCCACCATCAGCCCATCCTTAGAAACCACATGCCCCAAGAAGGACACTGCATCTAGCCAAAACTCACACTTGGAGAATTTGGCATAAAGCTTTTTCTCCCTCAACATTTCCAATACAATTCTCAAATGCTCCTCATGTTCCTTCTTACTCTTGGAGTATATCAGTATATCATCAATAAATACGATCACAAAGAGATCCAGATATGGCTTAAAAATCCCGTTCATCAAGCTCATGAAAGCAGCAGGGGCATTCGTAAGCCCAAAAGACATTACTAAGAACTCATAATGCCCATACCTGGTCCGAAAAGCAGTCTTGGGCATATCTGCTGCCCATATTTTCAATTGATGATAACCAAATCTCAAGTCGATTTTTCAGAAGGTACAAGCACCTTGTAACTAATCGAACAAATCATCAATGCAAGGGAGAGGATACTTGTTCTTAACCGTTACCTTATTTAGTTGTCTGTAATCTATGCACATCCTAAAACTTCCATCCTTCTTCTTCACAAACAAAATCGGAGCACCCCAAGGGGATGCACTTGGTCTAATGAAGCCTTTGTTCAACAACTCTTGCAGTTGGGCCTTTAACTCTCTTAACTCCGCGGGAGCCATTCTATAAGGGGGTATAGAAATGGGGCGAGTACCCAGTTCAACATCAATGCAGAAGTCAATATCCTTATCTGGTGGCATACCAGGAAGATCTGCAGGGAACACATCCAGAAACTCATGGACTACCGAAACCGACTCAATTGAAGGTACTTGAGTAGTGTCATCCCTGAGGTGTGCCAAGAAAGCTAAACACCCTTTACTAACCATTCTCTTAGCACAAAGAAAGGAGATGATACGAACCGGATTGGAAGTGTAGTCACCCTCCCACACTAACGGATCTGTCGCAGGCTTGGCTAACGTCACAGTTTTAGCATTACAATCCAAGATTGTAAAATTTGGGGAAAGCCAAGTCATACCCAGAATTACATCAAAGTCAACCATTTCTAAGATAACCAAGTCCACATAAGTATTGCTTCCCACAAAAGTCACAAGACAAGACCTATACACCTTTTCAACTATCATAGACTCACCCACCGGAGTAGAAACACGAATAGACATGTCTAGCAATTCACAATGTAAATTAAGACCAGTAGCAAATGAAGAAGATACATATGAAAATATGGAGCCAGGGTCAAATAATACAGAAGCCATACAATTACAAACCAAAAGATTACCTGTGATAACAGCATCTGACGTCTCTGCTTCCGACCGCCCAAGAAAAGCGTAACAATGGGCCCTATCACCTGTTTGCCCGTTGCCCCTACCATGTTGCGCTGCAGTAGTTCCCATTTGTCCATCACCCCGGCCGTTTTGGTGACCACCATTACCTCGGCCACCACGTCCTCCAGAATAACGGCCTCTACCATGACCACCTCTACCTCTAGCTATTGGAGGTCTATAACTCTGTTTTGGACAATACCTCTTAATGTGTCCAGTCTCCCCACATCCATAACATTCTCTGGATTCAAGCATAGGTCTCTCAGAGAAGTGTTGACCGGCCTGAGGTGGACCCCCAACTACAGTCTGTAGTGAAGACTGAATTGGTCGGACTGAGTAACCTCCTGAACCCTGTCGTCTAGAGTAAGAACCATTAAACTCACCTCCCTTTCGAAACCTTTTTGATGTCGATGCCATGGTGAAGTCATCTGGCTTCACTCCTTCCACCTGTATCACGAAGTCTACCACTTCTTAAAAGGATTTTGCCGTAGCCGCTACCTGTAAGGCTGAAATACGCAATTCTGACCTCAACCCCTTCACAAAGCGGCGAATCCGCTCTTGTGGACTGAAACAAAGTTGGGTGGCATACCTGGATAATGCACAAAACTTAGCCTCATATGCAGTAATCGACATCCTACCTTGCTCTAGGCTCAAGAACTCATCTCTTTTCCTATCCCTCAAAGTCCGGGGATATACTTCTCCATAAACAAGCTAGAGAATGATGCCCAGGTCATAGGTGGTGCCTCTGTTGGTTGACACTCAACATGTGACCGCCACCACATTTTAGCGTTCCCTTGAAACTGATAAGTCACAAACTCAACACCAAACCGTTCGACTATGCCCATCTTGTGCAATAGCTCATGACAGTCAACCAGAAAATCGTAGGCATCCTCAGATTCAGCACCCTTGAAGACTGGAGGTTTCAATTTCAAGAACTTACTGAAAAGTTCATGCTGATCATTTGTCATTATAGGCCCTGTAGTCAGACGAGGAAACGTGCCTATTTCCAATGAGGTATCCATGCGGGGAGCCACAATAGTTGCATGTTGTACCTCCAGAACCTGAGGTGCTGGTGTAGAAAACACTGGAGGTGTCTAGCCCTGATCAGATAACCCGCTAAGATAAGCAAGAACCTGATTGATCATCTCTGGGGTAGGTTGGGGTGGCAATCCCTCATTCTGTACTTGTTCATTCTCCCCTTCCTCACCCTCTCTTACCACTTCCTCAGTCGGTGGAGAAGTCACCGCCCTGGTATCAGATGGGCTAGGTGATTGTCCTTTTCCGCTAGAGGACGTCTTCCCACGACCTCTTCCACTGCCTCTTGCCGCTACTCCTCTTCGAGCTACAGCCCCAGTGGCTGGCTCAGACGCTTCTTGTCTTGCCGGTGTTGGTGTTGGCGCAGTCGTTGCTCTAGTTCTAACCATCTGCGAAATAGAGTGAAGATGGTCAGATACCAATTTGTATCACCTAGATACCAATTGGACCCAAGTAATAGCACAAAAGAAAGAAAGAAAGAATGGAATTCTCCTAAAGTCTTATAGCCTCTCAAAGAAAAGTAAAGGCGTCCCCCTACCGTTCCTTAAGACTCTACTAGACTCGTTCTTGTGTGATGAGACCAATGAACCTAATGCTCTGATATCAAGTTTGTCACGACCCAAAACGGGTCGCGAGTGGCACCCACATTTATCCTACTATGTGAGCGAACCAACCAATCTAAACCCCAACTTTCAACCATAATTAACATAATATAATGCGGAAGACTTAAACTCATTAATGAAAATCGATTAAATAACTTCTAAAAACTCATTACTTATTATTCCCAAAATCTGGAAGTCATCATCACAAGAACATCTATCCTCAAATTACTAAAGCTAGGAGTATCTAAGAAACTAAACATAAATAAAAAGCTAGTCCATACCGGAACTTCAAGGCATCAAGACATGAAGAAGAAGATCCAGTCCAAGCTAGAAGCATTAGCTCACCCTGAAATCCGGTGTAATGAAGACTGGCTAGAGTTGCGGTTGAGTTGAAGGCGACGGTACATTTGTTGTACTCCACAAATAACAAAGAAAGAAACATACAAGTAGGGGTCAGTACAAAACACAAGTACTGAGTAGATATCATCGGCCAACTTAAAATAGAAAACAGTATATATCAGATAATATCATAAAATCAACTACAATACTCAACATGCGGCATTTACAATTACCATAACCCTTGGTCACAACACCAAGCACATCAATGAGGACTCACGCCTCCCCATCAAACTCATTTGGGAATTAGGTTCATTAAATTGAGTATATTATCATATTTCAAGATTCATTCTCTTTACTAATCCTGGTGCGGGAACGTGACACCCGATCCATATTCTATCCTGGTGTCGGAACGTGACACTCCGATCCTCATATACTATCCTGGTACCGGAACGTGGCACCCGATCCATATACTATCCTGGTGTCGGAACGTGACACTCCGATCCTCATATACTATCCTGGTACCGGAACGTGGCACCCGATCCATATACTATCATGGTGTCGGAACGTGACACTCCGATCCTCATATATTATCCTGGTACCGGAACGTGGCACCCGATCCCCTAATCTCACTACTTTCGTTCATCAAGCCTTCTTTTATACCAAGGCATCATCATTAACAAATTAGATTAGGGTTTTTCAAAATTTAGGATTCAATAGCTTCATCATGCTTACTTTATCACAATTATATAATCACATTCATGCAAGCATACAATTAAACATATAGAAGGGTTTACAACACTACCCCATACATATCATTCACTATTAAGAGTTTACTACGAATAGCATAAAAACCAGAACCTACCTCCACCGAAGATTAGTGATCAAGCAAGCGAATTCCCCAAGGCTTTGTTTTCCTCTTCGTTTCTCCTCTCTCTCGATCGTTCTTCTCTTTCTCCTCTGTTCTTTCTATTTTTTTTCTTATTCAAACCCTCTTTCTTTTACCCTAATTAGCATATAATTAAGTATAAAAGATGATGAATTAAGCCATTAATTAATTCAAGGTTATCTCCTTTAACTCTCAAGTAGTTAAATTATTAACATTAACCCACTAAATTTATAATTATAGTAGGAATAGTCCAAAACGCCCTTAAAACATTTAACAGAAATCCGACCCAGCCTGTGATTATGCAGTCTGTGACGGGCCGTCGTGACTGCGACGCTCCGTCCTGCTGCTTCCGTCACAGAGTTCAGAGACTCGTTTTATTAAAGAGTCTGTGACGGCCCGTCATGCTTGTGACGGTCCGTCCTGTCATTTCATCGCGAAGTTCAGAGAGTCGATTTTAGTACCCAAATTTCAGAATTCTAAGTGTTTTGGAACGAGACCCCCTCGACGGTCCGTCGTGCCCATGACGGTCCGTCGTGGGATCCGTCGTCTCAGCCAGTTTTTCCAGAAATAAAATCTGCTGCTCAAAACGACTAAACAGGTCGTTACAGTATTAGGGGCTATGTATATGTACGTCTTTAATATCGCTTGGAAATAGACACGTAGCAAAGATATCGATATATATTTCTCTATATTTTAGCATTTTGCTCTTTAATGTTGAACAAGAAGAGATGAGATCTCTTCTTCTCTAAATACTCAACGCTAATGTAATTTTTCTACCTCCTCGTGTGTTGTGTTGTTGTATCAAGTAAATGAGTACACATGTTATTATCTTTAATTTCTTGTTATTTTTATTTACTTTTTCATTATTTTTTCAATTTTTGCTATGAGATTTATATTCATCCTCCATAATTTTTAATGAAAGACGAATACCTAGTTCAATTCTTCTGTTTCTAGGTATAAAAAGTTAATTTACTAGATTTATAGGGTTTTTTTATGGACTATAAAAATGAAGTCTTTATTGAATCTACAAATTTGAGGTGAAAAGATTAGATAGTTCAAAAATTTATTCCTCCTATCAATATACTTTACCAACAAATAAAAAAGAAATAACAATTTTCCCTCAGGATAATAGGAAAGGGAAGGAATTAATGCTGGAACACTTATCGGCCATATATGATTTCACTAGTTTGGATTGAGATTTTGTTGTTGTTGCCTTCTCAGGCATATTTTTTTGTTTTGTTCAAGTCAAGTTTTAGTTTATAAATAGATCCAACTTACTAAACTTAATTTAGTTTAGTTTGTCTATCTAATATTTGTTGAAATTTTGTTAACTTACATTTCAGTTAGCTATGCATCTCTAAATATTATTAAGCTAGTCCCAACGTGAATGATGTAAGATAAATTGATGCCAATAATAGAAAAACAATAAAATTTGATTTATATCGAGGTTGAGGTTGAGATATTTAACCATAAGACTGAGATCTCTTACATGTAATAAAGAAGGTGAGATTAAGATTGAAAATGACCATAATTCTATTCATTTTGATTATTAATCATTTTAAGTGATTGTGATTCAATTTAGTCTCAACCTTCTTTATGCAATACATCTCAATTTTATATTTAAGGATCTCAAACATAAAGATACATCAAATTTTTACATTCAGTGCACATAAATTTTATCTAATAAATAAGTCTCACAAAACTATTTTTATAAACTAAGTTTTCCTTTAGTATGTACTATTAAATAATCAACGTATGTTCTTTAGTTATTATTATGAATCACATCAATCTAGCTTAATCAATCTTTGTATTTAAACTCGTAACATAAAAAATAAATAATAGTATGAAACTAATATAAACATAAAAATAAAAATGAAGATTGAAATTGAAGTTGTATAAAACCATAGTGTCCCCAACTACCAAATAAGGGGAGGAGAGAGTGAAAAGGGACCAAAATACAGAAGGCGATAAGGCCGTCCAGGATTTTCCTTCTTAAACCCTTTTCTCTTACTCCTCAGCTAATAGCTCCTCCATTCTACTGCATTTCTCTGTCCAATTGGTGAGTTTTCTCCCCATTCTATGCTTTATTCTTCTTCTTCTTCATCACACTTTTACGCTTTACTGGTCGGTGTACTGTGTACACGCTATCCACGAAAATTCTTCTCTTTGACACCAAGATATATGGTTTATGTTTGATTATCGTCGTAATTTCTCTGATTTATATGTAGTTTTGAGATTGGGTTATTTACTGAACCAAAACCCTAATGTTTCTCGTTACTTCATCTCGAGTTTTTACTATATTGGTTCAGGGTTAGATCAGTACTGAGGTTTTGTAGTATATTATTATGTTTTTGGACTCTAATTGCTCTGTGGTTTTAGTTCTAACCTGGAGTTGTTTTACCTCTTAGCTATGGCATCTCAAATAATTAGAGAATGGGCTGGAATACAGCAGTTTCCAGCTGCCACTCAATCAAAGTTGCTTGAATTATTGGGGAAACTGAAGCAGGAGGTGTGCATCTCTTTTTGACCAATTCTCCTTACATGGCGTGCTGATTAGAATTGTTTGTCACTGGCTTTTGGTTCGTTTTATATAATGGTGTTCCTTATATGTTCTACATTCAAATTGGAATTGCAAGCGTAGGCATTTCAGACCAGTCACTAGTGCTTGTTTATATGTAGAGCGTATCCAGAGTCCATATGGCATACAGTCTTTAGATACTTGTCTAACTACTAATTGCCCCTGTTAACCAGGCTTACAGTGCAAAGTAATCTTTTGGAACCGTATAGTGTACTCCTTTGACTGGGCCGTCATTGGAAGATATTGGACGATCTTTCAAAGTGACATCCAAACATAAGGCTTGCTTATCTGTTTGTTGTTTCTTCGAAAGCTGTTTATGAAATTGTTGTTTAGCTTGTATATTGTGCTAATGGCGGAGATTTAAAATTAAAGTAGTTGTTAAAAAGGTTTAGTGCACCGAAAGGTGTGGCCTAATGGTCAATGAAGTGGGAACTTTGAGGTCTCTGTTTCGAATCTCGGACACCACGGTTATAAGACAAAAGTTTAGTTTGATAAGAATTGTTGCATTGAAATTTGCTATTGGAAGTAAGGAATTACATTTTTTGAAAGTTGTGGTAGTCACAGAATAATGTTATTTACATAACTATGTCAAACATTTTGGAACGTCTTAATATGAAAAGTTGTTCTTGTTTGTAGTTCAGTTGAACTGTAAAGAGTGGAGTAGTTAGTGCTTTAGTATTTGTTTCCCCAAAGTAGTAAGTGCTTTGAACGTTGCTGCTGATATTCATTTGCTTTGTGCTGCATTTGTGTAAAATGGTTGCTTTTATTGCTATAATGTATTGTCTGATGTAATGCAACTCTCTTTATTTAACTTGTCGTAGAATGTCAGTACTCTCACAATTCTAGTAATGGGGAAAGGCGGTGTTGGAAAATCATCAACGGTGAACTCAATTATTGGGGAAAGAGCAGTTGCTGTTAGTGCATTTCAGGTATGTATTGCCTGCAGCATTAAATTGAGGAAGTGAAAGGTCTATTGCCTTTGTTCTTGTTATAGATACTAAAATAAAATTATTGATTGTTCAGTCAGAAACTCCCAGACCGGTGATGGTTTCGCGTTCACGAGCAGGTTTTACACTAAACATAATTGACACCCCAGGGCTAGTTGAAGGAGGATACGTCAATGACCAGGCTCTTGATCTCATAAAGAAGTAAGGCCTATTCTGATAATATAAACTTTTGTTTAATCCTGTTAGTGGTCGTTTGGTTGGTGAAATATCCCGGGATTATAATACGAGAATGACGGATTATTTAGTGGATATACTTTTTTTGTTAGATGCTTGGTTCATTGGACTAAAAATGGGATATGTGGGGTATAATATAACACAGTGTTTGGTTTTGCTCTAGATAAGTTGGTATAAGGTGTTACCTTTTTTTCCTATTTTAACCTTAAGAGTTTGTAAAGGACTTCGGGAGAGAGTCTTAGAAAAGGCCATCTTGGTCATTCTGGTGTTTCCGGGATTGTTATCCCGCTTTGAAGGTGGTATACAAATACAAACTAATCGCAGCATATAAAATTCAACCAAATGCAGGATGAAGTAATTCTGCATTTTATCCCAGGATTATTATCCTTTATACCACAAATCAGACGACCCCTTAATGTTTTTTCTATCTGGTGTTCTATTTCCCTTTATTTTTTCCATATATAAATGATCTTCTGGTAATTGACTTCAAACAGGTTCCTCTTGAACAAGACAATTGATGTTTTGCTATATGTGGATCGTCTGGATGCATATAGAGTGGATAACTTGGATAAGCAGATTGTGAAGGCTATTACTGATATTTTTGGCAAGGAAATGTGGTGCCGAGGAATTGTGGTTCTCACTCATGCTCAGCTTTCCCCTCCTGATGGATTGACTTATGAAGAATTCACGTCCCGAAGATCAGAGGCACTTTTGAAAATCGTCCGGATGGGTGCTCGAATCAGGAAACAAGACATTCAGGTTGGTCTCAATATTGTACTTCCTTGTGTTGCTGAAGTTATATTTCAGGATGATCACAATCTTGTAGAATTCACTTTCTCGTGAATCAAATTCTTATGCAAATGTTGATATGGATCTTTTTTTTGCTGTACTCTCCTGAATCATGTTTTCAATGTTGGAGATTCTATTTTTTTAAACGATGCTTGAGTTTGACACTTGGACATACATGGCAGTGCCTCCCAGAGGTCCTTCACTTAATGTTGAACTGTTTCCGTTACCAATCACCATTATTAGGAAGAAGTCACATGGCCTCCACACTTGCTTCCTTTCCATGTCTAGTGTCTTCCTGTTTATGATGATTGTAAAACAGGGGTCAATTAGCCTCTCTTTTCCTTGAAATTCTGTTACCGTGCTTATTTTGCTTCCTTTCCATGTCTAGTGTCTTCCTGTTTATGATGATTGTAAAACAGGGGTCAATTAGCCTCTCTTTTCCTTGAAATTCTGTTACCGTGCTTATTTTACATTCTACAACATGGCATCTTCTGGTCTACTTCATGATCATCTCCCGGAAATCCCTTAACGTCTTAGTTTACATTCTTACAACATGGCATCTTTTGCTCTAGTTCATGGTTTTGTTCTTCCCGCACGGTTGACAGGCGGTATTTATGGCTCCTTTTTCTTTGACTCTTAACATACTTAGCACACGTCATTATTTATGTGCGTGACATGCATGGGGAGCGAGGTCATGGCTGGTACTTTATCAAGCATCAGCTAATGAAGAGCCTTTCCAAGCAAAAGTTAATTTGTTCCAGGACTCGTCTTTGTTAGACAGTCTGTTCATCTGCAGATACTGGAAGGTATAGAAAGATCATATTGAAATCTACTTTCAATGGTCTCTGATACTTAAAAAAAAAGAGAGGGGTGGGGATGGGTTCTCTGATATCCATATATCGTATATGTTATACTTTTGCGAAAGTTACTTGAACTTCAGTTCAAGAAAGTTAAATGCTGCCTTTCCCTTCATTTTTTTGAGTCTTTTTTGATAGTGAAAGGTAATCTTTTGCTTCTGTTTTCTTCTTCTTTGTGAAGCAAGAGAATGGAATTAGTATTGTGGTAGAGCAGATTTCTAGCAAACCTGCCATTTTGATTGCAAGTTTATGTGGAGTCTTGGACCAGCGATAACAAGTTTGCTACTGTGATGCATTTTGCAATACCGTTGTTTGATAATTTTCTCTTAACTATATTGCTGTCTTTGCTGTTAGGCTGCTTCAATTCCTGTTGTCTTGGTTGAGAATAGTGGCAGATGTAACAAGAATGAAAGTGACGAAAAGGTTTGGGTGGTTCTTCAATTTGTTTCTATTAGTATGTCATCCTTTCACAAAAAAATTTCGTGTACCAACTGCTTAAACTGGTCTGTATTGTTTACAGATTCTTCCAAGTGGAATTGCGTGGATACCCAATTTAGTCCAAACTATTACAGATGCTGTTTTAAGTGGAAGCAAGGGTATTTTGGTTGATCAAAAACTGATTGAAGGTCCTAATCCAAACAATAGGGGCAAAGTGCTAATTCCTTTTATACTAGCATTCCAGGTGAACTCTCAATCTAACGTACACTTTGTGCATTAAGTATTTATCGTATGGCTCACTAAGCCCCTTCTGTTATGCCTTTGGCAGTATTTCTTTGTAGTGAAAAGGATCCAGAGGTCCATTAAGAATGATATTGCACGGGAGACCAGGCCTTCATGGGCATAAACATTCATTGGAATGGCTCTTGTTTGTCAACTTAATTCCCCTTTTGGTTCCTTGAAGGATTTTGGATTTCCTTGCCATCAGCTTATCAGTTTATACTTTTCTTGGTTAAGTAGTTATATTTATTAGTAGCCAGAGAAACCAGTCATACGCGGCAGTAGGATTTCAACTTTGTTCTGCTGAACTTGGTGTAGCGCCTTGGATTTATTGTGGTTGAATGCTTGATTAGTAACTGAGTTATGTAACTGTTGTTATTTGCACTTGTATTTTTCCATATGACGAAATAATTTTTTAAGCATTGAGAACTTTTTCGTAATTATACGAGGGCAACTACGCGTACATGAAGGGGGCTTTAGAAAAGCTAGGAAAAACAAAAATTATAGAGTTTTAAATAGAGAAACAAGGTAGATCTAAATCCAAGAAAAAGAAACGAGCAATTTCATGTTGTGTATTTGTGTTATATGTTTTTCAAACTCACTTTTTATTCTTATATTTTTAGTCATTGGTGGGATAAATTTATGATCCGTCAGAGATTGTTTACTCAATTAAAAAATGACAATATAACTCGTATTGGACGTTTGACTACGAAAACAAGTTATCTTTGATCATTGGTCTTGCAGTAAATATTTTAAATTTGAATAGATACTTTTCTATTTTTTAAATGTATATAAAATTCATTCAATTTTTTTTAAATGTATATAAAAATCAACTCAAATATCTTGAGATAAACGATGGTGAATAAGGTTACAACGACAAAAAATGACACTGAGGTTTATATTAGTCGAAAGTTCCTAAATAAACAAATCAACAGAGCTTTCTTCTTGTTCTTGTTTGTTTCTTTGCTGTAACTTGTAAGCAAATAAGACTGGACAACGGAACGGGACGTACCGGTACCGTTCCGGTTCGTTCCGATTTGTCCCGTTTCGGTTGCCTACGGGACGGGTCGGGATAGTCTAAATCGATACACGGAACGGGATGGAACCGTAATTTCGTACCGGTGTACTGATATCGGTTCATTCCGGTTTCGGTTCCGATCCGGTTTATTTAATATATATTACTTTTTTTTATATTTTATATTTTATATAATTTATATTTATATTTTTTATAAATTATATTTTATAATTCAAAATTTTCAAATTAACCGCCCTGCCCGCCCCTGCAGTCTGCAGTCTGCTCTGCATAAAGCTGCAGGCCCAGCCCCCCCGCCCCCTACCCTTTTCCCGAGACCACCCGGACCAACGGCTTTAAACGGAAAAATTTAAAACGGCTAGATTTTTTTGTTTTATAAATTAGAGTTGTGTGTAAAAATTTTATATACAAATTACAACTTACAAATATAAGTCTGAGTATTTGAGAGAATATATATTTCCAAATTACATTCATATTTATAACTTATATCATTTGGTCATTTGGTGTATTTCGGAGGAGGAATCTTCTTCAAATTTCAAGTTTCGACATCAATATTTTAATTTTCATTATAATCGTTTGTTCTTACACAAACGTTTGGTAACTTCGTTCCACTCTCTAATCTTATATTTATTTTCATTATTTAACTTGTAAGTTGTTCTTGTTATATTATTGTTCTTGTTAAGTTTCGTATTTTATAATTTATAATTTTATATCATGGAGTCTTCTAAAAAAAGTGGAAGTAAAAAAGGTCTAGTAGAATTAGTAAAAAAATTAGTTAAAAAAACTAATAAAGGTGCTAGTTCGTCTAAATCTAAAATTCCTCTTGTTAGAATAAATACAGATGAATTTACGCATGTGAATGAAATTAGTTTTTCCCGTCCCGGTCCTATAATATTAATTCAGATAGTCCTATGATTCCCCATGAACTCTATGAAAGACATTATGGTATTAATCAAGAAAATGAAGAAGTGGAAACAGATGAACAATTAAATTTAGATGAAGAAGTAGATTTAGATGATACACCGACTAGCCCCGCCGCTGACCTCAATACAGTCAATAGTATAGGTATTGAAGCTCCACCTCCGGTTGGAACTACTTGTCCCCCTATTATTCCAACTAGAGGTAAGACCAAGGTACAACGTTCTTTAAAATCACATGTGTGGAAATTTTGTTATTTGAATGAAGAAAAAACTTTTAGTATATGTAATCTTTGTAAACAACATTTTAAATATACATCTGGTGGGACGAGAGGTTCAACGGGGGGATTAAAAAAATATTTGATTAATAAGCATAGTAAAGAGTGGTTTGCATATATGTCTTCTCTTGAAGTTGTTGGAAATTGTAATGTTGAAGAATCGGTTAGAGGATTAAATATGGTTCAAAGTGAGTTAAATACTTCAAACCCAAGTGGTCCTCTTACACATCAAACCTATAACAATGATCGTGATCGTGAAAACTTTTCTAAAATGGTTGTTGTTTGTGGTTTACCTTTTATTTTTGGAGAACATCCGGGTTTTATTGCTTATATTCGTGAAACATATAATCCTAGTTTTAAAGGTTTATCAAGAAGCATGGTAAAGATATTTTCGAATTTCAAAAAAAACATTGTCAATATTTACGTGCCTATTTTGAACTAATGGATTGTAGAGTTGCTATTACTACTGATATGGGTCGTAGTCCTAATGGTTTTGATTATTTAACTGTTACTGCGCATTGGATCGATTATAATTGGAATTTACAAAAAAGAATTATTGGTTATAAAATTTGTCAAAAGAAAAAAATCGAAATTTATATTGCTACTACTGTGTTGGAAATTTTAGATTTTTTTGGTCTTTGTGATAAAGTCGTTAGTATTACTTTAGATAATGCCTCTGCTAATTTAAATGCTATTAATATGCTAGAACCTAGACTTTGTCCTATTAGTAAATATGCTTTTCATGTTAGATGTGCCGCGCATATATTAAATTTGGTTGTTAGTGACGGTGTGAAATTATTTGAAAATAGTTGTGATAAAATCGATAATGCTTGTTTTTACATTTTTCATATGAATAGTAGTAGTAGAATTAATCAATTTAAAGAACTTTGTAATGCATTTAAACTTCCGTTTAGAAAAGTTCCGAAGCATGTAAAAACTAGATGGAATTCCTTTTATGATATGCTTGAAGTTGCTTATGCATATAGACAATCTATTACTATGCTATTTAATAATCATAATGCTTATCCTGAATTTAAAATTAATGATAGTGATTGGGATGAAGTAAATGAACTTAGAATATTTTTGAAATCATTTTATGATGCTACTAAAATTTTTTCTGGAATATATTATCCTACTATTTCTGAAATTTTAATACACATATGTGAGATTTCATCTATTTTTTTCTGAATATAAAACAAATACTTTATTCACCTCTGCTATTGAAGTTATGATACAAAATTTAAAAAATATTTTTTTCCTATTCCTCAAATTTATTTAACTGCACTTCTTTTCAACCCCGAATATAAAGAATATGGTGCAGAAGCTTTAGTTGAATGCATTTATCAGAATTTAGATATTCAACCTGAAGAAGAACCTGATTTGGTAACATGTCAAAATAGTATAAAATACTTTGCAAAAGAAATGTATGATAAATATTCATTCTTAGATAATGTTGAAAATCCTCAAACGTCTATGAATCAAGTAGGTGCTCATGGACGAGTGAAACATAAACTTGGTCTTGACTCTTCTAATAAATGTGAATTTGTTAAATATCTTGAACAGGGTACAAATGATATTACAAACGATAATGGTATACCGAAACTATTGAACTGGTGGAGGAATCGTGGAGCTCAATATCCAAAACTTAGTAGGATGGTGAAGGATGTGCTTGCAATTCAAGGATCATCAGTAGCTTCGGAGGCAGCTTTCAGCGCGGCAAGATTTCAAATTGGAGACCACAGATATTCGTTAGCAGAAGACAGCCTGGAGATATCAGTGTTATTTAGAGACTAGATAAATGCTGAGCGTAGAAATCAAGGACTTCCAAAGTTAGATAGTCAATTTGAACTTTTCATAGATTCAGCTATTGGATGTGGTAGTGATGATGGCGTCGAAATTCAAGATCGTCAACGAGCTTTACCAAGACCAGAAGTTGATCACAATCAATCCATAGCTGAGTTAGAAAGAGGATTTACGGGACTATACAACTATTAGTATTACATTCGAGACATAGTTGAAACAGAACCCTTCCTAGAAGGTGGCTGCGTAAGCTATGTACTCTACTAATAGTTGTAAATTGAAATTGTAATTTGTTACAAATTTAAATAAATTAAATTGATATTTTTTAATTTTTGTAATTGTTTTATCCTTATTTTAATTTAATTTTTTTAAAATTACAAATTTATTTATTTAATATTTACAAGATACAAGTTATAAATATAACTTATAAAATAAATATTAATGAATATAACTAATAACTTATAAAGTATAAACTTCAAAAGATTTAAATTTTGAAAACTTTATTAGATTACTTGCAAACTTAACAATAACAAAAAAATTAATAAAATATCTTTAAAATAAACTTAAGTTAAAAATTATAGTATAAATTTACAAACTATTAAGTTATACTTAAAAAATAAAAAAAATAATTATATTTTCGTAATTTCAAAAAATATCGTCCCGTTAATCCCGTCCCGTTCCATCCCGGTCCGTTCCGGTTCATTCCGATTCCATCCCGGTATGTAGTGGAACGGAACGGAACCGATGAACCATCCTGATAATTCCGGTCCGGTTCATCCCGGTACCGGTCAACATTCCGGTCAACGGATTCCGGTACGGTACGGTACCGGTTCATTCCGGTCCGGTGACCCGATTTCGGTCCGTTGACCAGTCTTAAGCAAATAAAACAAAAAAATAATCATTTAATTAAGTCAAAACCAAATTCAATTCAATTCAATAATGAATTATGATAATATGACTATACTAATTAATACTAATTAAAAATTAATACTCATGTAAACAACTAATTTTACATGATTTATTCAATAATTACTACCATTAGAAAAAAAAATTAAAAAATAGTAAAAATGTATATTCTTCCATGGCTTTAGAACCATCACCAATCAAGTAATCTATTTTTTCTTCAAGGTGTGAGAAGAAATTTGGATGTCTATCGTTCCTTCAAGGTGTGAGAAGAAATTTGTTACATTCAAGTAGGGGTGGCAGGGGGACCGGGCTATCCTGCCCCAGCCCACGTCCCGCCCGGCCCATTCCCTTATGTTTAGGGGTTTAAGGGGTGGGGGATGAGGGAACCGGTAAGAGGCCGGTACACCCCTGCGTCCTGGTCAACCCGACCCGGTTGAACCTGCCGGTTCGCGGGATCCCCTCTTTTTTTTTAAAAAAGTTACCGTTTTAATCCGTTGGGAAAACGGCTAGTAGGCCCCCCCCCCCCCCCCCCAATGATTTTTGCCACTTTTTGTGTTCCCAAACACCCCCTACCACCCCTCTACTTTTCAAACTTTTTTAAACCCTCAAGTTATAATAATTACACTTTAATCCATTTTTAATATTATAAGTACACCTATCCATACTATTTCTTACAAAATCAGCTATTCTCATTTCTCTCATATATTTTTCTATATCCTTTCAACTTTCAACTCTCAAGCGTCAATCTTAATTTCTATTCCATTTTAATTCTCATATTATTATAATCCACATATTTCAATTTTCAATTCGAAATTTTCATATTATATCAATATATATAAGTATATTATCTCATATTTGTTATCAAGTATTGGTTGGAGTTTCAAATTATAAGTTACAACAACAACAATCGGTTTAACGTCTGCTGTTAACGCAGACGTTTGGTACATTCGTTTCATAATATTTATATTTTATTTTTTGTCTTTATTTTTGTGTTATTATTATTTTTATATTACACTTTATATATAATTAAATTTGAAGGTTTTAACTTTTGTTCAAGTTTTTTTATATAATTATTGTTTTGCATTTTAATTTTAATATATACAATTAATATATACTAAAGTACTAAACTAACTTTAAAATACTTAATTTAAAGTTTACAATTTACATTACTTTAAAATATTTAAATTACAAATTTAAACTTCTCAAATTTTAAATGTATATAAAATTCATTCAAAACTTTTTCAAATGTATATAAAAATCAACTCAAATATCTTGAGATAAAAGATGGTGAATAAGGTTACAATGACAAAAAATGACAGAGGTTTACATCAGTCGAAAGTTCCTAAATAAACAAATCAACAGAGCTTTCTTCTTGTTCTTGTTTGTTTCTTTGCTGTAACTTGTAAGCAAATAAAACAAAAAAAAAATCATTTAATTAAGTCAAAACCAAATTCAATTCAATTTAATAATGAATTATGATAATATAATTAAACTAATTAAAAAATTAATACTAATTAAAAAAATTAATACTCATGTAAACAACTAATTTTACATGATTTATTCAATAATTACTACCATAAGAAAAAAAAAATTAAAAAATAGTAAAATTGTTTATTCTTCTATGGCTTTAGAACCATCACCAATCAAGTAATCTATCTTTCCTTCCTTCAAGGTGTGAGAAGAAATTTGTTACGTCCAAGTAATATTTTAGCATACTTTTCAGAGATTAGATTTGCTTTATGATTTTTCTCTTTCTTTTTTAGAGCCTGTTTGGCTCAGCTTAAAAGCTGGTCAAACTGACTTAAAAGCTGATTTTTGACTTATTTAGCTGTTTGGCAATACTCAAAACAACTTATTTTAAGTTAAAAAAAACTTATTTTAAACCAAAAGTTAAAAGCTGGGGTAGGGGTGCTTTTTTATTTTTAGCTTATAAGCTGTTTTAAGTTGACCACATTTTTATCTTTTTGTGCTTAATATTTTTATATAATCTCCAAATTACCCATATAACCCTAACATTTCTTTCTTCCATTTATCCCTTTTCACGTTTGACATAACAACTTCAGCACTTTTATCCAAACGCATAACTGCTTATTTTAAAAATAAGTTTCAGCACTTTTAAAAGTACTTTTTTAAAGCTGCTTTTATTAAGCCCATCCAAACGGGCCCTAATCATGCTTGAAAAAGCTCAATCGAGTGCTCGGAAATACAACAATTACGTACATGGTGACCTTTTGTACAACATCAAAAGAATCTTGCTCTGGCTACAATCATAATGACCTTTTCCAAACCGAACATGGTGGGCGTACACCTTATTCATACCAGAAAATTATGTAGATCCAGTAGGCCGGTTCTCATAATTTTTTTTATAAACAAATCATATTTTGTTCAACTACGAGAAGATGAGAAATTAATTAGTTTGGAATATTTCTTGAAAATTTTTCTCGATATTGCTGCTATAAGAACACATTCGGGTATGGAACGTGGATAAACGTTTTTTTCCTCATATCAATATCACTAATCGTTTCTCCATATAGTTTCAATTGAGAAGTAATTCTGAATATAGAAGAATGCACTCATGAATAGATTGAAAGTCTTGTAACCTCATATGCATCCAATCATGCATATTGTGTTTTTGGATGTATATGACCATCTTCAAGTGATCATATCTTTGTTTCAGGATTTCCCCAAAACAAGTGGATTCTCGACTATGAGATATTCAATTTTCAAAATTTCATAAAGATAAGATGATGACGCAAGAATATAATAGTTTTAACACAAACTTTTATGCTTTATTTACATTGTTAATGGTGTCTTCAAGACCTATAACATCCAAATAGATGACGCAAGAATATAATAGTTTTATCACAATCTTTTATGCTTTATTTTCATCGTTAATAATATCTTCAAGACCTATAACATCCAAATAGATTTCAGCTATTCATAAAAAATAGTTTTTGCCCGAACTATGAAAGACAATAAACTCAAATTTCGTAACATTAGCCATCTTAAAAAGAAAGGAAAATAAATAATACCTTAGCTATATCAAACAAGGTATGAACCTTCAAGAGTAGTACCTTCCTTGACTTTCAAGAGTGAAGATAATTTGAAGGCTAAGGTATTATTTATTTTCATTCTTTTTAATATGACTAATTTTAAAAAATTTGAGTTCGTTATCTTTTATAGCTCAGAGAAAAATTATCTTTCATGGGATTTGAATGCATGAGTCTTGGAGACACCATAAAAGATGTAAATAAAACATCAACGCAAGATTGTGCTAAAGCTATGATATTCTTAGCTCGTCATCATCTTGATGAATAGACTTGTTTTGAGAAAAAAAATTGAAAAAAAAAAATTACATCCAAACTAATTTGATCTGATTAACAAGGAAGAAACCCTTTATTTATAGGAAATCTGACTTGGTCTCTAAGTAAAATTTTTAATTTTTTTCTTGAAGGACTCTACGTAATAGACATTCATTATAATACAAATATGTTTATTTTACAATTTCCTCTTTTATTTTATATTTAAAATAAATAAAAGAAATAATTACCGTTGAGGGGAAACAAACCGACGTCTCCTTTAGTGAACAAACTAATTTGGCGCGAAATAGCCATTAAGTTTAACTACCATTATCAATAAGCTTTGTTCAATAGCGAGATCGAAACTCTGAAATTTAACAAAACAAGATTTGAAATGTACGAAAATGAATGACAATTCATTAACAAAAATTCAACCAGATTGGTATTCTCCAACTCGACTTCACGATACTCCGCTCGACTATGATTTTCCTGTAATTAATCAATCCATACTATGCGTTTTCTTCTTTCTTTTTTTCGCCTTTGTTTATTTCTGTTTTTCTGCATTTTGATGTGTGATTTTGAGTGTATTTGTGATGCAGGGTGATAGATTTATACCCAATAGAAGCCTGATGGATCTTCATCAAGCACATACATTACTCACCAACAGAACGAATAACAAACTCCAAAAACCCAACTTCAATGTTAGTTTCTTTCTTGTTTCACGTTTTCTGATTGTGGAAAGAAATTCTGTATCTGGACACCCATTTTAGTTGTTTTCTTGTATGATTTTGATAGGATGAATATAGAAGGAAAATGGAGGAAAGTCTAAAGTTGGATGTAGAAGGAAGACCATTCAGAATGCTGGTTTTTAGAGGAAGTCCTAAATGGAGTAGAAACTCTACGCGTCTAATTGATGAAATGAGGCGTAGTGACAAAGAAATTCCCCTGCAAATTAATGAGAATAGGAGATATCGAAAGTTTCCTTTGGTAAGATTTGAATTTAGATGAAGTTTATGAGACACTATTGATTGTGTTACGTAATATGTTGGGATATATTATATGCAGAAAGCAATTCGAGCTTTAGATGCTCCTCTTTTATCGGATGACTATTACTCGAATGTTATGGATTGGGGAAAATCCAACATACTTGCTGTTGTTCTGGGGTCAATTCTATACATATGGAATGCTCAAGTGCAAAAAGCTGCGGTACTGATGGAAGTGAAGCGTGAAGACGATTGTCCTACTAGTGTAGCATGGTCTGATGATGGGAAAATAGTAGCAGTTGGTTGTGATTCCTCTAAACTCCAGCTCTGGGATGCTGAGACTTCCAGGCTTGTAAGACTTGTTAATGTTGGTTACATTGTAGTAGAAATAGTGTTGTTTACATTTAAGTGATCGATTTCTTTCGTTCACATAAACAGGTGAGAGACCTGCAAGGCCATCAGAGCAGAGTGGGTTGTGTTGCATGGAAGGGTCATGTTTTAACCTCAGGAAGTAAAGACAGAGCTATTATTAATCATGATGGTAGTACTAAGCTATTCCATTGATGTATTTGATTAATTTCTATTGTAACAGCAACCTACTTACTTAAGTCTCATTGGCAGTGCGAGCAAGAAGCAATTTGGTCTCTGTAACAAGAGCACATAGAGGGGAAGTTTGTGGGGTGAAGTGGTCTAGTACAGGGAATGCACTTGCCAGTGGTGGAAATGACAATCTGGTGTACATATGGGATAGTTTCAAGATGAGCTCAAGGCATTATACGCACAGGTTCAATGAACATCAAGCTGCAGTCAAGGCCCTAGCTTGGTGTCCATATAGCAGTGATGTATTAGCCTCTGGAGGGGGCATAGATGACGGATGTCTTAAGATTTGGAACACACAGAAGGGGACATGCATCAGCACCAATGAAACTGGAGCTCAGGTACGTTTTAACATCACTTTCGCAATCTTTCTGAGCAATGACATTTCAGTTTATAGATTAATCACAAATTTTCCTCATATGCATTGTATTGTTGTGAATGAAATTGGCAGATTTGTGGACTTCAATGGAACAGGCATCACAAAGAGATATTAAGTGGCCATGGGTTTGGAAGAGGTGAATCTCATTGTCAGTTGTGTTTATGGAGTTATCCTTCCATGGCTAGAATAGGAGAGCCATTGCGTCATGCTTCTTCATCAAGAATTCTGCATCTCTCTCAGGTGAGACTCGGACATCAAATAAAGTAGGAGTAACAGTTCTATCAAAATTGAGATTCTTCTCTTCATGCAGAGCCCTGATGGTTTGACTGTGGTATCGGCTGGAGCAGATGAGACTCTTAGGTTCTGGGAGATATTTGGTCCCCCACAGGAGAGCAGTGAAAATGTAACACATTTGGATAATCTCTTGTCCTTTAAGGCATCAGCAGTGAGATAGTAAGATGATATTGAACTTTGAAATGAAGATGTTGTTTGAAATATGTATTCTACCATCCTCTGTGTCAATTCTCAGCATGCGTGATATATATCATAGATTTCTAATCTCGTGGTAAAGAAAGCTATAGTACATCCAGTTCAATTCCAGAAAAACAGGCATTTGCCATGAGACTCAGAAGAATATTATGAAGAATGTTGCTCAAATAAAAATGGTTTTGGAAGGTTTCTTTTACAAAAGCCAAAAATTAATAAATAATGTATAAACTTCACGGTACAAGTCTATCAGGCCCTTGGTTGAAGCCGTGTGTTTATAGCAAGAGCTTTAATAAAATTGTAATCACTGATAATGCTTGGTAGGAAGAAGATCAGATGACGACTTAAAATTGGAGAAAGAAAATATGGAGTTTTTGACTGTTTAACATGTCCAACGCTCTTGTAATTACGCGTAGAACCTGTCCCCTGCGCGCATGTACTTGCACCATATTTCTCTTAAATAACCGTACCTGCAAGGTAACATTACTAAGCAACAGATTTGCTCCAGACGGTGAACCAGAGAGCTCAGGGACTATTAAGTTGTTTTTGCTCTTCAATGTTTTTCAAGTCTGTCCAAATCAGACTTCTCCATTGTCAAGAGAAACAGGAATCATGAACCTGATATCACTCATAATCACATTTCAGAGGCATCCAGCCCCAGATAGCATCGTCATGTAAGTCAACCACCATATGCAAACCTCAGAACAAATGTGGTTGACATCAGTAGAACACTCCTGCATGCTACAGACTACAGATATCTCTGTTCAGACGCACAAGCTTGAACCAATCTATCTGACTAAGATTAGCCTGGGATTCTCTTTTTAACAAATTCAGCTTCCTTAATTCTTCCTTCAGTTTCAAGAGCAAGCCCCAACTCTTCTATGCATTCTAAAGGTTGTTGGACTCCTTTCTCAAGCAACTCATAGTAAATCTCAAATGCTTCTGAAGCTCTACGTGCTTTGCAGAGAGCAGATAAAAGAGTACTGCATGTATCTACATTCAGAATATGACCCTTACTTAAGCTAAATAACAATAATTTGCATGCCTCCAATAACTTTCTACGCTGGCAAAGGAAAGCAACTAAACCTTCCATATCTACCACGTATTCATTTTCATAAAGGCACCTTACAATCTCAAAAGCTCTCTCCCTTAATCCTGTTTGGAAGAGTATCTTCACAGTATCAGTTGAAAGATTGATGTTTTGTCTAACTTTGTTATCTAACATTAGTGTCACCAAGGAAGCACACTCACTTGCACAATTTTTCTTGATAAGTTCTGTAAGGATTTGATGATAAATCGAAGATCTTGGAAGATGGGAGCTTTTCAACATCTTCTCTAGAGTATCGTAAGCAACTTTAGGATCATTCTTTTGCAGCAAACCTTCAATTAGGGACTCATAAATCACAATATTAGGTACATAATCTCTCCTCAACATCAAAACTAAGAGTCCATGTGCATCATTAAATGTGCCTTCTTTACAATGCCCCCTGATCAGGAGTTCATAAGCAAAAGGATCCTGAGTTCCTCTCCTCATTAGTTGCCTAAATACTTTCTCAGCCTTCTTTGTCTTGCCAATCTTGCAGAAATACTCAAACATGGGATTGTATGCTGCAATGAGAGGTGTACAGCCATCATCACGGAGCAATACCTCCTTCTTCATTAGATCATCAAATAATTTCTCTGCCCTATCAAAGTATCCCTTTTGACAAAAGCTCCGTATTAGGATGCTATATGTTGCTGAATCAGGTTTCACCTTTAAGTATAACATATTCTCAAAAACTTTCACTGCTTCATCCAGATTTCCCACATTACAGTGATAGGTAATCAATGTATTGAAAGTACATGTATCTGGAATAAGTCCTCCACTTCCTAGAGTACCCTCCAAGATCTCCTTTATTCTGTCAAATCTTTTAGCCTCACAAAGACCTTGTACAAGAGTATTATAAGTTATACTGGTCGGTTTAAGACCACGATCTATCATTTCCTCAAAAACATCAAGAGCCCGTTCAACCTCTTGCTTCTCACAATACCCTCTAACCAAAGTGGTGTAGCTTACAACATTAGGACTCAATTGATGACCCCTCTTGGCCATACCCTTTAACACGTTATGTGCAATCTCCACTTTCCCTGCCCTACACAAACCATCAACGATGGTATTGTATGTAATGACATTTGGTTCACATTCATGCCTTTCCATCTCCTTAAAAAACCTAAATCCTTTATCAACCATGGAGTTTATACAAAATCCTCTAATCAAAATGTTAAAAGTATACACATCAGGCTTGGCACCAAATGTCTTAAGCATTTCATCAAACAGTTCGTAAACCATACCAGTTCGACCCCTCTTGAGCAAAATTGTAAACAAACTATTGAACGTAACAACAGAGGGTGAAATTCCAAGTGACTTCATCACTTTAAACACCTTCAATGATTCTTGAAAAAGCCCAGCTTTACCATAACTTTGAATCAAAGTGTTAAAGTACCTATCTTGAAGCGGTACAGCACCATTCGACCTTCTGGGTATAGATAAAAGAAAGTTCCTTGCTGAATTTAAGCTGCGGGAACTCCCGAGGAGTTGCAACATGAGCAAATAGGACTGATGGGTGTGTTGAAAACCCATTTTTTGAGTCCAGTTGAAGAAGTACAGAGCTTTGGAAGGTATTTTGATGAATCGGAGTGTGTGAAGGACAGTGGTGTGAGAGAGGGAGGGTTGAGTGATAGAGGAAAGAGAAGATTCAAGATGAGATGACCATGGGTTTGTATTGATGATAGTGGCAATTTTTCTAGCTTTCTTGGATTTCGAAGAAGATGATTTCGGCTTGGTATTTTTGCCATTTTTGGTCTTGGTGGTGGGTTCGGAGAAAATCTGAACAAGAGTAGAGAAAAAGCGGTATCTTAAGATGGCTGTTACTGAAGAAAAAGGAACAATCGCCATCTTGCTAATCCATTTGACAGTTAAACAAGAATTCTACAAATTATTTTTACCCTTTTGATGTTTGCTACAACCTTCTCCAATTTGAAATTATGCTGACCAAAAGTTAATCTTTTTGTGTATTGTGAAGCAAAAAATCATGAGAAAGTTTATTTGATCTTGTGGAGAAGATATGCGGCGGGAACACCGGGGATTTTCCCGGAGAGAGGTAGGGTGTGTGTGTAGGGGACAAACAAGGAGTTGGGGCTTGGGGAAGAGGGATTTTTTTTTTTAAAAAAAATATAAATTATTTTTTTTCAAAGTTTAATAAGAGAATAATTGATTTTCTTTATTATGTATTTTTCCTTTTTTTGAAAAATAATTTGATAACAATAATAATAATAATAATAATAATAAGGGATAATACTCAATTAACCCCCTAGCCTATACCCAAAATACCTGAAACACACCTTATTTTTGATGAGGTCCTATTACCCTCTCCAACTTTTTTTTAAGTAATTGTTTACCACTTTCGTACCTACGTGACAATAATAATCAGAAAGGTTGATCGGTTTGTTCAACACGAGCCGGACTCCACTTTTGCAGCTTTCTAAAAAGTGACTATTAACTACTTTTACACATTCCAAATTCGAAAAAGCTGGCCATTTACGTTTTCAAAATTACTTTACCAAAAAGAAGATAAAGGAACAAGGAAAGAAAGATGGAAAGTTTAGCTTGGTTTCAAAAAATCAACAAAGGTTAGAAATTTGATTTCAAACTTATAGTTCATTTTCGATGTTGGATTTTGATAGTTAGTTTTTGTTTTAGTGCTGCATGTGTGCATCGATTTCAATCGTGAAAGTGTGGGTCGATTTCATTCAGCAAGAATCGTGGTTGAGTTGAGTTCAAATGTTAGTTTTTTTTCTTCATTTATTTTGTTTTTTGTTATTGTTATGCTTAGATTTTGTAGGGGTTATAATATGTGTTAAATATTGGTTTCGATTTTGAGTGAAATATAACTTTAAGCTTATTTGTAGGGTTTATGTTATGGTTCTGTTAGATATCAAATTTCGTATTTTTAGGATTGATGTTATTCATATATTCATACTGTGACCTTTGTTGTTATGGGGTATGTAACTTGTTATTTATACATTTATATGAAACGTGTTTTGAGTGTGGGTTGGTTGGGTGGTATTATAGTTGTGTGAGTTATGTTGTTATAATATGAACCATGCAAGAAGATAAAGACGAGTTGGGTGTTGTGTTGAGTTGTCTTTATTCTGGGTTACAATAAAGTAACTTCATGTTCGGTGTTGTGCTGTGTCTGTGTAGGTGTGGGGTTAAAGTTAAATAACATTATCCTAAGAAGAAAATATATGTTTGGTGTTGTGTTGTACCTAATTGTAAGAAGATAAAAATATGCCGTGTATTGTGTTGTTTATGTGGGGTATTGTGTTCTGTATGTGTGGGATTGGATATGTTTTTTCTTCAACTTGAATTGTTTTTATAACTATTTGGGTATGTGTTTTCTTTAGTCATATTATTATAATCTATTAGCAATTTTTACTTAATTATTGTTATGTTTATGCATATAGGTATGAGCGGGTTTACATTCATTACTTTAAAGTTGTATCATGGTGGGGCCTTATTGTATGAAGGTGATAAAGCAAGATATGTGGGTGAGTTAGTGAGTGAATATTATGATATTGATGTGGATACAAATATTTTGAGATTAAAGACTACATTAAAAAACTAGGGTATAGCCCAAATTGCAAATTTAGTGTCCGGCCACCTAATAGTTGCATCTTAGGAGATATTGACACTAAATTTGTAATTTGGGCTATAACCTAGTTCTTTAATGTAGTCTTTAATCTCAAAATATGATATTGTATCCACATCAATATCATAATATTCACTCACTAACCCACCCACATATCTTGCTTTATCACCTTCATACAATAAGGCCCTACCATGATACAACTTTAAAGTGATGAATGTAAACCCACTCATACCTATATGCATAAACATAACAATAATTAAGTAAAAGTTGCTAATAGAATGTAATAATATGACTAAAGAAACACATACCCAAATAGTTATAAAAACAATTCAAGTTGAAGAAAAAACATACCCAATCCCACACATACAGAACACAATACCCCACAAAAACAACACAATACACGACATATCTTTATCTTCTTACAATTAGGTATGTAACCCCACACAGACACAACACAACACCCAATATATATTTTCTTTTTAGGATAATGTTATTTAACTTTAACCCCACACCCACACAGACACAACACAACATCCAACATGAAGTTACTTTATTGTAACCCAGAATATAAGACAACTCAACACAACACCCAACTCGTCTTTATCTTCTTGCATGGTTCATATTATAACAACATAACTCACTCAACTATAATACCACCCAATCAACCCACTCTCAAAACACGTTTCATATAAATGTAAGAATAACAAGTTACATACCCCATAACAATAAAGGTGAAAGTATGAATATATTAATAACATCTATCTAAAAATACGAAATTTGATATCTAAAAGAACCATAACATAAACCCTAAAAATAAGCTTAAAGTTATATTTCACTCAAAATCGAAACCAATATTTAACAACATATTATAACCCCTGCAAAATCTAAGCATAACAATAACAAAAAACAAAATAAATGAAGAAAAACTAACCTTTGAACTCAACTTAATCACGATTCTTTCTGAATGAAATCGACCCACACTTTCACGATTGAAATCGATCCACACATGCAGCACTGAAACAAAAGCTAACTATCAAAATCCAACATAAAAAATGAACTATCAGTTTGAAATCAAATTTCTAACCTTTGTTGATTTTTTGAAACCAAGCTAAACTTTCCATCTTTCTTTCCTTGTTCCTTTATCTTCTTTTTGGTAAAGTAATTTTGAAAACGTAAATGGCCAGCTTTTTCGAATTTGGAAAGTGTAAAAGTAGTTAATAGTCACTTTTTAGAAAGCTGCAAAAGTGGAGCCTGACGCGCGTTGAACAAACCGATCAAACTTTCGACACGTAGGATACGAAAGTGGTAAACAATTACTTAAAAAAAAGTTGGAGGGTGTAATAAGACCTCATCAAAGATAAGGTGTGTCTCAAGGATTTTGGGTATAGGCTAGGGGGGTAATTGAGTATTATCCCTAATAATAATAACAAATAGCTTACACTTTTATTTCGATTATACTTCTTAATAGGTTCCGTATATTAATAATTCACTTCATCACTCAGTCGTTTGATAGAGTGTGTAAAATTAAATATAATTTACTAGTGATGTTTTTATTAGTTATACTTACATTAATTATATATAGATTATTTCTCATACATTATTGATTTGATATATTGAAAAAAACATGCATTATATTAAAATATTTATTTACAAAAATATTCTTTTATAATTATGATGGAAAGATGAAAGTGGTTTTGAAATGTAATATGATCTTTAACCGTATACATATACTAAATCCATTTACATTATTGATACCTAGAAATCCATTATGTTAGTAATTCACTCTTCAATATGCAATAAAAAATATAACTAATGCATTAGCAATACATAACATGCAAAGTATTCTAACACTATGTTTGGATCATTGTTATTCATTGTATTGTATTTTATCGTTACTATATCTACAATGTTTATTTTGATTGTTACTTAAAATGTATTATACTGTATGTCACGCCCCATTTTACGTAAAAACGGGCTTTGTGCACGACCTAACAACTCTTTTGAGATTTTGAGTTTGGAGTCGCCACCTAACGAATTAAGGCGCGTTAAGGCACCTATCTAACCTAACTAAGTCTAGCTAATGTCAACAAGCCAGAAATCAGGGTAAGGGTTCAAATTACCTCGAGAGGAAGGTACTAGGCATCCCTCGAGGTCCACAAATGTGGGTCCCGACCGTATCTCATGCAATCTATGTGGGGGTTACAAGTAGCAAATAAGGTCACTTCATTTATTATTTTATTTGAGCTTGCTAAGTGATAAAGAATATAAAACAATTAAGACTATTTAATTATTTTTATTATTTTAAACATGCAAGGCTAGGTGATAGTAATAAATAAACAATCAAGTTTATTTTTATTTATTTAAACATACGAGACTATGTGTTACAAAAATCAAACAAATAGCTCATATTATTATTATAATTAATATTTAAATATGCGAGTCTAAGTGATAAAATATCAAAGAATTGAGAAAAAAATTATAATTATATTTTATTAGTTATTTAAGCATGCAAAACTAAGTGATAACAATAAATAAACATTAAATAAAAAGATAGGCGAGGGGATAGAAAAGAGGCAGATAAATAAGCAAACAATTTATTATTTTTATTTTATATCCCAAATAAATTACTAAACAATTAAAATTACTTCAATTATTTATTATTTGAGCATACGATGTATGTGATAAACAAATATTGCAAATATTAAGCAATTAACAAAGAGATAAACAAGAAGACATAATATGCACGAAAGATATAGAAAATAACTCGATTTAATTTATTATGCTACACCAAACAAGAATAATATGTGCGAAAGTAAAGTTTTGAAAAATTGTGCAAGTTTTGAATAGAAATTTTTATTTATAAAAAATGTTTGTTTCTTTATAGGAGTGATGTCACGATATTGTTAATCGCGCTCCTCCACCATATAAACAATTTTGATTTGAGGTCGGTCTTAGAGAAATAACAATAGTTTATATTTTTGAAAAATGATTTAAGAGATTCAGTTTGCATATAGGCACATAAATATTTACATATAAATGCACATAATTCCTTTTGAAAATCATGGGTAGGTGGTACTTTCGGGGATGCGTCGATTTAATTTAAAAATTGGAACTAAATCTCGTAATTTCTTTGACTTTTCCACTAACGATAGATTAGGAGATAATGCTTATAATTTTTTTTTTAAAAAAACAAATGTCATAATCAATCCAAAGCTTTAAAGGAGGATTGAACAATGACTTTTTTAAAAAAAAAAACATGTTGCAAAACTTTGTAAAAAAAAAAGAAAAACTAGTAGAACATTTATGTAGTAAATTTATTAAATGCAAACTATGAAATATATTCAAAAGTCAAGTAATTTGTTAAATGCAACATATGATTTTATTTTATTTTATTTTTATGGTTAGATCTGAAATTACTTTATCAAAAAAAAATTGTCAAATAAATTACGAACCTATAGGCATGCTTTCTAATACAAATAACTTTACAAATAAAAAAAATGATTAACATACAACTTCCCCTCCCTTTAAGCGGTCCCTAAATATTTCATATGCGAGAGCTTTAGAGTTACATAAATATTACAAAAATTTGAATAAAAAAAATATAGATTCAAATATATGTATTAAATGAATTAATCTCTCTTCATAGCTAATCTTCAACTTGAACTTCAAGTTTGAAAACTGCCAAAGCAATCAAATGGCTACACAAGTAAGCACATTTATTTAGACAAGATTAGACACATATGCAATTGTTTAACAAGAAGTTATATATATAGGGGAATAGAACAATAAAATTTCGTAAACGTATGAATGCGAAAGGAATTCTAACGGTTGAGCAGAAAGGGATGGTAGCAATGAGAACGAGTTGATCCAACTTCTATTTCAACAAAGCAAAGTAGCCAAGTAGTAGCAAAGAAGAACACCGAAATCTTAATTTGTTTAAAAGTAGTAATAGTATGAGTGCTAAGAGGATGAGAGCTCTTGTTTTGAGAGAGAGTGAATGAGTTGATGATATAATGAAGGGAGGGGTCTTATTTATATAGTAAAGAGGGGGAGAACACATAAGGAAAATAAATATTTTTAAGGGATTAACTATAATACCATTTCCTTATTTTGAAGGAAGTCAAATCAGTCAAATTAGTTAAATATTTTTTTACCAAATATAAGCAAGTAATAAAATAAGAAGAGTAATATATATTTCTTTAAATAAAGAGGAGCCAAAATCAGAAAAATATTTAAAATGCTCACTACCAAAAATAAATAAGTAATAATAAAGTTAGAAAGACAATATTCTTTTACCTTAAATAATGAAGAGCCAAACAAAATTCTTTTAATATATATAAAGAAGTAAGGAAACAGATTAGGAAGAGTAATATTATTTTCCTTAAATGAGAAGAGCCAAAATTGATTTTTTTTAAAATTATGATTATTATTTTACCATATATAAAAAACACACAAGGGAATCAGTCAATCTTCAAGTAAGGGAAGGGGGATACTGTTTTCCTAAATAAGAGAGCATGAAATCGGTAAACAATTATTTTCTAAATGAGTAAATACATGTATATATTTTTTCCGACAAAATAAAATGAAAAATCAGACATAGAATATATATATTAAAATATAAAAATAATCAAGCAAAAGAGACAATATGTGAAGGAAGCACATGAATATTACCAAAGTCAAGTGTCAAACTTACGGTTTACATACTAATTCTCAAGCAATTGGCATGACAAAGTAACACAAGGATATAACAAATTTCTAATGGAAAAGGGGAATCATCACTCACCAACTAAAACAAGTAAACACTTCCCTTAAATTAACCTTGCATTCATCCTAAGAACTGAAGTAATAACCTTATCGTAAGCTAGGAGAATCAAAACCAATTATATTACTATAACAACTAATTAAACAAATTCAATAATCAATAAACTTAACCACAATTAAGCCATTTTAAATAATCAACCAATTATTTCAACTAGTTTCTCAAATCAAGCTTACCAAGATACAAGGGCAGCAAAATCAATTTCTAACTTGTGGTGGAACCAAAATTTTTTGTAGAAATCAAAATGAAATAAAGTTTTTTTTTTCAACAAGCTTGGGGGCACATTTCAAGAATCAATTAATCACTAACAAACAAATGAAGAAGATAAATCAAATCAAACAAGAGAACTAACCCGGACGGATCTGTCATAGATCCGTCTTAAAACTTGGAAGAAAACTTCAAAGGCGCTTGATGGGGTTCGTTGACCGGAGCTGCTGTTCGGAGAGGAAAGCAGCTCGCATGTAACATTTTGAAAAATCATATGTCTAGTGAAGAACCAGTAAGTCCGTTAGAATGCGTATTGGGGATACATAGGCATTCCAGTTCCCAATATTGAGAAATATTGGGCATAGTATAGAAAATGGCTAAGGGGTGTTAGCCAATTTCCATATATACCCAAATAAGCAAAATATAGTCCAAGCTTATTTAGAAATGTACCTGCAAAGAATCCCCTAAATTAAAATTCTTTTTCCTCAACTCACAAAAAAGGAATGAGGCATCCAAGTGTCAAGCCTAGATACCATGTCATATGATCAATTAAAATGATCATGTAGAGTAAGTAGTGTCCAAGGACATAGCGAGGATCCTTGGGACAATAAGTAAACATTCCCAAATGATCCATAAATAATAGTTAGTTAGGAAAGTGCAACCAACCCATGTGCAAGACATGTGAAGAGGGGACCACCCTAACCGAATTCGGTTAGGGTAGTTAAAGGGAAAACGTGCACAAGGGACCACTCCATGTGGGGCCTAACCTCCCTAAAAATTCTAGACTCTAACCTATTGCCCTAAATAACTAAATAACCTAGGACTAACCGAATTGGACCCATTAGTGCACCCGACAACCTAGGACCAAAACCGGGTTGACACTAACCTAGTACTAGTTAAAGAGACAACCTAGTACCTAACATAGGATGGTCCAAAAGGTTAGTTATGGTCCTAACGACTTAAGGGTACTTTAGTAATTACCCTAGGATAATTAATTAATTAATTTAGCAACTCAATTAATTAATTTAAAGGGGAAAAACTGAAATCACCAAGCAATATCCAGATTTCGGTTAAAATAAGAAAAAGACAACCTAGTACCTAACCTAGGATGGTTCAAAGGATTGGCTATGGTCCTAATGACTTAAGGGTACTTTAGTAATTACCTTAGGTCACCTAGTTAATTAAATTATCAATTTAATTAATTAGTTTAAATGATCAACGAAATTCTTACACTAACCTAGTACAACTCAAGAAACATCCTAGTACTTAACTTAGGATGGTCCAAAAAGCTTAATTTTGGTTCCAATGACTTAGGGATACTTTAGTACTTACCCTAGGTACCTAAATTAATTAAATTAAGGATTTAATTACTTAATATAAAGTCAAAATGTTGACCAAAACCGTAGTCAACACCAATTTCCAGATTTGACTAAGTATTATGTTCTCCTATGTTTAATCAACTTACGAGGGGATTTTTGATAATTGATTAATTAGTTTATTAAATTAACTTATTAAACCTAAATTTTATTATTCAATATCATTTTTTAAACCAAAAAATCACGTTCAAACTCATAGAAAAGGCGATGCAAAAACAACAAGCAACGAATGAAAGAAAAACAGAAAAATTTATCGATTTCTCTAGGGCGATTTCAAGGTTTCTTCAAGGTTTTGTTAAAGATGGTCTTCGTCTATCATGTTCTACATAAAGTATGGGTTTATCTCCTGGACTTCTTTCTCCAAGAGAACTTTCTTTCGAATGATTTAAAGATCTTGAAAACTAGGGTTGTTTCCCGTTGTTCTTGTCGAACTCCTTTCCCTAGTATCCTTGTTACCATTTCAATATTGAATAGGTTAGCAATCATGTTGTTGGTATGTGGTGCTGGATGATCTTTATGTGTATGGTTTTTTGATGAAATAATGTATAACGTATAAAAACTTAAGCATGTTACACATGGAAATTGGCTTATGCCAACAAATATGGTTATGAAATCTATGCCCAATTGTTTATGCCAATACTAATCGTATGCCAATAAAATGGCTAACAATATATTGTCTAAAAGTGATGTATGTAAATGACTATAATATTATGTTAAATAATCAAAAGATTGACTAATGTATAATATATAAAAACTTAAGCATGTTGCACATGAAAATTGGCTTATGCCAACAAATATGGTTATGAAATCTATGCCCCGTTGTTTATGCCAATATTAATCGTATGCCAATAAAATGGCTAACAATACATTGTCAAAAAGTGATATATGTAAATGACTATAATGTTATGTTAAATAATTAAAATATTGACTAATGGTTTATACATATTGAATTTAAATATGAATATACGTAGGATTGACACATGCCAATAAAAATGGTTATGTAGTTTAAATATTCAAAGGTTGAGGCCAATGCTAATCATATGCCAACCTTGTGTAGTTAGAGTATCAAATGATAATATAAGAACTTCTAAACTAATTCAATCGACCCATAATCAAGGGCATGCCACTCATTGGGACATTTCCCAACATGCTCTAAAAGAATGACATATGTACTCATGAAACTCATTGAAAGAAGTGTTCATCGTCCATAAACGATGATATTAATCTACTACACTAAATTAAGTAAAGTAACATGAGTTATAACATAATTAAAGGGGTATAAAGTATGTAAGTGACCAGAATGGGGTGTTAAATGAAGTGAGACAAGCCTCACTTACACCTAAGCTACTATGTTAAAAGAAAACTCGCCTATGAAGGTGTTAGAAGGTGTGAACCAATCTCATTGACAAGAAAGGATGATATGTAAGGGAAATTCACATTTCATCAATTTAAAGTAAGGATGACCGTCATCAATAGAGTAAGTAAATCTCAATCTAGAAGCAAACCCCCATAATGCTTGAGTCAATACTAGAAGATAATGAGAAATGAACATTCACGTAAAGGGGTGAGTAACTATGAAATACAAATATGCTAATGTTAATGATTGTGGTGACAATATGATAAGAGGCTAATGTGAAAGATGAGAGCAATCTCAAATGAGCCTAAGTAAATGTTACCAAAACGTACTTACCTATGAGAGTGTAAAGCTAAAGAAGAGACTAGTCTCTATGAACATTCTAACGAAAGTATTGAGATTAATGTATACTTAATACTAATGATGAGATGAGAAATTATCTATTCAGCTATGATGTCCTCATACTAGAAGCCAGCTTCCATGACGTATGAGTTGAATGTAATGGAACTTTATACTGAGCACTGATAGGCTAGCTATGAGCGGCGATGCCTTCTTTCGGGAAGGGCAGAGGTTCACGTAACTCTCATGAGATGAGACTGTCCGGCATGCCGGGTATGGGTCTCCTTATATCTCCTAGTCTTCGAACCTATACAGCCAATATAGGGATCTGGCGGGGTTCAATTCCCATGTACGCTAGCATGTTTTGGGTCACTTTGGCTGGTGATTCCACCTCTTTTCGGTGTGAGGTAGACACTGGATTTGATGATGCTCACATGATCTATGTCGTTTAAGGTTGGAGTTCCTCAAAGTATGAAAGATAGTGAAATGAACGATACCAAAGGTGTTTGTGCAAGACAATCAGGAGGTGAAATCAGATTCAAGTAATGACATTAGGTCATTCTTGGTCATTACACTTCATGATCCCGATGAGAGTTTTAAACTTCATCCTAGGTATAGTTGGTGTTTACATCAGCCTACGAATGAATGAAATGAATAATGTGAAGTACGAATGAATGAATGAAGCAGACTCTGTGTTTGCTAAAGAAGACCCTCGGGTTGAGGTCCCATATGTTGGGTCTTCACTTGAGATGTCTTATCTATTTGAAATGTATAATATATAAAACATGAAAGTAATGAAATCAGTGGCATGATCAATCGAGAATTGCTTATGAAAGATAATGAATATATAGTGTAAAGAATGACTCACTATAAGGTAGGGAAATCATTCCTTAGTCCTTGGATTACTTACATTGATTCATTTTGAGTATGAGACTATAATGAATCATTGCACTTGTAGGTAAAACATAGGATCAAAAGAATTATTGAAATACTCAACAAGAAGAAGAAAAAGACTGAAAAATAAACTAAGGCTTGTACCAATATTGGAGTATGAATAGATGCCTCAAGGTATATAAACAGGGTTAATAACCAATCAATGGGCATAGCCAATAAAAACTGGCTTATAAATATATTCATACCCAATTTAAGAATGAAATAATTAGCTTGAAAGTAAGGTAGACAATAATGGAGAATGGATTATAAATCAACTAAAAAATGGGCATAGCCAATAAATATTGGCATATATATATAATCATACCCAAAGGAAATAAGAATGAAGAATCTAAAGTAGAGTAGCCAAATCATTTCCTTCGTCATGTGAATTGCTTACTCGATTCATTGTAGGTATGGGACTATAATGAACCATTGCACTTGTAAGTGAAACATAAGATTAAAGGAGATCATTGAACTACATAACAAGAAGGAGAAACAGAGTGAAAAATAATCTAAGTGTCAAAAATAGGGCTCTCGGGTTTGGACTATCAAATTTTTAAATCTTCGCTTGAGTTGTTCTAAAATTATGTGGATGATACTAATATTTTGTAATCATACAGAAAATGAGTTGTGTTCTTTGAATGCATTAAAATACATCATATTCATACCACAATTCACATCTAACGATTTAGGAAAGTCTAGTCACTAGGCTTTCAAGAAATAGCATGTTGTTTAGGAAGAGCTTTCTTGATCATGCATAGCCTTATGTGTATGTGTGCATACACCCATACTTAGTACAAGTGGTGTACTAATCCCTACTATTTACTATTTTATAGATGCAGATTAAGGGACATATTGACGACTCTTGAACCAGTTTGGACACCACTATTTCTCCAGACCATTTGGTAGACCCTCTTAATTTCGAGGATGCTACTGTTTTAGTCTAGCCTTAGTGTTAGACAAATCTAGTGGATGTTATCCCTAACGTTTCTTTTGTACTTTCATTTTGAAGCTTTGTAATATGGCCGTGTTTGGCAAACTATTTATGATATATTCATCTTCAGTTTCGAATTGATTTTTTTGTGTTAGATGGTTGTTCTCTTATGTTGACTTTAGAAAATGATGTATCTAGTTAATAATTATATGAAGTCTATGTATACTTCATACAAATAAAAAGTTTTAAATTTTCCGCAAATTTAAATAGATGAATGTGATGAATGCAAGATGAGGCTTGTCTACGACCTCTGAGAAGTCAATGACGCCGGTTGCGATCCAGATCCCAGAATCCGAGTCGTGACATCGCCGGTTGGAGTTGTTTTCTCGCGTTGCTGCTGCTTCGGCAGTCCTCGCGTTGCTGTTTATCGGAGAAGAGAAGAGAGGAAAGGATGGCGCCGGGGTGCTGGTCGCTGCCTTCGCCGGCGGCTTCTATTTTCTTGAGCTACTGCTGGTCCATCAGAGAAAAAAGAGAGGCAGAGGAGATGGGGCGAGGGAGAAGAGAGGAGAAGAGAGCGGGGAAAGACGAGGCACCGTGACGTTTGGCTGCCTTCGCCGAAAAATGGTGAGTAGAGAGAGGGTGTGAGAGGGGAGGAGAGGGGAAGAGGGAGGCGGGTGATACTGCCAAGGAGAGGGAGGGAGAAGAGAGTGAAAATTGAAAATCTTCTTAGGTTTAGATCTTTGATAGTTCAAAATAGAGAAAAAGAAGGATTTGATTTCAACCATTGATTTAATAAGAGATGAAGGGTTAAAATTCGATTAATAAAATAGATGGATGAGATTAAAAGATGAGATGTATTGAAATCGGGTTGAATTGAATATGGAATGTCTACAATTGCAATTAAATTGACTAAAATTGAAATGAAAGAGTGGCTATGATTAGAATATAATTTAATTGAAGTGGCTAAAATTGAAAGAAATTATAATAGAATAGGCTAGAATTTAAATAATTTTAAGGAAAGTGTAGGAATTATTATTTAATTAAAATACTACATATATTAAAATATTTTTATGTAATTGAAAATCATTTAAATTTTTAAAACATTTGAAATTCATTAATAATTTTAAAATATTATAATAATATTTACGATAATTTTATAAAGTGAACGATACTAAAATATATAATTTTCAAGAAAAAATCGACTAAAATTTTAAACTTTAAATACGTATTTAATCGAATAGTATTCCTAAAAATGGTTAAAGGTCGGTCAAAATTGGGTGTCAACACTGTATAGTTAAATTTCGTTGTTATGTAACAATGAAAACCCCTATATTATGGAACAACTAATTTGGTGTGTTCCCATTGAAACTTAATTTCTTTTTTTAATTATATCTTTACATAATATTTGAAAATACTATTTTACCCTTTACCATAAATATTTAAATCTAGTCAAACCTCCTACCCTAGAATAATTAAGGATATTTAAGTAAATTTGTAAATTACAATACAGTACGATACAATTTAACCAAATAGTTAAAATGTTTTCAAACAACAACAATACAATCTAACCAAACATTGTATCTCCATACAATATAGTACAATACAATATAATACATTATGAATAGTGCGTAACAATGATCTAAACAAAGTGTAAATAAAACACCATTAATATACAAAATTAATGTGTGCATTATGGATTGAGTATGAAACTATGAGCCTTCATCGCGATCCTCTCTAAGAGTTCATTCTTTTTGGTACATACAATCTACCTTATACCTCAACACATTATCTCTTTCTTATTCAAAAGTCATCACCTTTTGCTTATGAAACATTCCCCTTTAGCTCAAGTAAAAGACGGGTTTTATCTTGTTTTCTCCTTCACTTTGGATGATAGTGATGATTTAGCCTTATTCATCACCGCAACTCCACTTTCACGGGAATCGAACACACGAACTCCCAAATGGGCAAATCTGTGAACTTCCTTAGCCAACTCTTTCCTGCCTTTCTTAACATGAGCACTACTTTCCATGAATAACTTGCTCTGAGCATCGCCCAATTTTTCTTTTTAAAAAACTTCACGAGGACCTCTGTATTGAGTTGCGTAAGAAATGCGTATACTCAAATTATTTTTTACATTCATTTTCATATTTACAATTTTTTAATTTTTTTTATACAAATTCATTAATTTTTCATGTATATTAACCTATAAATATAAGCATTCAAATAAAATTTCTCCACCGTCTTCACTCTCGTATGAATTAACAAACTCTATTTCAAAATCTGTTAATACTACTGTCAGGTAAATCGTGACATTCTTCTATTGACTTTTGTCACATTGCTAGTTAGTAGTATTCACATTCTTTAATTCATTTGAAATAGTAAATTTTATATTCAATTGATGTGCAACTCAATAGACACAAATTTGAGCTTAGGAGTGTGTTTGGTATGACAATTTTTTTATGTTTGGTTGGGATAAAAGATTTGGAAAATATTTTTCAAATTAACTCATTTTTCTCAAAATAAGGAAAATGACTTCCCTTCAAAAATTAAGGAAAACATTTTCCAAAACTCTCTCCTCCAATTTCAAATTACATTTTTTTTGGGAAAAACAACAATTTCAAAAAAATATTTCCAATTTAGCAATTTTAACTTTTTTACCTGATCACTGACCCCCACCGGCCACCCCCCAACCGCACCCCTCCCCAAAAAATTAATTTTGCTTTTTAAAAATATTTTCAACTTCAAAGTTTTATTTTTAAACTCCTACCCCCATCTCTCAGCCAACTCCCGGCCACCCTCAACTTCCAAAAAAATTAATTATATTTTTTAAAAGTACTATAAACTTCATATTTTTATTTTTTCGCTCCTCCCCCCTCCCCCCTGCCCCCACCCCACCCCACCCCATATACCAACCCCCCCCCCCCCAAAAAAAATATTTTTAAAAAATATTTTCAATTTCACAAATTATTTTCTACTCTAGTAAAAATAAAAGATGTTTCTTAAAAATATTTTTCATTCATAAATCAAACACAAAATCATTTCTGAAAAATATTTTCTATTTCACCAACCAAACATGAGAAAATAAGTCCAAAATCTACTTATTTTCCAGGAAAACATTTTCCTTCATACCAAACACACCCTAGATGTTAAAATAAAAATAAATAAATAAATATATATATACATATATATATATATATATATACACACACACACACACACACACACGAGATTCATCATTAGATTTGAATTGATTATTTGGTTAAATTAAAATCAAATCAATTATTTAATTCTTTTAAATTCATAAAATCAAATCAAACCAAAAGAAAAAAAAATTAACCATGTTGTCGGGTAAATTCAAAGTTTTTGATTTGAAAGTAATAAATTAAATTTGTTGGACAAACACCTAATACAGGAATAATCCACAACAAAGTTATTGTGGATTCCATTGAGCAATAATAGAATTACTATTACATGAAGAAAGTGACTCAATTAAGAGAAAGTGTGACTATCTAGCATGACGTAGGGTAAGATTGAAATAATATTTTTCGATGGACTTGGTCTTAAGGTTTTAATAATTGGACTAAAATTTAAATATTGAGCTTGAAATAAATGATAAAGTTGAGACTTCAGTTAATTAAAATCTAACAAAATATTTTTATTTTATTTATGAATAATATATAAACAATTGTATAAGATATATACATATAATTTCTCAGTCTGATTTGGTTGTTTTTGTAATTATTTGAGTAAAATTAAAACTAAATCAAATAGTATCGGTTTACAAAATTTAAAATCAAACTTAATCAAATCACACCATATATCAAATTTCTCAATCGATTTGATTCGAATTACGATTTAATTTAATTTTTAACCATAACCATGTCCAAAATTTAATTATATAAATTTAAATTCTAAATAGTGATAATTTCCCTCTCTCCCCCCCTAAATTCGTGAGTATTAGCGGTCCTTCTTTGGGCCAGTAAATTTGATCCGGAATAACCTGAACCTCTTTGCAACAGCCCAAATTTCACTTATCTCGCCTGCCCTACCATTTCCGATCGATCGCCGCCGACCTCCGCCCCCTGAACCATCAACAATCATGCTCCGACAAAGTTCTAGACTTCTAACTAGAGCCACCACGATGAAGTGGCGCCGCCCTTTTTCAACTGACCTGCCAGCGGCGAACAGCGTTGATTCCACTTTTTCGGACGCTTGGAAGAAAGTAATACCCAACACGGAACCTCCTATGACTCCATCTGCCTTCATGAAACCTAGGCCCGCAACTCCGTCATCTATCCCTTCTAAGCTCAGTGTCAACTTTGTCCTTCCTTATTCATCTGAACTCTCCGGTAAAGAGGTAATGTACAAACATTTTTTTTTTATTACATTTCTAAATTTTCCTACTTATTTCTGTGATGGAAGTCTGGAAATGATTTGGTGAAATCAGGAGAATTTTGATTTGGTTTTCCACCACTCTCTAATTTTGTACCTTTTCTTAGGGATATATGGATGACTCTTCATGTTACTTTAGATTGCTTGGCAGTTCACATCTTTCATTTTTTCCTTATGCTATCATCTCTTATCTTCTTTCTGGTTGCTTTCTCTATTTTGACTTTTTTTGGTATAAAGGGTCATTTTCATTTGAAGAAGTTTTGGGAAGTTGTTTGTTTTTCAAATGTTCTCTTTCAAACTAATTGTTGACAATTAACAAGCTAATGATGCAGAGAAAAATGAGAATTTGTTGGACTAGTAATGATCTTTGTGTGCGTGTTATAGACGAATTTATATAATTCCAATTTTACCATGCTAATGACTGGGTTGAATTGATGGTGGTTGCTAGTTTCAAGTATCACAACCAACTGTAAACTACTGTTGTTTTTCCTATTTCAGTTTGGTAGTTGCTTAGTTTCAAGTCTAACAACCAACTGTAAACAGCCATTACTTTTGTTGTTGTTGCTGCTTAATTCTTAAAACGCATGAGATATGTTGAAGATCAATCAGCTCATGATTTGCAGATGTCATGCTAGTCAATTTTCTCGTGTTTAAAGTTTGAAATGGTTGAGTTGCAATAAACCGCAGAGTATTTTAAAGAAATTTTATTTTGCATCAGATAAGCTCTAGTTTTGTTGCTTGAACTTGGATGATACCAAATTCACATTTTGTTAACTGACAATGACATGGAAATGAAAGCTGGAAAATTACTAAATTGGAGAATTGTATCAGTCAAGTAGCTTACAATTGTTTTGGTGCTAAGACTTGTTATTGAAGGGAGATATATTTAGACCAGGTAGTCAAGTGCTTGATGCAGAGACTATGTCTTGCTCTTTTCCTGCTCTTGCTAAATGGCTTATTTGTAAGCAATATGGCCCTCCCCGTTGCTTTAACCATACATTATTGGACAATAACTTTCTGTGGGCATTGACTACAGAATTATTAAGTGCACAAAATTTGGTTTCTGCTCTGCAATCTTTTCTTTTCCTGTTTTTTAAATGTCCAGTGATGCTTGTCCTCTACCATCAATATTATGTGCATTCAACGTGTCAAGTACAGGTAATTAATTTTTTGAAAAGGCATTACCTCAACCAATCAATTGGAATCATGAGGCTTAAGTAATATATTTCTTCTGCTAGGCAAGCTACCCTCATTTTTTTATCTTAGTATATTTCCTTTCCAACTGATCCATTTTTTGAGCATCTGGAGTTTAAGAATTTTGATGTAAGGACTCTCTTGGGACATGTTTAAGATAATAGTAGTTGAAATATGTGAAAGTATGGTAGTATCGAGTGAACACTATATCAAATCCATAAGTAGCACAAGTCATTTTTTATTTTGGCTTTGGAAAGATGGAATTTTTGTCATTCTAGTAGATGGCTAAAGTGACTTGGACATCCTAAAATGGAAAAGGGGTCAAGCAAATCATGAGTCATGACCAAAGAGGAGGTAGCAGCTGTCACATAAATTGATATTTTTGAGAGATCAATTGGATCAAGGAAATTTCTTATGATACTGATAAAAATAATAGTAGCTTTCTCATATCTGAAATTTTCAAAATAGCAGCTCTGCTCCTTTGTCACTTTCTAGGGATGAATAGATTTGGTGATTGTGTATTGACAAGAAAAAAATTACTGATGATATGCACTTTCATTTTAATACAATTTGGTAGTCTTTTTCTATTATTTTTTTTTTGGTCAAGACAATTTGGTAGTCTGTTGATTCCATGAGCAGCTGGCTTAGGTACCTTATTAAAGAGAAGTCTTCGGCATTCTAGTCAAGAAGCTGTACTTGCAACATTGGCCTCCAAAAGGAATGAATGATACATATCTTTTTACTTGCTTATGCTGCAAAGAAATAGTGAACAGTTTTTTTTTTTTTTTTTGTGGGATGTTTGTTCGGTACTTAAAAGTCAAAAACGCGTTCAGGATTCGAACTTGATGAATCCAGATGCAGCTGAACTCAACGACCATTTGAGTCACTGGATTTGAAATTTAGTAGATTTCTTTCACACATACACTTCTTAACTTATATACTAGGCTGCGCCAAAGCTACTGGGTGCGGTCGAAACTGTACCTTGTATTGCTTCCCCACCACCCCACACACACAAAAAAAAAACAAAAAATTCCAGCTGTTTACAAGTGAAGGGAAAAGATAAATCTAAAGCTTTTTGACAGTAGCTGTTCTTACAGCCTTTTTTAGCTGTATAAGACTTCTCAACAGTTTATCAGCTTGGGTGTTAATTGCTGTCTGGAAGTTTCTAAGTTTACTTTTAATTGTGAATGGTTAGTTATTTTCAGAAATCTTAAATACACATTCCAGTATCTGACTGTCACGTTTATTATGTTTTGGATTAGCAACTATAAATGTTGCCTGAATCAATCTATAATTTTGTTATTCAATTTTAATGCTGTGGCTGGATGTCATATTTGGTATCGTGTGATACGAGAGAACTTGTCGATATGAAGAATGTGCATGGATTACATCATCTGAAAATCGAACCCCAAGATGTTTATTCCTTCTCGTCAAACATATTGCAGGTTGATATGGTTATCATCCCCGCTACTACAGGACAAATGGGTGTCTTGCCTGGGCATGTTGCGACAATTGCAGAGCTGAAGCCTGGCGTCTTATCAGTTCACGAAGGCAACGATGTAACCAAGTACTTTGTGAGCGGTGGGTTTGCATTTGTTCATGCAAATTCTTTCGCAGATATAGTTGCTGTTGAAGCTGTGCCACTTGACCAAATCGATCCCAATTTGGTTCAAAAAGGCCTCACAGAGTTCACACAGAAGCTAAACACTGCATCAACTGACGAAGAGAAAGCCGAGGCCCAGATTGGAGTTGATGTACACAGCGCCCTTAATGCTGCTCTGACTGGTTAAATATTGTCTTTGTACCTGTTCACTCTTCTTTTTCTTCTGTATCTGTTGGAAACCACAAATTCTTCCTGATTTTCAACAGATTTATCCCTGTGCATGCATGGTGTTGCCTGTTTCTAGTCCTGCATCACATGAATAAATGCAGGGAACAAACTCTCCCAATGTATACATGCCATTTCATCTGTTACCGCCAAACTTCAGTGATGAGAATTATATTGCTCCAAAGACTATTTTTTCAGTAGTAGCTGAACCTTAATGCTATCTAATAAAAGAACCTCTTTCTAGCACCTGCAACATCTAAATCTTTCTGTATCATTCGAAATTAGTATGATGTACTGAGCAATTATAAAGAATCAAAGTCAGATGAATTTCACTATACATGTACTTCTCAGATAGTACATCCACTTCTAACATCAAAACCCAACTTCATCTTGCTATTACATTCGTTACACTTCTAACATCCTAACTCCGTTTTATTCTGCTTTTGCAAAATTGACTTGATACCATTTCCAACACTGAACTTGAGGAAGAACACAACTTAGTCTGCCTCAGAATCTGTAGTTTCCACATACATCTCTCTAACTTCATTACCATCTTGATACTCCTCTTCCTCCTCTCTCTTCTTCCTCTCTTCTTCTTTTTCCCGCTCAGCAGCTTGAGCTTGAGCTGCTTCAAGCCTAGAACTCACTGCCTCCCATGATACAAGCTTCTCCATAAAGATTGATATGTAGTCGGGGCGCCGATTCTAGAGGAAAAGAGATGAAAGTGCAACCATTAGACCAGCACAATCTTTTCTATAGGAAAATCCAGGACATATTTAAGTAATTTTATCAGCTAGGCTTACCCGGAAGTCCAGATAGTAAGCATGCTGCAATTTCAAATAAAAGATTAAGAAAATTAGATTTGGTATCAATAACCATTACAATCACCAAAAATGCAAAAAGATGTGGACCAAAATGAATCAAATATATTGACAAAAGAGCACGTTCTGCTTACCTCCCAAACATCTATAGTTAGGAGTGGCTGCATCCAATAAGACATAGTTGTGAGATTCACCTAATGGTTTTAACTACCATACTAGAATTTGAAACCTCCACCAAGGCAACAGAAAAGAATGCAGTTCTACTCACCGAGTAATCCCAAACGAGGGGGTTTATAGCATTAGGTGTTTTCACAATCACAAGCTTTTTGTCCTCATCGGAAGGATGGGGATTTGACGCGTTTCCTACATCAAGTCTATTTGCTTTGTCTGCAAAGTGAGTAGAAGAAGTATTAAGATTACAGTCAGGATTACAGGACAAGTATGTAGATAAAAGGTAAATAATTTCTCACATGCAAGCCAAGCCCACCCAGAACCAAATTGTGTTGCAGCAGCTGCCTTAAATTCTTTAACAAATGCTTCAAAGGAGCCGAAGTCTCTGTTGATTAATTTTAATAGTTCACCAGATGGCTGTCCTCCTCCACCAGGTTTCATAGACTCCCAGAAGAATTGATGGTTCCAAGCCTGTATAGAGAGAGGGCAAGGGGGATGTAAAAGGCGTGGAGTTAGATGGAGAATATCATCCAAAACACATGAAACTATCGATCCATTGAACTTCTCTATGATATCTTTTCACTTATTGGTAGAACTTTTATGCAATTCTCAACACCTAACTGTGATCTTAACCAAAATATGTATTATAAATAACATTATAATTCACAACCATAAGGTTTAATTGGAATGCACTTGGATCAATTGTAAATTAAAAATGTGTAGTCTTGATGAAGAATAAATTGATAAGCTGAATGATAAAAAAAGACTAGAGGTATTCCAGTTATGTTCTCCAAAATAGACATTGCACTCCCATCAAGAAGGTAACAAACGGTGAGGATGGGGGATCTACTTGTCTGTTTCTCACCTGTGCAGCATTGTTGAATGGTGGAAGGAGATTGCCTTGGTTATATGTAACAAGTATTATGTCCTCTAGCGTCAGTTCATCCAGTTCTGTTCCGACTATTTGCTTGTTTAAGTTGTCAACATAGGCTCTGTGATGCTTCCCCCAGTGATATTCAAATGTAGTCCGGCTCATATGAGGCTCCAGAGCATTCTACATCATGATATAAACATGTAAAATGTCTAAAGCATATTAAAAGAGAACTAAGCTAACAGGCAAAGGGTCATGTTTTCTTCTTCTTTGGACAAATGTCTATCATTCATTTGAAAAACACATGCGGAAGCATTATCATTCTTCAGATGGGGAAATGAGAAGGGTGAGAAGAGCCGGAGTAAGGGGCACTATTTTGTGGTCTCACGATTGGAGTCTATCATTCCAAGACTTGATTTTCCCAATCCATAAACTTCAGCAATTTTGGAACTGAATCAGATTACTAACCAAAGCTCACCGTCAAAACACTCCGATAATAAAAACACTGTCAGGATGTAGTTAACAACAACAACATACCCAAAGGAATCCCACTTGAGACCATCTCAAACCCAACACCAAATTTTACACCAAATCCCGAAAGACCCCAGCTCAAGTGTAGCAAATCCCAATACAAAAAGAAAAAAAAAACAGAACAACTGAAAGCGAAGCAATGCAAATCCTACAAGAAAGGAACAAGAACACAAAATAGTGTGATCAATTTAAATTCAAGAAACAGACGATGACAAAAAAATTCGATGTTGTTTGAAAGTTGGAACAATAAATACCATAGGATAAGGTGGAGGATTCAGCTCAAATTTAGCTGTAACTTTAACAGTACCAGCTTTACTCGCTATCTGTTTCTGCAACCAAAAAGTCTTTTCAGCAATAAAAAAAAAAACAAAATAAAGACAGAGCCTTCGTTCTCAGTGAAGCATTTCGTCGAACACCATGTGTACTACATAAACTCAAGTAGATAATCAACTCCTTTTTGTCTATCTTATCAAAATCTATCACCCAAAAAAACGTCAAGAAAGCAGAAATACCTTGTGGGTTCTCCAATTTAGGCTTCGACATGACTCATGAAATCCTACATTACCAATACAAATTAAGCATAAAAATACAGAAAAAGGGAAGATTTGGAGTGAAATGTAGGAAAAGCCGAACCTGGGGAAGGAAGAAATGGAGAGAATAGTGTAGCAGAAGCTGTGGCGGCAGCCATCACTAGTTCTTGAATTGTGAGTGTGCTGAATTTGGTTGCTTTGCTTAAGGGAAAACCGTAAAAGCTATCTGTGATAGTCGCCAAAATTTCAAAAAGGTGAAGTTGGAGATGCAAGGATAATTAACCCTCCAATAATTCAAATTCTATTGTGTTATGGAATAGAATGAAATTAGAAAGAAAATAAAAAAGAGAATGAACAACAAAACTTAGTAGCGCAACTTTCACATATATCAAATATAAAATTTATATTTGTACGTTATAATAAAATTTATATTGTCACGATCGGAATCTAGACCCCAGACGAGACCGGCGTCGTTGACCTCTCAGAGGTCGCAGACAAGCCTGCTTACGTCATTCTTACTTTACATAGATTAATTTTAGCGGAAAATTTGAAATTTTTGATTCTTTAATCATACTTGCTGAACATTCTTAACATTTCGTAATCGTTCATCATCAACCATCTAACATTTAAGAGATAAGCAACTGAAAGAAATAATTCATTAAGTATTAATTGTATATCGGCCAAAATAGCACCAATACAAAGTTTGAACCAAAACAGGAAAGAAACGCTAGTGGAACATGTTCCGCTAGCTCAACTCTAAAACTACGCTAGAATGTAAAACGGTAGCATCCTCGAAAGCATGAGGACCTACAAAACTCCGGATGAATACTGATGTCCGGATAGCTGCAACAACGAACCTGTAGCTCTAGCGTCCACCTGTGCCTGCACCTAAAAATAGATGTTCGTATGGAATTAGTACACACTTGTACTAAGTATGAGTATATGCAAGTACACACCAGGGACATGCATGAGGAAGAATAGCTCTTTCCTAACAACATGATTTTTGGAAGTCAAGTAAGTGGACTTGCCAAATTGAGATTGGGAAAGTTATGCCATGAGAGTGACATGCATCATTATAATTATCGTATAGCACACAAAACATAACATATTCATATAACACATAACATATAACACATACTTTCTTTCATATTATTCATTCGTATACTATGAGACCTTATTATCATAGACTTAACTTTAAGACTTTCCAAAATGAGGGCTCAACATATGGGACCTCAACTAGGGAGCCTTCTTTAGCAAACACAGAGTCTGCTTCACTCATTCATTCGTATTTCATTTCAATTCATTCATAGGCCAGTGCGAACACCAGCTATACCTAGGATGTAGTTTAAGACTTTCATCGTGTTTGCTGTGCAATGATCAGGAATGACCTAATGTCATTACCTGAATCTAGCTCACCTCTTGATTATCCTATCCTAACACCTTCGGTATCATTCATTTCTTTATATGATTCATTTGAGGCTGGCCTCATTCATTCATTGGGAACTTTAACTTTAACCGACATAGATCATGTGAGCATCATGAAATCCAGTGTCTTCCCCACACCGAAAAGAGGTGGAATCACCGGCCAAAGCGATTCAAATAACATGCTAGCGTATATGGGAATTTAACCCCGCCAGATCCCTATAGTGGCAATATAGGTTCAAAGACTAGGAGATGTGTGGAGACCCATACCCGGCAAGCCGGACAGTCTCATCTCATGAGAATTACGTGAACCTCCGCCCTTCCCGAAAGAAGGCATCACCGCTCATAGCTAGCCTATCGGTGCTCAGTATAAAGTTCCATTACATCCAACTCATACATCATGGAAGTTGTCTTCTAGTATGAGGGCATCATAGCTCAATAGATGATTTCTCATCTCATTATTAGTATTAAGTGTTTTAAACTCAATATTTTTCATTAAAGTACTTATAGAGACTGGTCTCTTCATTATCTTACACCCTCATTGATGAATACGTATTGGTAACATTTACTTAGGCTCGTTTGAGATTGCTCTCTCCATATACATTAGCCTCACATCATGATTGTCACCACATTCTTCATTTCATTACGTACATCTTAGGTTCACTTAATTTTTTGAACGTATGTTAAACTTATGTGTCTATACATACAAGCCATGGGGCTTCGTTTATAGTTCGTTAAGTGATTCTTATTTTCCTAAGATTATGTATTACAAGACTTATGTATCTTGTATATATACCAAGATCTTGATTTTTGATCAAAGTAGATTACATTATTCTTGAATATTTTACTCACGTATGACTTATGTATCAATACGGAGGTTTGGGCACGAGAACCCAAATCTTGAATTATTTGGACATCATTTATATTTTTCATTGATTTTAGTTCTAATATTCATAAATTTAGAACTCTAAATTAAATCTCAACATTTTCGTGACATAATACATTTTCTATTTTAATTAGAATTCTAAATTAAATTTCAATCATTTACATGAAAGAATAATTTCCTAATTTAATTAGAATTCTAATTTAAATCTCAATATTTACATAAAAGAATTAGTATTCTATTTTTAATCAAAATTCTAAATTTAATCTCAATGTTTACATAAGAGAATTAATTTTTTTCAACTTTAATTAGAATTTTAATTTATTATTATTATTATTTTTAATTACATTCGCTTGAATAGGGAGGTTGTGGGTTCGAACCCCCATTGAAATTTAATTTATTATTATTATTATTTTTAATTACATTCGCTTGAATAGGGAGGTTGTGGGTTCGAACCCCCACAGCCCCCTTTATTTTTCTCTTATTTTCGCTGGAAATGGAGGCTGTGAGGTGGTGGGTTCGAACCCCCACAGCCTCACCTTTATTTCCTTAATATTTGTACCCCTCCCTTCAACTCTGAGGTCGTGGGTTCGATCCCCACGCCTCGCATCCCTTTTTATTTTTTATTTTTTTTTCGCGAACTGGGGGTCGTGGGTTCGATCCCCGCCCCCAGCATTCCCTTTTAAATCTTTTTTTTTTTTTTGCGCGTGGCTGGGGTCGCGAGTTCGATCCCTGCCAGCCCCATTTTTTTTTTTAATTAAGGCATGCTGCAGGGAGGTCCTGGGTTCGATCCCTGCAGGCCTCAAAACTTTTTTTTTTAATTTTTTTGATGTTCAAAAATTTCCAGATTCTTTTAAAGTCTGTTTTCAAGTTCTGGAAATTTATTCTACGATTTTTCTTCACTTTTTCATCAAGTTTAACATTAATTCTTAGGGAAATTTCATGGTTCATTCATAATGTTTTAATTACACATTATATTTTTTTTTTATAGATTCGTCTAACCAAGAATTACTCCCTCAATCAAGCCACCTAACATTTCATATGAACTTCACGTCTTACCCCATTTTATTCACGAAAAATATACAATCATATTACATTAAACTTTTGGAGCATTACATAAAGAACCTCATTCACTGTAACATACTTACACATAATTTCAAGAAAAACATGGTTGCCTTTCATACGATTCCAAGTACACAAACATAATCATATTCATCGCGAAAACATAATATACACCTAAATCTACCAGCAATCATACCCAACCTAAAATTCATTGGGAGCTAGTGACAGGGGCATGCAACGGGAAACAGCCTTAGTTTCGAGATGAATAACTTGAATCGTAAGGGGCCTCTTGGGAAAGGAGCCAAGAGAGAAGAAACCCATACCTTAATCGATGTTCAAACTTTAATGTTGCTGCCCGGAAAACTCCTCCAAACCACTCCCAATTCACTTCAACGCACACCTCTCTCGACGAACCTCTCTTAGCCTTGACGTTTTGATTACTTATTTTCTTTTACTTGAAAATTTTTTTGTGAGTTTTTCAAGCATGAAAACTGTTGATGTTTTTGGCAGAAATAATGTGATGAAGATGGAGAACGTGAGAGAGAGAGTTAAGGAGCGTGAGAGAGAGAGGACTATTTGGATTAGGAGACTAATTCAAAAATCAGTCAAATAATAAATAAATACAAATCTGTTTTTGATTTATTTATTTATTTATTCATTTAAAACGTGAAAGGACAATTACGCCCTTTAAATACTTATTTATTCTTATTTATATAAAAATATTTTTTTGAATCGTTACATATATAATTGCACTTAGCAAATTTATATATGTATAATTCGCTATACATATACAACTGAAGCGAATTGCATAAAACGAGAAAGAGAGAAATAATATACAATTTGAATTGTATAAATAGAAAGCAAAAAAAGCAGAATTGAATGTATAAAATGAGAAAAAAAGAAATTATATACAATTTGAATTTGTATAAAACGAGAAAGAGAGAAAGACAGATACCTGAGCAGGGAATATACAATTGAATCGAATTGTATAAAATGACAAAGAGAGAAATTATATACAATTTGAATTTGTGTAAAACGAGAAAGGCATGCAGAAGAGACTAGGGAAATATTTGTATTATGTAATTATAAGTGTATAGGACGAAGATATATGTATTTACATGAGTTTATACACTTTTCTCTCGCTTTATACAATTTAAAGCGAGTGAGGCGAGCGAGAGAGGGAGAATGTCGAGCGAGAATATGAGGAAGAGAGGGACTGACAAATAGTTTGTTATGGAACACAAATAAATCAAAGGGTAACTACTATGTTTATTTTATATTATTAGTTTGTCATTCTTTACAATTATTCCTATTTTGTAATCTATTATTAGTTTGTCATTCTTTACAATTATTCCTATTTTGTAATCATTCTTTCGTGGACAACTTTCAGATATAGCAAATATAAAATTCTTAATTTTATGCAATGACAAACTTTTCAAAATTGCATTTTGTAGCAAAATTGTAGTTTGCTATAGATGAATCGCTGTTTGGTGAATTGTATAATTAGTGTATTTATACAATGCAGAAGAAATTGTATAAAGTAAAGAGAAAAGAGAAAACATATGTTTGTGAACTACGGATAAATCGTTGTTTGGTGAATTGTATAATTAGTATATTTATACAGTGCAGAAGAAATTGTATAAAGTAAAGAGAAAAGAGAAAACATTTGTTTATATAATTAGATAGTGAAGATTCGTTCTTAGTTTGGGTGTATGATTTTGTATATATACATTATACAAACAGATTCAACTTATGTATGTGTATACGTTTGTGCAATTGTATATGTCTAAATGAACATTATACAAAAATATCCTTATACAAATGCAAAAATTTATACAAATCAATTGTATAATTTGTGAATGTATAAAACGAGAAAGAGAGCAAGTCAATATGAAATAAGGCAGGAAAATATTTGGATTGTATAACTACACTTGTATAAGACGAAGATATATGCAATTGTATGTTATGTACAATTTTTTCTTGCTTTATACAATTTTTACTCTATTGTAAAAAGCAAGACAGGCGAGCGAGAATATGAGAAAGAGAGGCGACTGACAAACAGTTTGTTATGAAACACAAACAAATCAAACAATAGCTACTATATTTATTTTAAATTATTAGTTTATCGTTTTATATAATTATCCTTCTTTCATCGATTTAAATAGAATGGTATATCTCTTTATTTATAAGTAATTTTTTTTTTAAAAAAAAACAATTTATAATTAATATAAATCCTGCACTTGATGTGAAAATAAATACCATAAATATTTAAATTTAAAATAAAAAATAAAAATATTCTATCATTAATGTTTAACCATATAGTAGAAGAAAAGTAAATTTCTAACAAATTTTTTTAAATTACTTAATTAATTTTTAAATATGCTCTTCTAATTGAATCTGTTGTGACAATCAAATAAAGTGGGTTCCCCACATTTTTCTTCTACTATTAGGCGTGTTTGGTGAAAACTCAAAACATATAAAAATAATACTAAATAAAGTATATTAATAGTGCTATATTATTTATATGTATATTAATTATTTTTTATGTAATGTTTGATTCGATATATAAAAAATAGCATGTATCGCATAAAAGTATTTATTTATAAAGATATCCTTTGCAATTATGATGAAAAAGATGTAAAAGAGATTTTGAAAAATAATAAGGTCTCTAACCATGTTAATGCATGTAATTAAAATTATTGCAATACTAATTCCTAGAAATCTACATTGTTAGTTATACACACCTTAATACACCGAGTGAATAAACATATCATGAAAAAGTAAATCGAATAAGATATTACTAATACACAGAGTTAATAAATGCATTATTTCTGCTAATTCACTCTATCAAAACAAAATTAGTGTTTGTAAAATATCTTGAATGTCTTTGAACTTGCACACATTTGTAACATAACTTGTTTGTTTGCGACTCTCACATAATGCATCAAATCTCACAAACATAATTAACATTTTTTCGGTAATTTACGTAAAGGGTATCTTCAATAACTTTATCTTATAAAAAATATATTTTAATAAAGCATTTATAATACATAAATATTGTATACATAATTTATTTTAATACATATTACAAATTTAATATAGTATCGCTATAAATGATAATAAATAAAAAATATCGTTATAAATGATAATAAATAAAAAGTACAGTAATTATATATTGAAAGGTATACATACGAGTAATTTTTCATTATAACATTCCACAAATTATAAGTTTCAAAATAAAATTTCATCTTAACTCTTCATATTTGATTATTTTCTCTAATGAAGATTTGAGAGGCACAGAAAGAGAATATTGCTTGTCATGGTTGAAGCACAAGGTTAAAAATAATGTGTTTAAAATCAATTAAAAATAGTCTTCTTTATAAATAAAAGCACGAATTAAAAATAAAATAGATTAAAAAGGTGATTGAAGGTCTTTCTTAATGCTCTCACAAATTTATTGAGATCAATGAACGGTTCTGATATCATATTTATTAGGTAAAAGTATTCATTACCCCCCCTGAACTTGAAGCTTCTTATTCAATGTACACCTAAACTTTATTTTGTTTCAATTACCCTCTGAACTTGCTTATTCATCCTACACGTACACTTTTACTGTCAACTCAATATGATCGTGTCTACACGTGCACAACACCTAGATAAATATTTTGCCACCTAGATAAATATTTTGTTACCTAGATAATACTGACCTTCAAAATTGACAAATCTTAAAATTCTGAAAGAAGCTTCTCGATTTTCTCTAAACCTCTCTTTGATTTTGCTCTAAATCTCTTTTTGATTTTCTCTAAACCTCTCACGAAAGTGTAAAAGTAACGAGTAGATTTGACAAGTGTAATCGACAAAGTGACGAGTAGATTTGTGCCAGTTGCAGTTCTAGAGTAAAGAGTTGCTAGATTTCGTTAAGTGTTTAGTCGATTTTCTTTGGATCTTGTCTGAAATTGTGTCAATAAGTAAGTGATTATCCACTCGATTTCGCATAGGCTTGATGTATTGTTGTCTGTTTTCTTTACTTTTTCATTCATATTTTGCCTATTTTGCCCTATTTCGTTTAACGTTTCGCCATAGTTTCCGATTGAGTTTCCGATTAGGGGTCTAATACTTTTCAACTAGAATTTTCACTTAATGAATGTATTATTATGAAGATTTTTGCCTTATTCATGCATCAACATTAAGGTTTCTGATAATCAGTTTAAAAATTTAGGCTTTTTGATAAAATTAAGATTTTAAGTATTAGGGTTTCTGGTATTGTTAAATGGTGGGGTATTTTATAATTTGTTTAAGTATATTGTGTGGGATGCCTATTGTATGTTGATGAGTAATACATCTACTATACTAAGTACCAATTGTTGGTTATGTTTTGGTGTTATTATATATGTTTCGATTTTGTTGCTTGCATTGTACAATATACTGATTATTATTGTGGTTATAGGTTAACACTATGACTAATAAGTACCTCAGTTTAAGGTTCAAATTTGGGGGTATCTTGGTGAGTGAGGTAGGTTCAGTATATGTTGGGGGTAGGACTGAATATGTAGACAATGTGGATGAAGATCATTTATCAATTCCTAAACTTGCAGATTATGCTAAGTCTTTTGGGATTAGTAAGTTAGGAAAAACATATGCAGCTCCATCTCTAGGGGGTGATTTGGTGGAATTGAAAAATGACATGGACATTAGTAGCATGACATTATTTATGCATGATGGGGACACAATAGAAATATATGTGTGTGATAACACTATTCTGGATGATGTGGGTCCCAGTGAAGATCAAATTAGTCAATATTTAAGTCAAGTGGTTGAGTCTTTTAATTCACATGGGGAATCTCTAACTGCACAACCAAAAAAATCAGATCTAGGTTAGGTTCCTCTTCTTCCTTTCCAGCTACTGAAAGACTTGAAAATGATAGGGTTGCAAGAGTCGAACAAGAATCCCAACAAGAAAGTGATGATGATTATTTTTCAATAGATTGGACTGATACTGAAGAAGAAGTTGAACCAACTATCCAACAAGGAATTGAACCTTCTATTCAACAAGAAGTTGAGCCAATTATCCAAGAAAATGCAGAGGAAGACATAAACAGTGATTCTGTCTGTTCTGACCAATCTATTGACTATGGAAGTGATGTGCATGAGGATTTGAGAATTGTTAAGGAAGGTGTGAGAAAACTTAAAGAAAGTAGGAGGAGAAAGAAGAAGGAAAAATCAAAAGGTTTTTTTTAGGTGAAGTTGGATTTGATGAAGGGTACGAAGATATTGAAAAAGGAAAAAAGAATTTCAAGGGTAAACTAACAGAGGATGAGCCATACTATGACAGTTCTGACTGTGATAGTTTTCAAAGTGATGAAGAAGAACCTGTTTCTGATTATGAACTTGAAGGAGGGAGTTTCAGGGGGAGAAAGAAGAGTAATAGGGTGGTATATGATTCTTCTTGTGATATTTTAATATGGCAGTGTGGTTTGATATTTGAAAGTGTAAAAAAATTTAGAGAGGCAGTTACAAAATATGCTATAAAAAAAGGAGTTGAGTTAGATAAGTATGTGAATGAGAGTACTAGAGTGAGAGTGAAGTGTAAAAGTGGTTGTCCATGGCTGTTGTATGCAAGCAAGGAAGGAAGGAGTGAGAACTTTACTATCAAGACATACAATCCAAGGCACAAATGTACCAGGACCACCAATAATATTTTGTGTAATTCAAAGTTCTTATGCAAGTATCTGAAAGGTAGGATTATTTCTCAACCTAGTATAAAAGGGTGGGAGATACAAGAATTGGTGAGGAAAGAGTTGAATGTTCATGTAGGCAAGACAGTTTGTTTAAAAACAAGAAAATTTATTTGAAAGAAAATTATGGGAGATCATGTGGCAGAATTTAACAGAATCCTAGACTACAAGGATATGTTACTCCAAACAAATCTTGGTAGCACTTGTGTTGTGAAGCTTAAAGATTCAGAATCAAGAAATGGGATGAATCAATTTCACTCTTTTTATATTTGTTTTGATGCTATGAAAAAGGGTTTTCAACAAGGATGCAGAAGATGTATAGGGCTGGATGGGTGTTTTCTAAAGGGAATTTGTAGGGGTCAACTTTTGGTAGCTGTTGCTAAAGATGCAAACAACCAAATGTATCCAATAGCATGGACAGTAATTGATACTGAAAGCAAGTTGACATGGAAATGGTTCATAACCATTCTGAAAGATGATCTTAATCTAGGAAATGGTTCCCAGCTAACTATCATTAGTGATATGCAAAAGGTAATTGAATATCTTTCTTTTGTTTATGTTTAATGTAATTGCTAATTTAATTTGACTAAAATTTAACTTGTTTTTTTTGCTTTGCAACTACAGGGACTAATAGCTGCTGTAGATGAACTATTTCCAGAATGTGAGCACATTATGTGTGCTAGACATATATTAGCAAATTGGTCACAAAACTTCAGAGGCTTAGAGAGAAGAAATAAATTTTGGGCTTGTGCTAGATCAACATTTGAGGCACAATTTAAGTACAATATAAATGCCCTGTCCAAGCTGGGAATAGGTATTGTTGAATCCGTTATCAAATACAACAAGGAGACATGGTGCAAAGCTTTTATTCAAACATTTTCAAAGTGTGATAGTATAGATAACAACATGGCAGAGAGTTTCAATTCTTAGATCTTGGGACCTAGGAACAAGACCATTGTAACTATGTTGGGAGAAATTAGAGTTAAGGTTATGAGTAGAGTGAGTAAGTCAAGAGCATTTGCTGAAACGGAATATCTCCAATGGCAATGATGGTATTCAATACATATGTAACAAGATCAATGCAGTGCAACATTGAATGGAATGGTGATGTTGGATTTGAAGTGTTAGAAGGGGTATACAAGCATACTGTGAACTTGGGTCAACAAAAATGTAGTTGCAGGTCATGAGAATTAAAAGGTATCCCATGTGCACATGGTATAGCAGTAATGGACCACTTGAACATGGATGCATCACAAGCAATATCTAGTTGGTATAGAAAAGACACACATATGAAGATATATTTTCATTTCATTCAACCAGTCCCAAACATGGAAATGTGGCCTGGAAGTAGAAACCCAATGGTTGAACCCCTGAGGCAAGACAAATGCCTGGTAGGCCACCAAAGAACACAAGAAGAGAAATTGGTGAAGTGAGAAAAGCTGAAAAGTTGCCAAGAATGGGGACAGTAATGACATGTTCACTTTGCAAAGGACCAAATCATAACAAGAAAAATTGTCCAAAAAATCCTAAACCTAAGTCTACACCAATACCCACTCAAGAGGTACATTCATATTGATTTTCTTTTATAAATTATGTTAGATTACTTATTAAATTTAATGTCTTGTTGTGTTCTTTTTCCACTCATATTAGTCCATCACTGAAAAAAAGAGGGGTAGAGGTCATTATGAAAGCGCAAGCACCAGTAAGACAGGTACAAGAAGATGTGCAGAAAGTGGTTACAAGAAGAGGCCTAAAGTTGTTTGACAAGGTGTATTTGTTGCTGATACTTGATATACGTGTATTAATGTAAGTGTCTTATAAACTGCCAAAATTATATTTGTCTTCTAAATGTGAGTTCCAAAATAACTATGTAGTTGATATTGCAGCAAGGATTGTCTAATAGAAGGAGGTTTATTACTGGTGTGGTGAGTTCTGCACATGTGACAGGTGATATTGGTTTTAAACCTACCAAGGGACTGAAGTGGAAAGACAAACAGGCCATGACTCAAAGAGAACTTCAAGTCGAAAGTGTTATGCGTCGTATTCAAACCAGATCAAAAGTTGATGACATTCAAACAAGGTCACAAGCCAAAGGAAAATCACTCTCAAAGAAAACTTCTTAGTTATGTAGTTGTGTGTGTGTCCAACCAAACTTGAAATAGTGTTTTATGTGTTGATGAATCTGTGGTTGTTCAAACAAACTTAAAGTAGTTACTGTTTAGTGTTTTGTTGCTTGTGTGGTTGTTCAACTAACCTTTAAGTAGTGATTGTCTTATGTTTTGCTAGTTAACTTAGGTTATTGTGGTTGTTGGTTGAAACAATGAAACACTATGATGCTTCTTTTCTATGATCAAGAAACCACTGGTTATGTTATGTTTGTTGCCTTCATGTTATTATTTCATGGTATCATGGTACCTATTACATGTAATTGTAGATTGATCAGCAAAAACAACAAAAACATACATTAATAGATTACCAAACCAAACTAATCCACAAAATGAGTACCCTAGAACCAAATGATTTTGCCTTAATAACAATTGCATTAAAAAAAAATTCAACGACACTAAATAAAAGAACAATATCACATTGCATATCAAACTAATACCCAAAATCAGTTTCAATATCCATTTACACTTGAGCAGTTCTTCTTGTTTGTTGGTTTTCTTCAACAAACCCAAAATTACAATATTCGCTTGGGTCGGAAATTCAGGATCATACCAATCGAAAAACTTACAATAATTTCTAAATGAGGACTGCATTTCATAAAATCAAAGTTAAAAAAAATGAAATTGCATAAAATACGAACTTGTCAAATAAAAAGCAAAAAAGGAGTAAGAATACATACCCCATAGTGTCTACAATCGAAAAATCTACGTCCGGGATTGTCATTTCTCCATGAAATTTTCAGAATTGGAGGAGCTCTACATAAACAAACCAGTCTCCCGTTATTGTTCATGAATTTAGCAATAACAATTAAAACAAAAAAAGTGAGAAAAATCTGAAATTTGAAAAGGGAGAAGGGATAAAGAAGAATAAATAGGTAGAGAATAGAGAGAGAAAAATTCTTAAAATAACCCAAATATTAAAGAAAAAATAAATTTTTACGTATATTACCGTTGTAACTTTATGATGTGGCAAAAAATTGCTGTCTCACGCGCCTTGTAGAGTTTGATTTCAGTTTCTATGCTAGGTGGACAGAAAAGGTGTACGTGTAGGATGAATAAGCAAGTTCAGGGGGGTAACTGAAACAAAATAAAGTTTAGGTGTACATTGAATAAAAAACTTCAAGATCAGGAGGGTAATGAATATTTTTGCCTATTTATTAAATTGAAAAATAGAAAGAAAAAACAAATGAAAATTTCAGGACTACCAATCCCATCTATTGCTTTAGTACATATAAGATATATTAAATTTTGAGGTATGTAATGATGAACGAACTAATCTGACACCCAAATACTAGCAAAGATTTTTGATAAAGTTCTCTTACTTAAGCCAGGGGTTTTAGAAGACTAGCAGATTTCGTCAATGTTGCACAATGAACACATTTGAATCAGTTGATCATAAAATTTCTACTTGAATTTAGATATCTAAGAATCATAATTTCAATTTGCTTTTAATTCCCTCTATGTGGGATTTGACCTTGTTGGGTTCCTATGTTTTGACAACAATCATTTAATTCATATTTGAGGATATAATTTGCTACATTAAAATTTTAAAGTTATTGCCATTTTAGGTTGTAATTTGAGTGAAATTAAAAAATTTAAATCGTTATGTTTAAATTATAATTTGTAGAAATTTATTAATAAACTGTTATTTTAAAAATTACATTGATTGTTGTTTTTGTCCATTGCAGTATATATCCATTGTTGGTTCAACTTGATCCATAAATAACTATGAAATAATTAGATAATAATGGATGAAGCTGCCACGCTACCACAATTGCTGTAACGAAACTGGATCTTTGAAATCATTTGACCTCTATTAGTGATTGAAAATACAAATTTCATCACGATCGATATGCAATATACATTTCGAACATGAAAGGATTGTTCTATGGTCTTCTCTTAAAGTTACGAATAAATATATAAAAATATATAGTTGAAATACATCTATCATACAGATTCTTATAGTTTTTTTTAATTATTTTCATTCTCGTGAAAGAGAAACCAATTACATAATAGCAACAACATTTTTGAAAATATTCACTTATCTAAGCAAATTAATATCAAGTCAATTTAGTAAAAAATTATTATTGAAACTCATTAACTATCAAATTATTCCAAATTATTCATAGAATAGTTTAATGAGAAAAAATGAGTTAATAGACCATATATTATAAATTATGGTGCATATACTCTTAACAATATGTTTGATTTTTGATAAAATCAAGTCGTTATAAAAATATTTTTTAGATTTATATTGAGTTATTTGTTATTTTATATTAAAAGTGTCTCAATAAAATTAATGGTCTAAAACTAAATTTTATTAAAGGATCGTAAATAAATACATAATAATACTAATATAAGTAATTTAGAGTAATCTTTTTATTATTATATGGATTTATTTATAATTTTTTTCATTAAAAAAATTAATTTGACTTATAACTTATAAAATTTTTTTTTTCTTATTTAAATAATAGAGTATATAAGTGATTTTAAATTATTTTAGTTTAAAAACATTTAAATAAGTTGACCCAAATATGCTCTAATTGTTAACAACTACTTGTTTTTGGAGATAACATTATTATTTAATAAAGATAGAGATTAATTCTAGTTAATAAGATGTTAGACATTTAGTTGTAATATATCATTTTTGATGTTATTGTAAAAAAGATTTTTTAATAATAAAAAAATTGAGTAATTTAATTCAAAGTTCTAAAATATTTATAGGAAAAATAGATGAGTTTTATGATATAATTTTTTTAAATTATCATTTTCCATATTATTTTAAATACAAATAAAATCATAAAACTAATTAATTAAATTTTTTTTTGGGCGCCTAACTAACGTCTTTTCCGTCTAAATTGCAAAGCATCGTCTCTGTTGGCGAAAGTTTGCCACCGTTTCTTCTCTTTAAAAAACTCAACTCCGATGGCTTTTTCTCCTCACTATTTCTCTTCTTCTCCGTTGCATTGTAATTACAATTTCTTCGATAGTTTGCGTAAAATTTATCATTATCAGGGTTCCTCTGTCGAAGAATTGATTTGCAACCATGCCTCCCAAACGATGTTCGTTTCAATTTATTCATTTTTTTGTTGGTCAATTTAACAGAGTGGTAACATGTTTTTGAATTTGGTGCAGCGGTTCGTATTGATGCAAAGAATAAGAGAAAGATGGAAGAAATGAAAGAGGAACCTTCTTCTGTAGCAGTATCGCAGCAGAAAAGAACAACGCCCGCGAATCGATTGCCCCTCAAGCCTTCCCTCCAGAAATTTTGTCCTACCCCGTCCTCCTTCAACTTCAACACCCAGCAGCAGATGCAGCCCCTTACCGAACCTGAAAATGTGGAAGTACTTTTGAAGAGGCCCTTCACTTCCTTCACCGCCTTATTAACTGAAGAAGATGATGACTCTGTCGTCCCTGGATCTATCAGACACATGTATGATTCTGTTGATCAAGTTATCGAATCACATGTAGGTTATAACCTTATTCGTTTATTTCTATTATTTTGAACAAAAAAAGATATATTTACTGAAGATTGATTGATGTGATGCAATGCAGAGTGGTCAAGTGAAAAACATGTTGATTGATATTTACATGAGACACTTCAATAGTATTTCAAGCGCGGCAAACAGGGAAGCAGAGAAAAAATTGGTAGAGAAAGAGGAAGAATTAAGGCAGGCGAAGATGAGGATAATGGAATTGGAGAATAAGGTAAACTTGTTAACTAACCATTGCCGAAAGCTGCAAAACAAAGTTGCGAGTCTTGATGTGAGGTGTGCAGTGCTGGACTCTCGTCTTTACGCGGCGTATCACTTAGAGGCACAAATGAAGCAGGAGTCGGTTGAGTCCTCTCATGTTGATCCTCATGTGGTGGAGCTCCCACCACCAACTATGGTGGAGCCACCACCAAGTGTGGGCGGTAACTGTTATGCATGCCGCAAAAATGCCGCTTCTATTATTTGGCCTTGTGGCCATTTTCGTGTCTGTGCAACATGTGCTTCTCATCTCCGTGCTTGCCCTGATTGCCATACTCCCAAGAATACTGTAGGCTAGAAATTATTAGTATAAAGAGAAAAACAGAGTATTCTTTTTGTTGTTCTTTCACATTTATAGTAATTTTTGTGTATGTAATAGTGTACTTATTTTGCTACTACTATGTGTTCTGGAGGATTGAAGATAAATATATATGTTTTGTTTCAGAGTTATGGTGGAGAATTATCATCTTTTATAGTATCAGTTATTCTCTCCTTTTCTTTTTTTCATTCTGTATTCAATATCTACGTTGAATCTGATTCGACTAATTACAACATGTAAACGTTATTTAGAAAAAATAATTACCTTTTACATTAAAATAATAAACAAAAATTAAATACATGATATGAGGATTGTTATACCTTGGGATTTGAATCCCATAGTTCAGAGGATTTGATAATAAAGGTGGCTTTGTTTAGAATCAATCATAAAACTAATACAGAATCATGCAGTAAAAATTCCCTTGCCATTGCTTATCAGACAAGGTTTTTATCACTGACGATAAGCGACTGCAATTCTGGAAACTGTATTTGGTGTGATTCGTAATGCTATTATCTGATCATGCCCAGACTCTTTTTCTTGGTACGAGGTCCGATGTCTTTACTTGATCTATTTTAGCAGCTATGATGAAATCATTCATGCTCAAACCTCCTGCAATTAGAATGTACCACTATGATCATTAAAGAATTCCAACACAAGTAAAAGAGATTGAGAATAAATGAACTTAATTTGCCAAGTGTTTTACCCAATCTTGCTGTAAGTCAGTACAGTTATCACATAGAACGCGCTACAGATGAATTCTTAAATAATGCTAGAGGAAAGGAGTGACTGAGGAAGCGTACTCACCAATCGAAGGAGTCCACAGCTCAGCATGAACTTGATTAGACTGTTGTAATTGATGAAGAGTGGGGAGGTGCCCTGTGCCTTCCACCACCTTGCCTATTCTATTGATTAGTTCAACCCCACAATCAAAGTCTTTTAATTTCCATGTGCATTGTAGTTTAAGCACCCCATCTTCATTTGCTATTCTCCAGCCAACAACCTGCAACCATATGGGATCAGTGAACAATTGAAGAACGAATTTGGAGCAATAACTTGCATGCTTTTCGTTTATGGACAACAGTGTGTGCTATTTTATCCAATTCAAACCTAATAAAGATCTTAGATTTTACTTATTAAACCACAGATTTCAACAGTGGCTGAGTTAGATTTTTGTTAAGATGATTCGAAATATGAAAGGTAAACTCACTAAGAAGACATAGAGGGTTCAACGTCGCATAAAAAAATAATTTCAATCATACATAAATAGTGTATTTTCTATCGAAGGGGGGTCGGCACTACCTGGCTCCGTCCTTGGTTCTTTTCCTATATAACCAGGTTTACGTGAAGGCTGAACCCAACATTACAGTAATTCACGCAGCCAAACCACGGAGAGTGATTGATCTATTATTACCTTCTGAATTTCCACCTTCCTAGTAATTAAAGGATATTCTGTTAGGACTAGGTGATTCTTCCCACTGTCCTAGCCTTGGTGGACAGAGTTACCTAATACCTTGCTGGTGGTAGGTGACAAATATCCCGTGTGGAATTATCAAGGTCGACCTCACGGTCATAAAAAAAGGTATTCTATTAGAAGAAAAATAACAGGAGCTTGGCTTTAGCTTGTCACGTTATTAATTTTTTCCAATTTCTAGAATTTCCAGGGGAAAGCATGCTTCTCCAGTCCTGGCCCCTGGCTAAATGATTTGCAAATTTGAAATTCTTGGCGTGAATCTTATAAATCGCCACACTTCCAAAATTCTAGCTATGGAACAAGAAGGGATATACTAAGGCTACATTCATATCTCTCAATTGATAGTCATTGATTGTCGAACAGAGCATAACCTTGTGAAGTCACCCAAGAGCAAGCACGGAATATTCTACTGATGAACTTCAACATAAAGACTTCCTTCACCCGCATACAACAAATAATTTTATTTTACCCAAATTAAACAACTTTCAACAATTCAAGTGGATTAAGCATTCCACTATGAAAGAAATCATCCCGTCAAATCAAATAGTATTAGATAAAAATAAAATGGTCCGCTGTTTCAATTCATTGTGTTTTACTTATTTATTAGTTTGTGTTGTTAAATTTTTAACGTCAACATCCTAAGTTATTTTTTCGAAGTGTTTATAAAGTATAGTAATGTATCCACATTTGGATGAAGGTACTCTTTGGATTATTTTTACCATCATTTGACTGAAGTAACTTGTTCCCGACCAAAAGATAGGACCACACGATTAAAAGGTCTATTTTATTTTACTAAACTTCATATCTAGTCAAACTAAACGGGAAAGAGTAGTATGTATTCTACGTGGCCTATATTTCGATTCAATCAACAAACTAACTACAGACAAGATGAAGAATATACTGAGAAGAGGCATAAATACAAGGACAGAAACGAAAGGGTGCGTTCAATTAGGGTTTTCAAGGGATGGGATGAGTAATTGGTACATCTAACCTTGAATAAAAGCTGTTTAGCTTCAAATTCGGACAAGGGAGTCTGATTGGGTGAGATATCAGTGCATTCCTGATTAGCAAGGGACAAAGCAGAGGCAGCTGGGATGAGAATTTTGTGCTCCGTGTCAGGATTACCCAAAACCTTTTCACCAAATTTACTCTCCACTTCAGCTGGAAATGGGTCTCTGGCCCCAAAATCACCTAATAAGTTAGTATTGCAACGTATTCTTGTGCAAATTCGAGATTGACTGGTCTGGAGATTGGGAGTAACAAAGTTAGGTTTGCGTAAAGGGAGAGAAGAAACTGAAATTGGTGGAGAAAAAGAAAGATGAGTTGCAGCAGCCATCTGAGAAAGAGAAGAGGAGTTCACTGCTCTGCTCTGCTCTGCTCTTATTAGAGAGGATATGTGTGGTGATTTTATCTAGAACCGGTCGGTCTGAAAATTATTATCCGGTTCACAAGACTTAAGTGGTTTAGTTCCATATTTCCTGTCCTACGTGGTAAATTGTAGGCCGTATGTCTACCTGGACAACCACAGATTGCAGGCCAGATGAAATATTACAATTAGTCATCAACGTTATTTATTACTCTATTTATTTTATCATAATTTATTTGATAAATAGAATTTCAAGACTAATTTAATTTTTTTACATAGTTTTTTCGAGGAAAATTTATGCGATTAAGTAAATTTATACTACTTAATTACTTATCATAGTTATAATGATCACTCACAACTAACATTATATATTAATTATGTGGGCTGATTTTGAGTTTGTATAATTAGTCATATTTGTATATGTATAGTTCGTCAGAATATATGATTACATATGTATAATATACCATTATCTAATCAATGTACATATACAATTCATCTCTCTCCCACTCTCCCCACTCTCTTGCTCGCATCTCTCCTCCCTATCCCAATCTCACTCGCCTCTCTCCTCTCTCTCTCTCTCTCTCTTCCAATTTCGCTTACTTTTTATACAAATGCATATGTAAAATATACAATTATCTAACCAATATACATATACATTTCACTCTCTCCCAATCTCTCTCGCCTCTCTCCTTCCTCTCCTAATTTCGCTCGCCTCTCTCCTTCCTCTCCCAATTTCGCTCGCCTCTCTCCTCTCTCTCCCAATATCGCTTGTCATATATACAAATACATATGTATAATATACAATTATCTTACCAATATACATATACAATTCACCTATCTCACACTTTTTGCTCTCTCTCCCAGTCTCGCTCGCCTCTCTCCTCCCTATAACATGTAGCTACGAATTGTAATTATCAAACTATAGCTATGGAGATTAATTAGGCTATTTTAGTGGCTATATGTGAAAGTTCCCCCCTTTTTAAAATAATTAAGTTGTAAATTATTGTGGCCTATTAAATTTACATAATTTTAAAATAATATATTATTCTCTTGGCTCCAACTTGTGTGAAACAAATACAATTTAGAGAGTCGGTCAATTTTCTTATATGGTTTTGAATTTTTTTAAGTCGTGATTTGTAGTATTTTACGAAAAAAATTATAATTTTTTTAGATTTCAGCCGACACAAAATACATCAAAGTGGATTTTCGAGATTGTAAACACAATAAAATAAGAAAAAAGTTTACTAACCTATAACCACGAATATCCATTTTGAAACCCAGCGACGAAGAAAACTGTGAAACCATAGTGCGAAATGAGGGAGAAGGGGTGAAATCGTTTCTAGAAAATAATGAAATGAGGGGAAAATGAGTAATTAAGATTTAGGGATTTAGTCAATGTGGCACATGTGGAATTTAACAACTTTCGCTAATAAGGTAACGTCTAGGGGGTACTCTCCGATCATTATAAATGAAATGTTAAAGTGAAAGGATTTACCCACTTGCAAGTGTTTTCTAAAATAAAATGATTGTTCTCACTTATGAGCTATTATTTTTCGTATGGTATGTTTTGGAGTAATCATTCTAAACTTTCAATGTATTTGTTCACTCTTTCTTGGAAAGGTTATTTTTTTTACTGAAGGCTCAAATATCTTTCTCTTAATAAGTAAGAAAGAAATATCATCAACATGTTAGTAAGAACCCTTATTAATTAATTTGAAATAAATTTGAAGTTTGCTCTTTTATAATATGTGCAGACCGAAATTCATATATATTTTCATCAAATATGTTGATTGATTAATAAATATTCGTTCGTTCTTAATTCAATTCTTGATAAAGGAAAGACCTTATAGAAAGTACCCTCAAAGTGGAATGTCACACATGAATTTGAATTAGCGGAACATCAAATGGGAAAAAAAGTCTCACACATATTTAATCAAATTGATCTCATACATAACTAATCATCACAACCATATTTTAGTATTGTCTTACAATTTCAAAAATGTCTATTTCATATAATTGGAATACAACTTCAATGCATATGTTCAGAAACTAGCGTTTTAAAAGCAAATGAAAAAATAGTATATATGATAGTGAAGTATATCGAATAATGTAATTTCTCCTAAAATATTTACTTTGATATCACTTCAGACATATCCAAAATTATTTTCAGATTTTGAGAATTCAACTCATCTCTATAACTTTCATTTAGGAAACATCTGCAGTTTCATAATCTCTCTATTGAATGGCATGTTCTTTCCAATTGGAATAGGTAGTTCAATTACTTTCATTGGAACCGTACATGAGAATTTCTTAACTCATACGGTTCTCCATCTCACTCTCATTCTTCTCACTCCTGATGTCAATCTATTAAACATTTTGAAAGCGCGATAATCACAAAGTCGGCGTTAATCACAAAGTTGTAAGTCTTCCTTTTCATTTTGACTCCATCGAGAAAAGAATTAATTTTTTAGTTAAAAATATTCAAGAATTTAGAATTGTTGTTGTTGACCGCCTTTCCCCACCTTACCCCTACCCCATTTTTAGATCTTTATGACTTCTAGCATTGTTGTGAAATAAGAGAAAAATAGAGTCCTTCTAATGTAAAAAAATGAATTAATTATCATTATATCACATCATCAATTTCAATTTCTATATAGAAATGTTATATCTCAATTTGGTATAAATTTGAGTTTTTGCTATTAAATTCTTAGATGGAGTTTGGCGATTCATCCAAAGATCGTGAACACCCAAATAGGTTTAATATCAGCCTTCAATGAGAACTTGTTAAAGAAAAACATCGAAATATTTAGTGCTGAATTAAGAAAATGTTCTGAGAACGGTAAAAACTTGTCTAGCCATTAGCCGATCAACACCTTCATAAAATTTTCTACCTAATATTAACTCATCAAAAATAATTTTTTTAAAAAGATGTGTAACATGTCTAGGCAATATTATAATTATGAGTTTATATGTTAAATTTATATAGTGACTATTGTCAGAAAACATTACACGACTCATTTTATAATGGATCGTTTATGTCTTTAAACACGAATCACATACCTTATACGTTTAGGGCTTTACGCCTAGACTTACCTGATCAAAGCTCGACCATCGATGTATTGTGATGAATAATCATTCGTCAAAAGACTCGTGTTGATAATGTTATGAAATAATATAAAATAAGAGAAGAATAAAGTAGGGAGAAGAAAGAAGACTTCTTACTTTTCTTGAAATATATAATAAAATAGAGAACACTACAATAAAATATAGTAAAACATCTAATTGGTTAAATGTTAAATATTACTCACATCATGTTATACTAAATACTAAAAGTGGAAATGTGTTAAATCAAAAATTTATTATTATTATTATTATAAAGGTAATGTGTATTATTATTATTATTATTATTATTATTATTAATAGTATAGTAATTATAAACATTATCTTAATAATAATTGGGAAGCCCCAAACATATAAAATTAAATTACAAAATATTCCTAAGTAGTTAAGTTAAATTTTTACCCTTCACCTTAATACTATTCTTATAATACTTGGTATTAAATAATAAATTTACCTTTACTAATAAATGAATCAAATTAATTAAATGGGAACCTGATTAACCCTTTTACCTTATACTGTTAAAAATTACTTCCTACATGTTGCTACTTCGGTCCACTTTTACTTGTCATGTTGCGCTTTTCAAAATTAATTTGACTAATTTTTAAAGTTAAATTGAATTACATTAATTTGATATTTTAAATTAAAAAAAAAAAATATGAAAAAACTATATGAAAAGTACTATATATTGTAATTTTTTGCATATCAATATGATGAAAAAATACATCCTAAAATATTAGTCAAAATTTTTATAATTAATGGAGAAAGTATATGCTAAAAAACGATTTTGGGTAGAAATTTATTAAATGGTGAATTATTAGTATAATAAATGTGTTCGCTGAAAAGAAAATGTTTTCACCTTTTCACCTACTATCATTTTGAAAGTTAGAGTCACATGTGTTCAGTGAATATTTTGAATTTTTCTTATCTACATATTTTTCTTAAAATTGTCATTTATCCAACTTTAATTGATGATAACTATCAGATCTTCTCATCAATGACATATTTATCCATAATGAAATGATAAATCAACAATATATATAGCTATCAATTTAATAGAAAAGGAAACAGTAAGATGAAAGCTACATATTTAACTAATAAGTTATATGTTATTTTCTCTTTTATTATTTTTTATTATTGGTCATGAAATTGTATAAAAAAAAATTTGTCAATCTTTTATCAAGCAACACTCTTCACTATTATCCAATATTAGTAGATACCATAAAGCTTTGCAGCTATGAATAATAGATCGTTCTTAATATATTCATTTGTTGTTGTTGCTTAGTAATATTTTTGTGCTTATTTGATTTCTAAAGTTTAATGTTCATACATCATTAAGTAGTAATACACATGAAATTTATGGATAAATCTTTTACATGTGTAGTCCAAAGATAAAAATTGATCAATATCTTTTTTATCTCTTTGTCATTCAAAATCTTTTCTCAGTTTTTGCTTTTTTATTGTTAAGTTTATGCTTTCTTATTTTTAGAGCACTTTTTTATGTTCTTTTACCTTCTTTTTTAACTGTTATAAATTAAATTTGCAGAATATAAATATCATCTCTATCACAATTGACTATTGCTTTTCTGCACATGTTACAAAATAGTAATGAAAATTGTGTAATAATATAATTCTTTATTTCTCTTTTCATATATATTGCTATGAATAAAGTCTTAGAAGGATGTGTATGTTGTGAATTTTTCTTCTTTATTTTTTTTTGTGTGTTTTCTCTATTAAAATTCTTTAATTTGATTTTCTATTAATTTTTAATTGTTGTAAATTTGTATTTTTATTTATTCTCAAAGTTATTAACCACCTAGGATTTTATTGGAAGTTTGTTAACTACTCATCAAAGTCCAAAATTTATAATTGATTGCTCAAATAGAATTAGTTTTAATCATTAAAAGGAATTGGATCTATAAAATATCATAAGAGACACACGTGCATTGCAAGTATCCAGAAACTAGTATAACATGCATTAGCATTAAAAGGCTAGGGGTAATATGGGTATTTATACAAGTATTATGCTTAACTACAGTTGTACATAACTGTTTTATGACGTGTATTTCCATCAATTAACATAAAAGCCCTTCTGTGTCTTGTTTTTTACTTTGCTGCAATCGGTTATTTGATTTCCCATGCATGGGGGTTTGAAAAGATTTAGTTGAGTGTTGAAATTTTATCAGTATCACATGTATATAAATAGATGGAATAATATATATTATTAAAAATTATATAAAAATATTATAAGTTACAATAATTATCAATTGAAAATATTTTGATTTGCTCTTTAATTTCATATGTCTCATTTACATCAAAACAAAAAAAGCATCATAATATAGTGAATGCTTATTTCATATGTGCGTATCATAATTAATCTCATAAATATTTATACTATGAATCATTTTATTGAATATTGAAAAAGAGTTAAATTGATGGAGTAAGTGTCACGATCCAATTTCTCGAGCCATGAAGGCACCTACTATAACCCATCAGTAGGTAAGCCAAACCACAACACAGAACCACACATACTGGGTGTGAGGGTAGAAACTAAACAAGACTAAGAAAAATTACTATAACAACATAAGCAAACCAAAACATAAATACAATAAAGGATCCCTCCCAGAACCTGGAAGTCACTAATACAGAGCTACCAACAAAACGAGTACAAGTCCCAACAGTGGACCACCGAAACTAGACTGTCTCGAAAAGTAAAAGACAAATCTTTATATAAACAGATGGAGACTGAAATAGTACAAAACGCTGTGTGCTCACCCCTGTCTCCAGACTAGAAATTCTCCAAACTCGATCAACGCTGACTACCGGTGCTCGGACCTGCATCACGAAAATAGATGCAGAGCGTAGCATGAGTACCAAAAAAAACAGGTACCCAGTAGGCATCATAGGCCGACTGAACTAGAAAAGTAAAGCACTATGAAAAGACGGAATCACAAAACTAGAGGTCAAGAACAGAAGGCTAAGTAACACAATAATGCACACGAGTGTATAAAAATCTAACTAAATTAATATAAATAAGCTAACTACACCTAACTGGACCCACCATAAGCCCAGAAGGTACACTCGTGCACAAGTTTAAATAAAAACTCGAACGGACCCCCATAAGCCCGACGAGTACACAAAATAACTATAACTTAAGGAGAATAAAACTCGAGGCCGAAGAACACTGAACCAAAAAGTAAAATCTGACGGTACGGAGGTCGGGCCTTGAACCGGACACTCACCAGAATTACACAAGTAGCCAATTGCAAAATATAAGTAACTGAGGCCGGACCTCTAACCGGATGCTCTACATACTTGAGGCCGGACCTCTAACCGGATGCTCTACATAAGTATGTGGATGTTCGAGGCCGGACTGTAACGATTCAAAAAAAAAAGAGAATTATGTAAATAAGAATAAATAGGTATTTAAGGGCATAATTGTCCTTTCACGTTTTAAATGAATAAATAAATAAATAAATAAAACAGATTTGTATTTATTTATTTTAATGTTATTTGACTAATTCTTGAATTAGTCTCCTAATCCAATTAGCCCTCTCTCTCTCACGCTTCTAAACTCCCTCTCTCACGTTCTCCATCTTCCTCACATTATTTCTGCCAAAATATCAATAATTTTCATGCTTGAAGAACTCACAAAAAATTTTTTTAAGCAAAAGAAAAAGTAATCAAAACGTCAAGGCTAAGAGAGGTATACTTTGAAGTGAATTGGGAGTGGTTTGGAGGAGTTTTCCGGGCAGCAACATTAAAGTTTGAACATCGATTAAGGTATGAGTTTCTCTCATGGAATTCTTTCTCCAAGAGTACTTTCTTTCGGACGTTTCTTAAACTCTTGAAACTAAGGTTGTTCCCCTTCGTATGTCCTTGTCCTTAGCTCCCTAATGAATTTGTAGGATGGGTATGTTGTGCTGCTAGATTTTTGCATGAATGATGTGTTTAAATTAAATATGAGTGTGTTTATGTGCGGGAAATCGCGATAATGATCATCAGAATATGACCGGAAAAAGTTGATGTATGGGTGTGTATAGGGCAGTGTTTTAGGCATTGTTTTGGGGTATATAAGTTGTTTATTTATCATGTATTTTATGTGTGAAATGGGTGTGCAATGTGATGTTCATTTTGATGAAGCATAGTGAAGTGAATGAACCATGAAATCTCCCTAAGAACTAATGTGAAACTTGATGAAAAAGTGCAGAAAAAATAGTGGAATAAATTTCCAAAAAACATAGAAATAGGTTTAAAAAGAATCTGGAAATTTTTGGATGTCAAAGAATTAAAAAAAAAATAGAGGGGCTGTGGGGGTTCGAACCCACCACCTCACAGCCTCCTCTTCAGCGAAAATGAGAGGAAAAATAAGGGGGCTGTGGGGGTTCGAACCCACAACCTCCCTATTCAAGCGAATTTAATTAAAAATAATAATAATAGTAAATTAAAATTCTAATTAAAGTTGGAAAATTAATTCTCTTATGTAAACATTGAGATTTAATTTAGAATTTTAATTAAAAATAGAATATTAATTCTTTTATGTAAATATTGAGATTTAAATTGGAATTCTAATTAAATTAGAAAATTATTCTTTCATGTAAATGATTGAAATTTAATTTAGAATTCTAATTAAAATAGAAAATTTATTATTTCACGAAAATGTTGAGACTTAACTTAGAGTTCTAAATTTATGAATATTAGAACAAAAATCAATGAAAAATATAAATGATATCCAAATAATTCAAAATTTGGGTTCTCGTGTCCAAACCTCCGTATTGATACATAAGTCATACGTGAGTGAAATATTCAAGAATAATGTCATCTACGTAGATCAAAAATCAAAGATCTTGGCATATATACAAGATACATAAGTCTTGTAATACATAATCTTAGAAAAACAAGAATTCACTTAACGAACTATAAATGAAGCCTCATGGCTTGTATGTATAGATATATAAGTTTAACATACGTTCAAGAATAAGTGAACCTAAGATATACGTAATGAAATGAAGAATGTGGTGACAATCATGATGTGAGGTTAATGCGTATGATGAGAGCAATCTTAAATGAGCTTAAGTAAATGTTACCGATACATACTCACCAATGAGAGTGTAAGATAATGAAGAGACCAGTCTCTATGAATACTCTAATAAAAATATTGAGTTTAAAACACTTAATACTAATGATGAGATGAGAAATCATCTATTGAGCTATGATGTCTTCATACTAGAAGCAAACTTCTATGATGTATGAGTTGCATGTAATGGAACTTTATACCGAGCACCGATAGGCTAGCTATGAGTGGTGATGCCTTCTTTCGGGAAGGGCGGAGGTTCACGTAATTCTCATGAGATGAGACTGTCCGGCTTGCCGGGTATGGGTCTCCACACATCTCCTAGTCTTTGAACCTATATTGCCACTATAGGGATCTGGCGGGGTTAAATTCCCATATACGCTAGCATGTTATTTGAATCGCTTTGGCCGGTGATTCCACCTCTTTTCGGTGTGGGGAAGACACTGGATTTCATGATGCTCACATGATCTATGTCGGTTAAAGTTAAAGTTCCCAATGAATGAATGAGGCCAGCCTCGAATGAATAATATGAAAGAAAGTATGTGTTATATGTTATGTGTTATATGAATATGTTATGTTTTGTGTGCTATACGATAATTATAATGATGCATGTCACTCTCATGGCATAACTTTCCCAATCTCAATTTGGCAAGTCCACTGACTTGACTTCCAAAAATCATGTTGTTAGGAAAGAGCTATTCTTCCTCATGCATGTCCCTGGTGTGTACTTGCATATACTCATACTTAGTACAAGTGTGTACTAATTCCATACGAACATCTATTTTTAGGTGCAGGCACAGGTGGACGCTAGAGCTACAGGTTCGTTGTTGCAGCTATCCGGACATCAGTATTCATCCGGAGTTTGGTAGGTCCTCATGCTTTCGAGGATGCTACTGTTTTACATTCTAGCGTAGTTTTAGAGTTGAGCTAGCGGAACATGTTCCACTAGCGTTTCTTTCCTGTTTTGGTTCAAACTTTGTATTGGTGCTATTTTGGCCGATATACAATTAATACTTAATGAATTATTTCTTTCAGTTGCTTATCTCTTAAATGTTAGATGGTTGATGATGAACGATTACGAAATGTTAAGAATGTTCAGCAAGTATGATTAAAGAATCAAAAATTTCAAATTTTCCGCTAAAATTAATCTATGTAAAGTAAGAATGACGTAAGCAGGCTTGTCTGCGACCTCTGAGAGGTCAACGACGCCGGTCTCGTCTGGGGTCTAGATTCCGGTCGTGACAAAGTTGGTATCAAAGCGCTAGGTTAAATTCCTCGAATAATGAGTTCACATCAACCACATTGAGTAGTTTCTAAGTCATGGTAGTGAAGTGCACCACTATCCTGGATTAGAGACTGCATGATGCGTAGGAAAGACTTCCCTTCTTCTTATCTTATTGTGCTCTTCCTAATGTTTAAATTCTTGGTGTTACGAACGTGTCTAACATCAACCTTGCTGTTTTCAGAGAATGAATACCTGGGGAACTAAGGGTCTGAGGACGGGAGCAGCAGCAGCTAGGGGTAATCAGAATCCACCCCAGGCTCCAGCTGAAGGAGTGGCCATGCCAGTGAACCCAGCTGGGTTGACTGATGCGGAGGTGAGGGCATCTCTAGCCCAGATGGCACAGGCCATCACGATGCAGGCCCAAGCTATGACTGCCCAAGTCAACCGGCAGGATGTTCTAAGGGAAAACCCACCGGCTCGCAGCATAGCTGACAGACTGCGAGACTTCACGAGGATGAATCCTCCAATTTTCACAGGGGCTAAGACTTCAGAAGATCCCCAGGAATTTATAGACGAGTTGCATAAGATACTGGTGGCCATGGGGGCCACTTATATTGAGAAGGCTGAGTTGGCTTCCTACCAGCTCAAAGATGTTGCACAGACTTGGTGCAAAATGTGGCGAGATAGCCGTGTCCTAGGAGGGGTGCCAGTCACCTGGGAGCTGTTCAAGACAGCATTTTTGGAAAGGTTCTTCCCTAGAGAGATGAAAGAGGCCAAGGTTGAGGAGTTCATCAACCTCAAGCAAGGATCCATGACTGTCAGGGAGTATTCCCTGAAGTTTGTGAAGTTATCAAGGTATGTACTTCCCTTAGTATTTGATAACAAGAATGATGAGAGTACTTAACTTTGTTGAAATCATCCAGGTATGCTACTCCCTTGGTTTCTACCAGCAGGGAGGAGATGAGCAGATTCCTCACAGGAATCAATGGAGACCTGGAGGAAGATTGTCGGGCTGCGATGCTCCATGATAATATGGACCTTTCTAGATTAATGATGCATGTCCAGCAGGTAGAGGACAGCCGAAAGAGGAGAGGTGTACGTGATGTTAGGAGGCCTAGGCCTCAAGATCAGGCAGGTCCCAGTCATGGAGGCCATAGAAACAATTTTAGCGTCCGCGAGCAGCCCAAATTCAAGAAGGGGCAACAGAGTGCTGGAAATTCTGACCCTCAGAGAAATACAACGCCTAGAGGAGGCAGACCCGAACCCAAGAGGGGCAATGGAGGTGAGATGCAGCGTCCAAGGAAGACTTGTACTAAGTGTGGCCGAATGCACCTTGGAGAATGTAGACAGGGCACTAATGCCTGTTTCGGTTGTGGTAAGAGTGGACACATGGTCATAGACTGTCCCCAGAACAGAGGTCAGGCTGGGGGTAATGCTCAGCCCAGGCCTACCCCACATAATGCAGCAGCAGCCGAACCTCCGAAGAGGAACAGATTTTATGCCTTGAAAGGTAGGGAGGAGCAGGAGAAGTCCGCTGATGTGGTCACAGGTATGCTGCAAGTATTCTCAACTTCTGTTTATGCTTTACTTGATCCAGGGTCTACGCTTTCCTTTGTAACTCCTCTGCTTGCCCTTACCTTTGAAATACTACCTGAAGTTCTGCATGATCCTATAGTGGTTAGTACGCCTTTAGGAGAAAATGTGAGAACCGAAAGGGTATACAAGAATTGCCCAATAGTTGTGAGTGGCAAGGCTATGTGTGCAAACTTGATTGAGTTACCCATGCATGATTTTGATATTATTCTTGGCATGGACTGGCTTCACAGCCATTATGCTTGCTTGGACTGTCGTAGTAGAGTGGTGAGGTTTCGTTTCCCTAATGAAGAAGAGTTAGTCTGGGAGGGGTACAATCCGATTCGTCCTAACCCCTTGATTTCAAATCTTAAGGCCAATAAAATGATGGCCAAAGGGTTATTATGTCATCTAGTGAGTGTTAATGATTTAGATCATGATGTTCCTTCCATAGACTCGGTGCCTGTAGTAAATGAATTCCTAGATGTGTTTCCTGAAGATTTGCCTGGAGTCCCTCCCCTTCGAGAGATTGACTTTGGTATCGACTTAGAACCTGATACTAAACCAATCTCAATTCCTCCTTATAGAATGGCTCCAGCAGAACTCAAGGAGTTGAAGCTGCAGTTAAAAGATCTCACGGATAAGGGTTTCATTCAGCCGAGCATATCCCCTTGGGGCGCTCCAGTGTTGTTTGTAAAGAAAAAGGATGGGACCCTTAGAATGTGTATCGATTATCGGCAGCTCAACAAAGTCACTATAAAGAATAAGTACCCACTTCCCAGAATTGATGATTTGTTCGATCAGCTCCAAGGGTCTAGTTTCTTCTCTAAGATTGATCTTCGTTCAGGGTATCATCAGCTTAGAGTTAGGGATAGGGATGTCCCAAAAACAGCTTTTCGTACCCGTTATGGTCATTATGAGTTCTTGGTTATGTCATTCGGTCTCACGAATGCACCTGCTGCATTTATGGACCTCATGAACAGAGTTTTCCGTGAATACCTTGACTCTTTCGTCATAGTATTCATTGATGACATTCTCATCTACTCTAAGACCAAGGAAGAGCATGAACAGCATTTGAGACTAACCTTGCAGGTACTTAGACAGCATCAGCTGTATGCCAAATTCAGCAAGTGTGAATTCTGGCTGAGATCAGTGACCTTCCTGGGCCATGTTGTGTCCGATCAAGGTGTAGAAGTGGACCCCAGAAAGACTGAAGCAGTTAAGAAATGGCCAAAGCCTCTTACACCCACCGATATCCGTAGCTTTCTGGGATTGGCTGGTTACTACCGCAGGTTCGTGGAGGGATTTTCTTCCATTGCTGCCCCACTTACAACCTTGACAAAGAAGAAATCCAAGTTTGAATGGACGGACACTTGTGAGAAGAGTTTCCAGGAGCTCAAGGACAGACTCACTTCAGCCCCGGTGCTTACTCTGCCTAAGAGTGGCGAGAATTACACTGTCTATTGCGATGCATCTAGGGTCGGTTTGGGATGTGTTCTTATGCAGGCTGGTAAGGTGATAGCTTATGCTTCCAGACAGCTCAAGGTTCATGAAAAGAATTATCCCACTCATGACTTGGAGTTGGCAGCTGTGGTGTTTGCGTTGAAGTTATGGAGGCATTATCTATATGGAGTACACGTGGATGTGTTCACGGATCATAAGAGTCTCCAGTACGTGTTCACGCAGAGGGAGCTGAATCTACGGCAACGCAGATGGTTGGAGCTGTTGAAGGATTATGACATGAATGTGCACTATCATCCAGGTAAGGCTAATGTTGTGGCTGATGCTTTGAGCAGGATGAGCATGGGGAGTACAGCCCACGTTGAGGATGAGAAGAAGGAGCTAGTGAAAGAGGTACACAGACTGGCCAGGCTGGGTGTACGGTTGGTTGACTCTACTAGTGGAGGTGTATCAGTTCACCCTAGTTCTGAATCATCCCTGATAGTGGAAGTCAAGAAGGGTCAGCATCTCGATCCTGTGTTGATGGAGATGAAGGACTCAGTGTTGTTAAAAATGAATGAGTCTTTTGCTTTGGGAGATGATGGCATACTTAGATACCAGAACCGGTTGTGCGTACCAGATGTAGATGATTTACGGACCAAGATTGTTACAGAGGCCCATGGTTCCAGATATTCCATACATCCAGGTTCCACAAAAATGTATCATGATCTTAAGCAGATTTATTGGTGGAATGGCATGAAGAAGGATATTGCAGACTATGTGGCTAAGTGTCCTAATTGTTAGCAGGTTAAGGCAGAGCATCTTAAGCCTGGTGGTCTGACTCAGATTGTTGAGGTTCCGACTTGGAAATGGGAGGCCATTAATATGGACTTCGTTGTTGGTCTTCCGAGGACTAGGAGGCAGCATGATTCTATATGGGTTATTGTGGACAGACTGACTAAGTCTGCCCACTTTATCCCTGTGAAGTCCACTTACAGGGCCGAGGATTACACGAGACTCTACATTGATGAGATTGTGAGATGGCATGGGATTCCTTTGTCTATTATTTCAGATAGAGGAGCTCAGTTTACTTCGCATTTTTGGAGATCTTTCCAGAAAAGCTTAGGCACGCAGGTGAAACTTAGCACTGCCTTTCATCCTCAAACAGATGGGCAGGCAGAGCGCACTATTCAGACATTGGAGGACATGTTGAGAGCGTGTGTGATTGACTTTAGAGGTAATTGGGATGACCATCTACCTTTGATAGAGTTCTCGTATAATAATAGCTACCACTCCAGCATTGGGATGGCACCATTTGAGGCATTGTATGGTAGGAGGTGTAGATCTCCAGTTGGGTGGTTCGAGGTTGGAGAGTCATTTATTTTGGGTCCAGAGATCATTCATGAGGCCTTGGAGAAAGTTAGAATGATTAGAGACAGGTTGGCTACCGCTTACAGCCGACAAAAGTCATATGCAGACAACAGAAAGCGACCCTTAGAATTTAACGTTGGTGACCAGGTTTACTTGAAGATATCGCCTATGAAAGGTGTGATGCGATTTGGTAGAAAAGGGAAGCTTAGTCCGAGGTATGTGGGGCCATATGAGATCCTACAGCGCGTGGGTGAGGTGGCCTATGAGTTAGCATTGCCTGCGGAGCTAGCTTCTGTTCATCCAGTCTTTCATGTCTCTATGTTGAAGAAGTGCCTAGGTGATCCAGCATCAATCCTACCTGTAGAAGGTTTGGGGGTTGGTGAAGACTTGTCCTATGAGGAAGTACCTGTTGAGATCTTAGACAGACAGGTCAAGCGGCTGAGGAACAAGGAGATTGCCACAGTGAAGGTATTGTGGAGAAACCATCTTGTTGAGGGTGCTACGTGGGAGGCTGAGGCCGACATGAGATCCCGATATCCAAATCTTTTCAACTCTTGAGGTTAGGCTTCCTACTCGTAAGGCTATAGTTCCTTATCTCTTCATATTTGTTGCTATTGGCTGATTGTACATAGCAATTAAGTTATGATCTCATTGGCATTATGAGGTGAAATGGTAGTGTCATTCGGGGACGAATGTTCCTAAGGGGGGGATAATGTAACGATTCAAAAAAAAAAGAGAATTATGTAAATAAGAATAAATAGGTATTTAAGGGCATAATTGTCCTTTCACGTTTTAAATGAATAAATAAAACAGATTTGTATTTATTTATTTTAATGTTATTTGACTAATTCTTGAATTAGTCTCCTAATCCAATTAGCCCTCTCTCTCTCACGCTTCTAAACTCCCTCTCTCACGTTCTCCATCTTCCTCACATTATTTCTGCCAAAATATCAATAATTTTCATGCTTGAAGAACTCACAAAAAATTTTTTTAAGCAAAAGAAAAAGTAATCAAAACGTCAAGGCTAAGAGAGGTATACTTTGAAGTGAATTGGGAGTGGTTTGGAGGAGTTTTCCGGGCAGCAACATTAAAGTTTGAACATCGATTAAGGTATGAGTTTCTCTCATGGAATTCTTTCTCCAAGAGTACTTTCTTTCGGACGTTTCTTAAACTCTTGAAACTAAGGTTGTTCCCCTTCGTATGTCCTTGTCCTTAGCTCCCTAATGAATTTGTAGGATGGGTATGTTGTGCTGCTAGATTTTTGCATGAATGATGTGTTTAAATTAAATATGAGTGTGTTTATGTGCGGGAAATCGCGATAATGATCATCAGAATATGACCGGAAAAAGTTGATGTATGGGTGTGTATAGGGCAGTGTTTTAGGCATTGTTTTGGGGTATATAAGTTGTTTATTTATCATGTATTTTATGTGTGAAATGGGTGTGCAATGTGATGTTCATTTTGATGAAGCATAGTGAAGTGAATGAACCATGAAATCTCCCTAAGAACTAATGTGAAACTTGATGAAAAAGTGCAGAAAAAATAGTGGAATAAATTTCCAAAAAACATAGAAATAGGTTTAAAAAGAATCTGGAAATTTTTGGATGTCAAAGAATTAAAAAAAAAAATAGAGGGGCTGTGGGGGTTCGAACCCACCACCTCACAGCCTCCTCTTCAGCGAAAATGAGAGGAAAAATAAGGGGGCTGTGGGGGTTCGAACCCACAACCTCCCTATTCAAGCGAATTTAATTAAAAATAATAATAATAGTAAATTAAAATTCTAATTAAAGTTGGAAAATTAATTCTCTTATGTAAACATTGAGATTTAATTTAGAATTTTAATTAAAAATAGAATATTAATTCTTTTATGTAAATATTGAGATTTAAATTGGAATTCTAATTAAATTAGAAAATTATTCTTTCATGTAAATGATTGAAATTTAATTTAGAATTCTAATTAAAATAGAAAATTTATTATTTCACGAAAATGTTGAGACTTAACTTAGAGTTCTAAATTTATGAATATTAGAACAAAAATCAATGAAAAATATAAATGATATCCAAATAATTCAAAATTTGGGTTCTCGTGTCCAAACCTCCGTATTGATACATAAGTCATACGTGAGTGAAATATTCAAGAATAATGTCATCTACGTAGATCAAAAATCAAAGATCTTGGCATATATACAAGATACATAAGTCTTGTAATACATAATCTTAGAAAAACAAGAATTCACTTAACGAACTATAAATGAAGCCTCATGGCTTGTATGTATAGATATATAAGTTTAACATACGTTCAAGAATAAGTGAACCTAAGATATACGTAATGAAATGAAGAATGTGGTGACAATCATGATGTGAGGTTAATGCGTATGATGAGAGCAATCTTAAATGAGCTTAAGTAAATGTTACCGATACATACTCACCAATGAGAGTGTAAGATAATGAAGAGACCAGTCTCTATGAATACTCTAATAAAAATATTGAGTTTAAAACACTTAATACTAATGATGAGATGAGAAATCATCTATTGAGCTATGATGTCTTCATACTAGAAGCAAACTTCTATGATGTATGAGTTGCATGTAATGGAACTTTATACCGAGCACCGATAGGCTAGCTATGAGTGGTGATGCCTTCTTTCGGGAAGGGCGGAGGTTCACGTAATTCTCATGAGATGAGACTGTCCGGCTTGCCGGGTATGGGTCTCCACACATCTCCTAGTCTTTGAACCTATATTGCCACTATAGGGATCTGGCGGGGTTAAATTCCCATATACGCTAGCATGTTATTTGAATCGCTTTGGCCGGTGATTCCACCTCTTTTCGGTGTGGGGAAGACACTGGATTTCATGATGCTCACATGATCTATGTCGGTTAAAGTTAAAGTTCCCAATGAATGAATGAGGCCAGCCTCGAATGAATAATATGAAAGAAAGTATGTGTTATATGTTATGTGTTATATGAATATGTTATGTTTTGTGTGCTATACGATAATTATAATGATGCATGTCACTCTCATGGCATAACTTTCCCAATCTCAATTTGGCAAGTCCACTGACTTGACTTCCAAAAATCATGTTGTTAGGAAAGAGCTATTCTTCCTCATGCATGTCCCTGGTGTGTACTTGCATATACTCATACTTAGTACAAGTGTGTACTAATTCCATACGAACATCTATTTTTAGGTGCAGGCACAGGTGGACGCTAGAGCTACAGGTTCGTTGTTGCAGCTATCCGGACATCAGTATTCATCCGGAGTTTGGTAGGTCCTCATGCTTTCGAGGATGCTACTGTTTTACATTCTAGCGTAGTTTTAGAGTTGAGCTAGCGGAACATGTTCCACTAGCGTTTCTTTCCTGTTTTGGTTCAAACTTTGTATTGGTGCTATTTTGGCCGATATACAATTAATACTTAATGAATTATTTCTTTCAGTTGCTTATCTCTTAAATGTTAGATGGTTGATGATGAACGATTACGAAATGTTAAGAATGTTCAGCAAGTATGATTAAAGAATCAAAAATTTCAAATTTTCCGCTAAAATTAATCTATGTAAAGTAAGAATGACGTAAGCAGGCTTGTCTGCGACCTCTGAGAGGTCAACGACGCCGGTCTCGTCTGGGGTCTAGATTCCGGTCGTGACAAAGTTGGTATCAAAGCGCTAGGTTAAATTCCTCGAATAATGAGTTCACATCAACCACATTGAGTAGTTTCTAAGTCATGGTAGTGAAGTGCACCACTATCCTGGATTAGAGACTGCATGATGCGTAGGAAAGACTTCCCTTCTTCTTATCTTATTGTGCTCTTCCTAATGTTTAAATTCTTGGTGTTACGAACGTGTCTAACATCAACCTTGCTGTTTTCAGAGAATGAATACCTGGGGAACTAAGGGTCTGAGGACGGGAGCAGCAGCAGCTAGGGGTAATCAGAATCCACCCCAGGCTCCAGCTGAAGGAGTGGCCATGCCAGTGAACCCAGCTGGGTTGACTGATGCGGAGGTGAGGGCATCTCTAGCCCAGATGGCACAGGCCATCACGATGCAGGCCCAAGCTATGACTGCCCAAGTCAACCGGCAGGATGTTCTAAGGGAAAACCCACCGGCTCGCAGCATAGCTGACAGACTGCGAGACTTCACGAGGATGAATCCTCCAATTTTCACAGGGGCTAAGACTTCAGAAGATCCCCAGGAATTTATAGACGAGTTGCATAAGATACTGGTGGCCATGGGGGCCACTTATATTGAGAAGGCTGAGTTGGCTTCCTACCAGCTCAAAGATGTTGCACAGACTTGGTGCAAAATGTGGCGAGATAGCCGTGTCCTAGGAGGGGTGCCAGTCACCTGGGAGCTGTTCAAGACAGCATTTTTGGAAAGGTTCTTCCCTAGAGAGATGAAAGAGGCCAAGGTTGAGGAGTTCATCAACCTCAAGCAAGGATCCATGACTGTCAGGGAGTATTCCCTGAAGTTTGTGAAGTTATCAAGGTATGTACTTCCCTTAGTATTTGATAACAAGAATGATGAGAGTACTTAACTTTGTTGAAATCATCCAGGTATGCTACTCCCTTGGTTTCTACCAGCAGGGAGGAGATGAGCAGATTCCTCACAGGAATCAATGGAGACCTGGAGGAAGATTGTCGGGCTGCGATGCTCCATGATAATATGGACCTTTCTAGATTAATGATGCATGTCCAGCAGGTAGAGGACAGCCGAAAGAGGAGAGGTGTACGTGATGTTAGGAGGCCTAGGCCTCAAGATCAGGCAGGTCCCAGTCATGGAGGCCATAGAAACAATTTTAGCGTCCGCGAGCAGCCCAAATTCAAGAAGGGGCAACAGAGTGCTGGAAATTCTGACCCTCAGAGAAATACAACGCCTAGAGGAGGCAGACCCGAACCCAAGAGGGGCAATGGAGGTGAGATGCAGCGTCCAAGGAAGACTTGTACTAAGTGTGGCCGAATGCACCTTGGAGAATGTAGACAGGGCACTAATGCCTGTTTCGGTTGTGGTAAGAGTGGACACATGGTCATAGACTGTCCCCAGAACAGAGGTCAGGCTGGGGGTAATGCTCAGCCCAGGCCTACCCCACATAATGCAGCAGCAGCCGAACCTCCGAAGAGGAACAGATTTTATGCCTTGAAAGGTAGGGAGGAGCAGGAGAAGTCCGCTGATGTGGTCACAGGTATGCTGCAAGTATTCTCAACTTCTGTTTATGCTTTACTTGATCCAGGGTCTACGCTTTCCTTTGTAACTCCTCTGCTTGCCCTTACCTTTGAAATACTACCTGAAGTTCTGCATGATCCTATAGTGGTTAGTACGCCTTTAGGAGAAAATGTGAGAACCGAAAGGGTATACAAGAATTGCCCAATAGTTGTGAGTGGCAAGGCTATGTGTGCAAACTTGATTGAGTTACCCATGCATGATTTTGATATTATTCTTGGCATGGACTGGCTTCACAGCCATTATGCTTGCTTGGACTGTCGTAGTAGAGTGGTGAGGTTTCGTTTCCCTAATGAAGAAGAGTTAGTCTGGGAGGGGTACAATCCGATTCGTCCTAACCCCTTGATTTCAAATCTTAAGGCCAATAAAATGATGGCCAAAGGGTTATTATGTCATCTAGTGAGTGTTAATGATTTAGATCATGATGTTCCTTCCATAGACTCGGTGCCTGTAGTAAATGAATTCCTAGATGTGTTTCCTGAAGATTTGCCTGGAGTCCCTCCCCTTCGAGAGATTGACTTTGGTATCGACTTAGAACCTGATACTAAACCAATCTCAATTCCTCCTTATAGAATGGCTCCAGCAGAACTCAAGGAGTTGAAGCTGCAGTTAAAAGATCTCACGGATAAGGGTTTCATTCAGCCGAGCATATCCCCTTGGGGCGCTCCAGTGTTGTTTGTAAAGAAAAAGGATGGGACCCTTAGAATGTGTATCGATTATCGGCAGCTCAACAAAGTCACTATAAAGAATAAGTACCCACTTCCCAGAATTGATGATTTGTTCGATCAGCTCCAAGGGTCTAGTTTCTTCTCTAAGATTGATCTTCGTTCAGGGTATCATCAGCTTAGAGTTAGGGATAGGGATGTCCCAAAAACAGCTTTTCGTACCCGTTATGGTCATTATGAGTTCTTGGTTATGTCATTCGGTCTCACGAATGCACCTGCTGCATTTATGGACCTCATGAACAGAGTTTTCCGTGAATACCTTGACTCTTTCGTCATAGTATTCATTGATGACATTCTCATCTACTCTAAGACCAAGGAAGAGCATGAACAGCATTTGAGACTAACCTTGCAGGTACTTAGACAGCATCAGCTGTATGCCAAATTCAGCAAGTGTGAATTCTGGCTGAGATCAGTGACCTTCCTGGGCCATGTTGTGTCCGATCAAGGTGTAGAAGTGGACCCCAGAAAGACTGAAGCAGTTAAGAAATGGCCAAAGCCTCTTACACCCACCGATATCCGTAGCTTTCTGGGATTGGCTGGTTACTACCGCAGGTTCGTGGAGGGATTTTCTTCCATTGCTGCCCCACTTACAACCTTGACAAAGAAGAAATCCAAGTTTGAATGGACGGACACTTGTGAGAAGAGTTTCCAGGAGCTCAAGGACAGACTCACTTCAGCCCCGGTGCTTACTCTGCCTAAGAGTGGCGAGAATTACACTGTCTATTGCGATGCATCTAGGGTCGGTTTGGGATGTGTTCTTATGCAGGCTGGTAAGGTGATAGCTTATGCTTCCAGACAGCTCAAGGTTCATGAAAAGAATTATCCCACTCATGACTTGGAGTTGGCAGCTGTGGTGTTTGCGTTGAAGTTATGGAGGCATTATCTATATGGAGTACACGTGGATGTGTTCACGGATCATAAGAGTCTCCAGTACGTGTTCACGCAGAGGGAGCTGAATCTACGGCAACGCAGATGGTTGGAGCTGTTGAAGGATTATGACATGAATGTGCACTATCATCCAGGTAAGGCTAATGTTGTGGCTGATGCTTTGAGCAGGATGAGCATGGGGAGTACAGCCCACGTTGAGGATGAGAAGAAGGAGCTAGTGAAAGAGGTACACAGACTGGCCAGGCTGGGTGTACGGTTGGTTGACTCTACTAGTGGAGGTGTATCAGTTCACCCTAGTTCTGAATCATCCCTGATAGTGGAAGTCAAGAAGGGTCAGCATCTCGATCCTGTGTTGATGGAGATGAAGGACTCAGTGTTGTTAAAAATGAATGAGTCTTTTGCTTTGGGAGATGATGGCATACTTAGATACCAGAACCGGTTGTGCGTACCAGATGTAGATGATTTACGGACCAAGATTGTTACAGAGGCCCATGGTTCCAGATATTCCATACATCCAGGTTCCACAAAAATGTATCATGATCTTAAGCAGATTTATTGGTGGAATGGCATGAAGAAGGATATTGCAGACTATGTGGCTAAGTGTCCTAATTGTTAGCAGGTTAAGGCAGAGCATCTTAAGCCTGGTGGTCTGACTCAGATTGTTGAGGTTCCGACTTGGAAATGGGAGGCCATTAATATGGACTTCGTTGTTGGTCTTCCGAGGACTAGGAGGCAGCATGATTCTATATGGGTTATTGTGGACAGACTGACTAAGTCTGCCCACTTTATCCCTGTGAAGTCCACTTACAGGGCCGAGGATTACACGAGACTCTACATTGATGAGATTGTGAGATGGCATGGGATTCCTTTGTCTATTATTTCAGATAGAGGAGCTCAGTTTACTTCGCATTTTTGGAGATCTTTCCAGAAAAGCTTAGGCACGCAGGTGAAACTTAGCACTGCCTTTCATCCTCAAACAGATGGGCAGGCAGAGCGCACTATTCAGACATTGGAGGACATGTTGAGAGCGTGTGTGATTGACTTTAGAGGTAATTGGGATGACCATCTACCTTTGATAGAGTTCTCGTATAATAATAGCTACCACTCCAGCATTGGGATGGCACCATTTGAGGCATTGTATGGTAGGAGGTGTAGATCTCCAGTTGGGTGGTTCGAGGTTGGAGAGTCATTTATTTTGGGTCCAGAGATCATTCATGAGGCCTTGGAGAAAGTTAGAATGATTAGAGACAGGTTGGCTACCGCTTACAGCCGACAAAAGTCATATGCAGACAACAGAAAGCGACCCTTAGAATTTAACGTTGGTGACCAGGTTTACTTGAAGATATCGCCTATGAAAGGTGTGATGCGATTTGGTAGAAAAGGGAAGCTTAGTCCGAGGTATGTGGGGCCATATGAGATCCTACAGCGCGTGGGTGAGGTGGCCTATGAGTTAGCATTGCCTGCGGAGCTAGCTTCTGTTCATCCAGTCTTTCATGTCTCTATGTTGAAGAAGTGCCTAGGTGATCCAGCATCAATCCTACCTGTAGAAGGTTTGGGGGTTGGTGAAGACTTGTCCTATGAGGAAGTACCTGTTGAGATCTTAGACAGACAGGTCAAGCGGCTGAGGAACAAGGAGATTGCCACAGTGAAGGTATTGTGGAGAAACCATCTTGTTGAGGGTGCTACGTGGGAGGCTGAGGCCGACATGAGATCCCGATATCCAAATCTTTTCAACTCTTGAGGTTAGGCTTCCTACTCGTAAGGCTATAGTTCCTTATCTCTTCATATTTGTTGCTATTGGCTGATTGTACATAGCAATTAAGTTATGATCTCATTGGCATTATGAGGTGAAATGGTAGTGTCATTCGGGGACGAATGTTCCTAAGGGGGGGATAATGTAACGATTCAAAAAAAAAAGAGAATTATGTAAATAAGAATAAATAGGTATTTAAGGGCATAATTGTCCTTTCACGTTTTAAATGAATAAATAAATAAATAAATAAAACAGATTTGTATTTATTTATTTTAATGTTATTTGACTAATTCTTGAATTAGTCTCCTAATCCAATTAGCCCTCTCTCTCTCACGCTTCTAAACTCCCTCTCTCACGTTCTCCATCTTCCTCACATTATTTCTGCCAAAATATCAATAATTTTCATGCTTGAAGAACTCACAAAAAATTTTTTTAAGCAAAAGAAAAAGTAATCAAAACGTCAAGGCTAAGAGAGGTATACTTTGAAGTGAATTGGGAGTGGTTTGGAGGAGTTTTCCGGGCAGCAACATTAAAGTTTGAACATCGATTAAGGTATGAGTTTCTCTCATGGAATTCTTTCTCCAAGAGTACTTTCTTTCGGACGTTTCTTAAACTCTTGAAACTAAGGTTGTTCCCCTTCGTATGTCCTTGTCCTTAGCTCCCTAATGAATTTGTAGGATGGGTATGTTGTGCTGCTAGATTTTTGCATGAATGATGTGTTTAAATTAAATATGAGTGTGTTTATGTGCGGGAAATCGCGATAATGATCATCAGAATATGACCGGAAAAAGTTGATGTATGGGTGTGTATAGGGCAGTGTTTTAGGCATTGTTTTGGGGTATATAAGTTGTTTATTTATCATGTATTTTATGTGTGAAATGGGTGTGCAATGTGATGTTCATTTTGATGAAGCATAGTGAAGTGAATGAACCATGAAATCTCCCTAAGAACTAATGTGAAACTTGATGAAAAAGTGCAGAAAAAATAGTGGAATAAATTTCCAAAAAACATAGAAATAGGTTTAAAAAGAATCTGGAAATTTTTGGATGTCAAAGAATTAAAAAAAAAAATAGAGGGGCTGTGGGGGTTCGAACCCACCACCTCACAGCCTCCTCTTCAGCGAAAATGAGAGGAAAAATAAGGGGGCTGTGGGGGTTCGAACCCACAACCTCCCTATTCAAGCGAATTTAATTAAAAATAATAATAATAGTAAATTAAAATTCTAATTAAAGTTGGAAAATTAATTCTCTTATGTAAACATTGAGATTTAATTTAGAATTTTAATTAAAAATAGAATATTAATTCTTTTATGTAAATATTGAGATTTAAATTGGAATTCTAATTAAATTAGAAAATTATTCTTTCATGTAAATGATTGAAATTTAATTTAGAATTCTAATTAAAATAGAAAATTTATTATTTCACGAAAATGTTGAGACTTAACTTAGAGTTCTAAATTTATGAATATTAGAACAAAAATCAATGAAAAATATAAATGATATCCAAATAATTCAAAATTTGGGTTCTCGTGTCCAAACCTCCGTATTGATACATAAGTCATACGTGAGTGAAATATTCAAGAATAATGTCATCTACGTAGATCAAAAATCAAAGATCTTGGCATATATACAAGATACATAAGTCTTGTAATACATAATCTTAGAAAAACAAGAATTCACTTAACGAACTATAAATGAAGCCTCATGGCTTGTATGTATAGATATATAAGTTTAACATACGTTCAAGAATAAGTGAACCTAAGATATACGTAATGAAATGAAGAATGTGGTGACAATCATGATGTGAGGTTAATGCGTATGATGAGAGCAATCTTAAATGAGCTTAAGTAAATGTTACCGATACATACTCACCAATGAGAGTGTAAGATAATGAAGAGACCAGTCTCTATGAATACTCTAATAAAAATATTGAGTTTAAAACACTTAATACTAATGATGAGATGAGAAATCATCTATTGAGCTATGATGTCTTCATACTAGAAGCAAACTTCTATGATGTATGAGTTGCATGTAATGGAACTTTATACCGAGCACCGATAGGCTAGCTATGAGTGGTGATGCCTTCTTTCGGGAAGGGCGGAGGTTCACGTAATTCTCATGAGATGAGACTGTCCGGCTTGCCGGGTATGGGTCTCCACACATCTCCTAGTCTTTGAACCTATATTGCCACTATAGGGATCTGGCGGGGTTAAATTCCCATATACGCTAGCATGTTATTTGAATCGCTTTGGCCGGTGATTCCACCTCTTTTCGGTGTGGGGAAGACACTGGATTTCATGATGCTCACATGATCTATGTCGGTTAAAGTTAAAGTTCCCAATGAATGAATGAGGCCAGCCTCAAATGAATCATATAAAGAAATGAATGATACCGAAGGTGTTAGGATAGGATAATCAAGAGGTGAGCTAGATTCAGGTAATGACATTAGGTCATTCCTGATCATTGCACAGCAAACCCGATGAAAGTCTTAAACTACATCCTAGGTATAGCTGGTGTTCGCACTGGCCTATGAATGAATTGAAATGAAATACGAATGAATGAGTGAAGCAGACTCTGTGTTTGCTAAAGAAGGCTCCCTAGTTGAGGTCCCATATGTTGAGCCCTCATTTTGGAAAGTCTTAAAGTTAAGTCTATGATAATAAGGTCTCATGGTATACGAATGAATAATATGAAAGAAAGTATGTGTTATATGTTATGTGTTATATGAATATGTTATGTTTTGTGTGCTATACGATAATTATAATGATGCATGTCACTCTCATGGCATAACTTTCCCAATCTCAATTTGGCAAGTCCACTGACTTGACTTCCAAAAATCATGTTGTTAGGAAAGAGCTATTCTTCCTCATGCATGTCCCTGGTGTGTACTTGCATATACTCATACTTAGTACAAGTGTGTACTAATTCCATACGAGCATCTATTTTTAGGTGCAGGCACAGGTGGACGCTAGAGCTACAGGTTCGTTGTTGCAGCTATCCGGACATCAGTATTCATCCGGAGTTTGGTAGGTCCTCATGCTTTCGAGGATGCTACTGTTTTACATTCTAGCGTAGTTTTAGAGTTGAGCTAGCGGAACATGTTCCACTAGCGTTTCTTTCCTGTTTTGGTTCAAACTTTGTATTGGTGCTATTTTGACCGATATACAATTAATACTTAATGAATTATTTCTTTCAGTTGCTTATCTCTTAAATGTTAGATGGTTGATGATGAACGATTACGAAATGTTAAGAATGTTCAGCAAGTATGATTAAAGAATCAAAAATTTCAAATTTTCCGCTAAAATTAATCTATGTAAAGTAAGAATGACGTAAGCAGGCTTGTCTGCGACCTCTGAGAGGTCAACGACGCCGGTCTCGTCTGGGGTCTAGATTCCGGTCGTGACACGGACCTTAAATCCGGATACCTGACAAAGATGTCGATATAGCTGCTGAAAGAGTCTTTATCTATCCGTAATCATATAAACCCATGGAACACCATCCAGACTTAGCTAATCAATGTAAGACCTTAAAGTCGAATAGAAACTCAACTTTGAATCACGGAGCGGAAATCATTGTCACTGACGTAACTCGAGAAGCCATAACATCGAAGAAATAAGAGTAACAATCGCTAGAGCAAGCTCATCGTCTTTCTAAATACCCAACTATCAGACTCAAGTCTGCTACATCAGTCTACAAGGATTAAGCCGGCTGAGCGACGTCGGGGCTAAACTAAGTCCTACCGACTTTGAATCATGCATTTCTAAGGAAAACCCTAGTCAAACCTAAACTAAGGCCCAACATACTTCTGACAACCAGTATTCAAACATACAAGTAATTCATATAGCAAAGAAGGTCAATTAATAACAATAAACATACTCACAGTTACCCGATAATTCTCAGAAAAAAGGCGAAAATATGATTTGTAACACCTATGCATGATCCAATAACTACCCAACCCAAATCCCAACTAATCAATATGCATTCACATGTTCGAGTTCAATCTAAGAAGAGAAATCATAGCCTACCTGAACGCACATCACGCGCGCTCCAAAATTCACTCCCCGGATCTTTTACCTTCTAAAAGGCCTCGAAACGTTGATACACTAAAATCGCAAGAAACGTAGACGGGTCAATTTCATGGTCAAAATGGAAAAAGTGGGATCCGCGTTGAGAAATCCCGAATTAACCCCAAATAAAAGTCCTAAATAACTCTCGAAACTTGTATACCATAATGGAGCATAATTCAGGACTCAAAACAGTCCCAACATGAACATGCAACAAAAGAACCCAAATTCTAAGCTAAAAATCAGCAACTATGGCAGCAGCTACTTAAAAGATTTTACCAAAAATGAAGCTCCAACAGCCAAAACCAACCACACCACGATGATCTTCACGAAAAACCACACAATATAAGCTCTTGAATCACTTGATTCGGACCTAAAATGGCCAAGAAATCACCTTCTAAAATTTCTCAAAACTTGTGCTCGAAAATGAGCTAGACAGCAGTTAAAACCCAAAATTTACCTCAAATCGGGTCCTCAAATCAGATTCCAAGCTCACCAATGCGTTGCCCTCGAAAAATCTCACAACTTAGCCTTTTGAATCGCCCAATTTGGAGTTGTATAGCTCAAGATATCAAGATTCTAAAGTAAGATACAAAGCTGAAAGTTGGGTTTTTATAGGGGCTGCACCAGATTCAGCTTTGCCTACTTTCTTTAAAGTCTCCGACGGGTGCTCGGAATTCGTTCGGAACCTGATAAAAATAAATTAGATATTCTACCCTACCAAAGTCGACATTCCGGACTCAAAGGCGCAGTCGAAATTTTCATCAGAAGTCATCTCGATAAAATGTGGGTCCCACTTCCATTGGCCATTTTAAGTCAAAAACCACAAAAGGGCTCGAAAAAATATCAAAAACCTCAAAACCCGAAAGAAGGGTCAAACTAGACCAAACTCAACATTCCGGAGCTAACCGCGCTGACGGAATTCTCATCCGAGCGCGTTTACTCAGAATGTTGACTAAAGTCAAACTTAGCCTTTAAACTTAAAGTTAAAACGCCTAATCCCACCAACTCACACTGAAAACTTTGGGAGTCATGTCGACAATGATACTAGACTAAAATGACCCTTCCGGAACTGATGGAATCGTCAGAATTGGATTCTGATGTCATCTTCTTGAACTTTTGATCGAGAATGACCGTTCAAGGTTCATAAGCTCCAAAAATACTAAAACTCACACAATAACCAAACGAATGACCAGGTGACCGATCTGTCAGTCCCAGCAAGTCATAAATGACTTGGAATCGCTATATGAACGCTCTAAACGATGTACAGAAGATAAAACACTAAAAATGACAATAAGGGTCATTACAGTAAGAAATCTAAAAAAATTATAATTTTTTTTCGTAAAATACTACAAATCACGACTTAAAAAATTTCAAAACCATATAAGAAAATTGACCGACTCTCTAAATTGCATTTGTTTCACACAAGTTGGAGCCAAGAGAATAATATATTATTTTAAAATTATGTAAATTTAATAGGCCACAATAATTTACAACTTAATTATTTTAAAAAGGGGGGAACTTTCACATATAGCCACTAAAATAGCCTAATTAATCTCCATAGCTATAGTTTGATAATTACAATTCGTAGCTACATGTTATAGGGAGGAGAGAGGCGAGCGAGACTGGGAGAGAGAGCAAAAAGTGTGAGATAGGTGAATTGTATATGTATATTGGTAAGATAATTGTATATTATACATATGTATTTGTATATATGACAAGCGATATTGGGAGAGAGAGGAGAGAGGCGAGCGAAATTGGGAGAGGAAGGAGAGAGGCGAGCGAAATTAGGAGAGGAAGGAGAGAGGCGAGAGAGATTGGGAGAGAGTGAAATGTATATGTATATTGGTTAGATAATTGTATATTTTACATATGCATTTGTATAAAAAGTAAGCGAAATTGGAAGAGAGAGAGAGAGAGAGAGGAGAGAGGCGAGTGAGATTGGGATAGGGAGGAGAGATGCGAGCAAGAGAGTGGGGAGAGTGGGAGAGAGATGAATTGTATATGTACATTGATTAGATAATGGTATATTATACATATGTAATCATATATTCTGACGAACTATACATATACAAATATGACTAATTATACAAACTCAAAATCAGCCCACATAATTAATATATAATGTTAGTTGTGAGTGATCATTATAACTATGATAAGTAATTAAGTAGTATAAATTTACTTAATCGCATAAATTTTCCTCGAAAAAACTATGTAAAAAAATTAAATTAGTCTTGAAATTCTATTTATCAAATAAATTATGATAAAATAAATAGAGTAATAAATAACGTTGATGACTAATTGTAATATTTCATCTGGCCTGCAATCTGTGGTTGTCCAGGTAGACATACGGCCTACAATTTACCACGTAGGACAGGAAATATGGAACTAAACCACTTAAGTCTTGTGAACCGGATAATAATTTTCAGACCGACCGGTTCTAGATAAAATCACCACACATATCCTCTCTAATAAGAGCAGAGCAGAGCAGAGCAGTGAACTCCTCTTCTCTTTCTCAGATGGCTGCTGCAACTCATCTTTCTTTTTCTCCACCAATTTCAGTTTCTTCTCTCCCTTTACGCAAACCTAACTTTGTTACTCCCAATCTCCAGACCAGTCAATCTCGAATTTGCACAAGAATACGTTGCAATACTAACTTATTAGGTGATTTTGGGGCCAGAGACCCATTTCCAGCTGAAGTGGAGAGTAAATTTGGTGAAAAGGTTTTGGGTAATCCTGACACGGAGCACAAAATTCTCATCCCAGCTGCCTCTGCTTTGTCCCTTGCTAATCAGGAATGCACTGATATCTCACCCAATCAGACTCCCTTGTCCGAATTTGAAGCTAAACAGCTTTTATTCAAGGTTAGATGTACCAATTACTCATCCCATCCCTTGAAAACCCTAATTGAACGCACCCTTTCGTTTCTGTCCTTGTATTTATGCCTCTTCTCAGTATATTCTTCATCTTGTCTGTAGTTAGTTTGTTGATTGAATCGAAATATAGGCCACGTAGAATACATACTACTCTTTCCCGTTTAGTTTGACTAGATATGAAGTTTAGTAAAATAAAATAGACCTTTTAATCGTGTGGTCCTATCTTTTGGTCGGGAACAAGTTACTTCAGTCAAATGATGGTAAAAATAATCCAAAGAGTACCTTCATCCAAATGTGGATACATTACTATACTTTATAAACACTTCGAAAAAATAACTTAGGATGTTGACGTTAAAAATTTAACAACACAAACTAATAAATAAGTAAAACACAATGAATTGAAACAGCGGACCATTTTATTTTTATCTAATACTATTTGATTTGACGGGATGATTTCTTTCATAGTGGAATGCTTAATCCACTTGAATTGTTGAAAGTTGTTTAATTTGGGTAAAATAAAATTATTTGTTGTATGCGGGTGAAGGAAGTCTTTATGTTGAAGTTCATCAGTAGAATATTCCGTGCTTGCTCTTGGGTGACTTCACAAGGTTATGCTCTGTTCGACAATCAATGACTATCAATTGAGAGATATGAATGTAGCCTTAGTATATCCCTTCTTGTTCCATAGCTAGAATTTTGGAAGTGTGGCGATTTATAAGATTCACGCCAAGAATTTCAAATTTGCAAATCATTTAGCCAGGGGCCAGGACTGGAGAAGCATGCTTTCCCCTGGAAATTCTAGAAATTGGAAAAAATTAATAACGTGACAAGCTAAAGCCAAGCTCCTGTTATTTTTCTTCTAATAGAATACCTTTTTTTATGACCGTGAGGTCGACCTTGATAATTCCACACGGGATATTTGTCACCTACCACCAGCAAGGTATTAGGTAACTCTGTCCACCAAGGCTAGGACAGTGGGAAGAATCACCTAGTCCTAACAGAATATCCTTTAATTACTAGGAAGGTGGAAATTCAGAAGGTAATAATAGATCAATCACTCTCCGTGGTTTGGCTGCGTGAATTACTGTAATGTTGGGTTCAGCCTTCACGTAAACCTGGTTATATAGGAAAAGAACCAAGGACGGAGCCAGGTAGTGCCGACCCCCCTTCGATAGAAAATACACTATTTATGTATGATTGAAATTATTTTTTTATGCGACGTTGAACCCTCTATGTCTTCTTAGTGAGTTTACCTTTCATATTTCGAATCATCTTAACAAAAATCTAACTCAGCCACTGTTGAAATCTGTGGTTTAATAAGTAAAATCTAAGATCTTTATTAGGTTTGAATTGGATAAAATAGCACACACTGTTGTCCATAAACGAAAAGCATGCAAGTTATTGCTCCAAATTCGTTCTTCAATTGTTCACTGATCCCATATGGTTGCAGGTTGTTGGCTGGAGAATAGCAAATGAAGATGGGGTGCTTAAACTACAATGCACATGGAAATTAAAAGACTTTGATTGTGGGGTTGAACTAATCAATAGAATAGGCAAGGTGGTGGAAGGCACAGGGCACCTCCCCACTCTTCATCAATTACAACAGTCTAATCAAGTTCATGCTGAGCTGTGGACTCCTTCGATTGGTGAGTACGCTTCCTCAGTCACTCCTTTCCTCTAGCATTATTTAAGAATTCATCTGTAGCGCGTTCTATGTGATAACTGTACTGACTTACAGCAAGATTGGGTAAAACACTTGGCAAATTAAGTTCATTTATTCTCAATCTCTTTTACTTGTGTTGGAATTCTTTAATGATCATAGTGGTACATTCTAATTGCAGGAGGTTTGAGCATGAATGATTTCATCATAGCTGCTAAAATAGATCAAGTAAAGACATCGGACCTCGTACCAAGAAAAAGAGTCTGGGCATGATCAGATAATAGCATTACGAATCACACCAAATACAGTTTCCAGAATTGCAGTCGCTTATCGTCAGTGATAAAAACCTTGTCTGATAAGCAATGGCAAGGGAATTTTTACTGCATGATTCTGTATTAGTTTTATGATTGATTCTAAACAAAGCCACCTTTATTATCAAATCCTCTGAACTATGGGATTCAAATCCCAAGGTATAACAATCCTCATATCATGTATTTAATTTTTGTTTATTATTTTAATGTAAAAGGTAATTATTTTTTCTAAATAACGTTTACATGTTGTAATTAGTCGAATCAGATTCAACGTAGATATTGAATACAGAATGAAAAAAAGAAAAGGAGAGAATAACTGATACTATAAAAGATGATAATTCTCCACCATAACTCTGAAACAAAACATATATATTTATCTTCAATCCTCCAGAACACATAGTAGTAGCAAAATAAGTACACTATTACATACACAAAAATTACTATAAATGTGAAAGAACAACAAAAAGAATACTCTGTTTTTCTCTTTATACTAATAATTTCTAGCCTACAGTATTCTTGGGAGTATGGCAATCAGGGCAAGCACGGAGATGAGAAGCACATGTTGCACAGACACGAAAATGGCCACAAGGCCAAATAATAGAAGCGGCATTTTTGCGGCATGCATAACAGTTACCGCCCACACTTGGTGGTGGCTCCACCATAGTTGGTGGTGGGAGCTCCACCACATGAGGATCAACATGAGAGGACTCAACCGACTCCTGCTTCATTTGTGCCTCTAAGTGATACGCCGCGTAAAGACGAGAGTCCAGCACTGCACACCTCACATCAAGACTCGCAACTTTGTTTTGCAGCTTTCGGCAATGGTTAGTTAACAAGTTTACCTTATTCTCCAATTCCATTATCCTCATCTTCGCCTGCCTTAATTCTTCCTCTTTCTCTACCAATTTTTTCTCTGCTTCCCTGTTTGCCGCGCTTGAAATACTATTGAAGTGTCTCATGTAAATATCAATCAACATGTTTTTCACTTGACCACTCTGCATTGCATCACATCAATCAATCTTCAGTAAATATATCTTTTTTTGTTCAAAATAATAGAAATAAACGAATAAGGTTATAACCTACATGTGATTCGATAACTTGATCAACAGAATCATACATGTGTCTGATAGATCCAGGGACGACAGAGTCATCATCTTCTTCAGTTAATAAGGCGGTGAAGGAAGTGAAGGGCCTCTTCAAAAGTACTTCCACATTTTCAGGTTCGGTAAGGGGCTGCATCTGCTGCTGGGTGTTGAAGTTGAAGGAGGACGGGGTAGGACAAAATTTCTGGAGGGAAGGCTTGAGGGGCAATCGATTCGCGGGCGTTGTTCTTTTCTGCTGCGATACTGCTACAGAAGAAGGTTCCTCTTTCATTTCTTCCATCTTTCTCTTATTCTTTGCATCAATACGAACCGCTGCACCAAATTCAAAAACATGTTACCACTCTGTTAAATTGACCAACAAAAAAATGAATAAATTGAAACGAACATCGTTTGGGAGGCATGGTTGCAAATCAATTCTTCGACAGAGGAACCCTGATAATGATAAATTTTACGCAAACTATCGAAGAAATTGTAATTACAATGCAACGGAGAAGAAGAGAAATAGTGAGGAGAAAAAGCCATCGGAGTTGAGTTTTTTAAAGAGAAGAAACGGTGGCAAACTTTCGCCAACAGAGACGATGCTTTGCAATTTAGACGGAAAAGACGTTAGTTAGGCGCCCAAAAAAAAATTTAATTAATTAGTTTTATGATTTTATTTGTATTTAAAATAATATGGAAAATGATAATTTAAAAAAATTATATCATAAAACTCATCTATTTTTCCTATAAATATTTTAGAACTTTGAATTAAATTACTCAATTTTTTTATTATTAAAAAATCTTTTTTACAATAACATCAAAAATGATATATTACAACTAAATGTCTAACATCTTATTAACTAGAATTAATCTCTATCTTTATTAAATAATAATGTTATCTCCAAAAACAAGTAGTTGTTAACAATTAGAGCATATTTGGGTCAACTTATTTAAATGTTTTTAAACTAAAATAATTTAAAATCACTTATATACTCTATTATTTAAATAAGAAAAAAAAAATTTTATAAGTTATAAGTCAAATTAATTTTTTTAATGAAAAAAATTATAAATAAATCCATATAATAATAAAAAGATTACTCTAAATTACTTATATTAGTATTATTATGTATTTATTTACGATCCTTTAATAAAATTTAGTTTTAGACCATTAATTTTATTGAGACACTTTTAATATAAAATAACAAATAACTCAATATAAATCTAAAAAATATTTTTATAACGACTTGATTTTATCAAAAATCAAACATATTGTTAAGAGTATATGCACCATAATTTATAATATATGGTCTATTAACTCATTTTTTCTCATTAAACTATTCTATGAATAATTTGGAATAATTTGATAGTTAATGAGTTTCAATAATAATTTTTTACTAAATTGACTTGATATTAATTTGCTTAGATAAGTGAATATTTTCAAAAATGTTGTTGCTATTATGTAATTGGTTTCTCTTTCACGAGAATGAAAATAATTAAAAAAAACTATAAGAATCTGTATGATAGATGTATTTCAACTATATATTTTTATATATTTATTCGTAACTTTAAGAGAAGACCATAGAACAATCCTTTCATGTTCGAAATGTATATTGCATATCGATCGTGATGAAATTTGTATTTTCAATCACTAATAGAGGTCAAATGATTTCAAAGATCCAGTTTCGTTACAGCAATTGTGGTAGCGTGGCAGCTTCATCCATTATTATCTAATTATTTCATAGTTATTTATGGATCAAGTTGAACCAACAATGGATATATACTGCAATGGACAAAAACAACAATCAATGTAATTTTTAAAATAACAGTTTATTAATAAATTTCTACAAATTATAATTTAAACATAACGATTTAAATTTTTTAATTTCACTCAAATTACAACCTAAAATGGCAATAACTTTAAAATTTTAATGTAGCAAATTATATCCTCAAATATGAATTAAATGATTGTTGTCAAAACATAGGAACCCAACAAGGTCAAATCCCACATAGAGGGAATTAAAAGCAAATTGAAATTATGATTCTTAGATATCTAAATTCAAGTAGAAATTTTATGATCAACTGATTCAAATGTGTTCATTGTGCAACATTGACGAAATCTGCTAGTCTTCTAAAACCCCTGGCTTAAGTAAGAGAACTTTATCAAAAATCTTTGCTAGTATTTGGGTGTCAGATTAGTTCGTTCATCATTACATACCTCAAAATTTAATATATCTTATATGTACTAAAGCAATAGATGGGATTGGTAGTCCTGAAATTTTCATTTGTTTTTTCTTTCTATTTTTCAATTTAATAAATAGGCAAAAATATTCATTACCCTCCTGATCTTGAAGTTTTTTATTCAATGTACACCTAAACTTTATTTTGTTTCAGTTACCCCCCTGAACTTGCTTATTCATCCTACACGTACACCTTTTCTGTCCACCTAGCATAGAAACTGAAATCAAACTCTACAAGGCGCGTGAGACAGCAATTTTTTGCCACATCATAAAGTTACAACGGTAATATACGTAAAAATTTATTTTTTCTTTAATATTTGGGTTATTTTAAGAATTTTTCTCTCTCTATTCTCTACCTATTTATTCTTCTTTATCCCTTCTCCCTTTTCAAATTTCAGATTTTTCTCACTTTTTTTGTTTTAATTGTTATTGCTAAATTCATGAACAATAACGGGAGACTGGTTTGTTTATGTGGAGCTCCTCCAATTCTGAAAATTTCATGGAGAAATGACAATCCCGGACGTAGATTTTTCGATTGTAGACACTATGGGGTATGTATTCTTACTCCTTTTTTGCTTTTTATTTGACAAGTTCGTATTTTATGCAATTTCATTTTTTTTAACTTTGATTTTATGAAATGCAGTCCTCATTTAGAAATTATTGTAAGTTTTTCGATTGGTATGATCCTGAATTTCCGACCCAAGCGAATATTGTAATTTTGGGTTTGTTGAAGAAAACCAACAAACAAGAAGAACTGCTCAAGTGTAAATGGATATTGAAACTGATTTTGGGTATTAGTTTGATATGCAATGTGATATTGTTCTTTTATTTAGTGTCGTTGAATTTTTTTTAATGCAATTGTTATTAAGGCAAAATCATTTGGTTCTAGGGTACTCATTTTGTGGATTAGTTTGGTTTGGTAATCTATTAATGTATGTTTTTGTTGTTTTTGCTGATCAATCTACAATTACATGTAATAGGTACCATGATACCATGAAATAATAACATGAAGGCAACAAACATAACATAACCAGTGGTTTCTTGATCATAGAAAAGAAGCATCATAGTGTTTCATTGTTTCAACCAACAACCACAATAACCTAAGTTAACTAGCAAAACATAAGACAATCACTACTTAAAGGTTAGTTGAACAACCACACAAGCAACAAAACACTAAACAGTAACTACTTTAAGTTTGTTTGAACAACCACAGATTCATCAACACATAAAACACTATTTCAAGTTTGGTTGGACACACACACAACTACATAACTAAGAAGTTTTCTTTGAGAGTGATTTTCCTTTGGCTTGTGACCTTGTTTGAATGTCATCAACTTTTGATCTGGTTTGAATACGACGCATAACACTTTCGACTTGAAGTTCTCTTTGAGTCATGGCCTGTTTGTCTTTCCACTTCAGTCCCTTGGTAGGTTTAAAACCAATATCACCTGTCACATGTGCAGAACTCACCACACCAGTAATAAACCTCCTTCTATTAGACAATCCTTGCTGCAATATCAACTACATAGTTATTTTGGAACTCACATTTAGAAGACAAATATAATTTTGGCAGTTTATAAGACACTTACATTAATACACGTATATCAAGTATCAGCAACAAATACACCTTGTCAAACAACTTTAGGCCTCTTCTTGTAACCACTTTCTGCACATCTTCTTGTACCTGTCTTACTGGTGCTTGCGCTTTCATAATGACCTCTACCCCTCTTTTTTTCAGTGATGGACTAATATGAGTGGAAAAAGAACACAACAAGACATTAAATTTAATAAGTAATCTAACATAATTTATAAAAGAAAATCAATATGAATGTACCTCTTGAGTGGGTATTGGTGTAGACTTAGGTTTAGGATTTTTTGGACAATTTTTCTTGTTATGATTTGGTCCTTTGCAAAGTGAACATGTCATTACTGTCCCCATTCTTGGCAACTTTCCAGCTTTTCTCACTTCACCAATTTCTCTTCTTGTGTTCTTTGGTGGCCTACCAGGCATTTGTCTTGCCTCAGGGGTTCAACCATTGGGTTTCTACTTCCAGGCCACATTTCCATGTTTGGGACTGGTTGAATGAAATGAAAATATATCTTCATATGTGTGGCTTTTTACAGCCGACACAACACGACAAAAATAAAAACTATTACTTTTTACATATGACTGATATTCAACCGACACAAAATACAAAATACAAAATACTTTTTTTTTTTACTTTTATAATTGGCTTTTTACAGCCGACACAACACGACAAAAATAAAAACTATTACTTTTTACATATGGCTGATATTCAGCCGACACAAAATACAAAATACAAAATACAAAATACTCTTCTTTTTTTTTCTTTTTTCTTTTTCGATTTGAACGTCTGGTATGACATTATCTTCTCCTTGACATTTTGAACATATATGGTCGGGGTATTTTTGTCCAATAATTTTGCAATATCTTGTCAATAATTCTTCCGAAATAAACCCTTTCCTTAATGCTCTTGTTGTTGGTTTTTGCTCTGGCTTGAGTAGACTAAGTATCCATTGGCGTATCTCTTCCATATCTTGTTCTCTGATTTCTTTTGAATATATCATAACTTGCTCTCGTACATAATAGCTCCATACTGAATTTCCGTTTAAATAATTGTTAGTTAGTTCATTTAGGATAGTTGCTATTCCTATAACTCTTTTGTTTGCGTAGAATTCTGGTATCTCAATCTTTTGTATTTCTTGTTGTATTCCGGTATCTTCTGGAATTATCATATTTCTGGTCAAACCAATTTTTATAACTTGTATAATTGGTTTTATCTCATCAAATAATATCTCTGCTGGTGCTGAATAAAACTTTATATAAAACAATGTTCCTTTAGTAATTCTTTTATAGTTCATAAAGGCTTTGTATAGCTCTGGTATGGTAGATATTTCATCTCCTGTTTGGGTATAAACTGTATTAAGTAATCCATAACTATAACATGTTTTTACTAGATTTGCATTGGTGCCTGGTTGTGCTATTAACTTATTATATCCTTGTAGCTTTTGGGTTATAAAATCAGTATTAGGGTCTTTGGTAGTTGGAGATCTAGGTGTTGAGTTTAAATAATTTTGGATTTTATAAAGGTTTTCAATATATGAGCGGGTTATGTGGTTGTAGGCTTTTTTATCTTGGTTTAAACTTTCTGAGTAAATATGTATTTGTGGTGGTATAAATAATGAGTCTTTTTGGTTCTTTGGAATAAATGGTTTATCGAAGATTTTGTTCATATTTAAATTTGTATATCTTATTCCACTGGCTCCTTTTGTTGTAGATGTGCTTGCTGTAGCTGCATTTAAACAAACATTGTCATGGGTTTTATGGAGTTTCCCAACGTCTCCTTCTAGTTCTGGCTTTTTACCGTCCGCCGAACGACGTAGCTCCGCATTTTTAGAGTCATGCTGCTGACTGTTAGCTTTCAGATTTTTTAACTCTTTTCCCATACTGTCCACCTTCATAGAAAGTGTAGTAATTGCTTTGAGTATTTCTTCTATTGTATCTTGTTCAGTTTGAGTTCCTTTTTCTTGATAGGTAATCTGCAACAAGGTTCTTATCAGTCTTAATTACTTCAATTGTAAATGTAAAATTTATTATATTCAATACTAATCTCCTTATTTCTTTTGTTGTAACTGAATCTTCTAATTTTTTTGTTATTCACCATTTTACCTGTGTGTTATCTGTTCTTACAATAAATTTATTATAAACAATATATGGTTCAAATGCTAATAAACATTTATATAATGCGAATAATTCTTTTCTATTTATTTCCCATTTTATTTGTGCTTTTGTATAAGATCCTGAATAATATCTACAATGGTGTTCTATTTTTTCTTTTTCATATTTGTATTTTAAAACTCCTCCGTAACTATGATCACTCGAATCTGTTTCAACAATGTAAGTAAATGTTTTATTTTCATCAGGAAAATATAGTTTTGATAATTTTTTACATAGATTCTTAATAATTTTTATATGTTTTTTATCTTTATTATCAAAATGATATTCTACATCTTTTTTAAGTTTTTTATGTAATGGTTTTAAATGTTCTGCTAATTTTGGTATATATTCTCTTACCTGATTTACTAATCCTAGAAAGGATTGTAATTTCTTTTTTGTATCTATATTTTCATCAATATTAATTATTTTTTGTACTATATGAGTTTGCATTTTTATTCCATTTTTATCTATTTGTATTCCTAGAAATTCTATTTGTGATTTCATAATTTCTGCTTTTCTTTTACTCAAACTTATACCTGTATTTTTTACTATATGTATAAATTTTTCCAATAATCTTATATGTTCATCTTGTGTTCTAGAATATAACAATATGTCATCTATATATACAATACAGTTTTCTAGTTGGTTAAAACAGTTATCCATAAAATGTTGGAATCTACCTGGTGCATTTTTATATCCAAAAGGTAAAACATTCCATTCATAGAAACCTTGCGGTACTGTGAATGCTGTTAATTGTTTGGATTCTTCTTCTAGTTTTAGGTGGTAAAATCCTGATTTGCAGTCAAATTTGCTAAAATAATTATATCCTTGTATTTGTCATATTTTTAGTATTTTGTTTGGTATCGGATAATTGTATGTTTTAGTTTTAGCATTTAGATTACGATAATCTATGACCATTCTACTTTTACCTCTTTTTTGTTCACTGTGTTTTATTACTATAAATGCTGGACTTGTATGTTTACTATTGCTTTTTTGTATGTAATTATTTTCTAACAATTCATTTATATGTATTTTAAATTCTTCTAGATCATCAAAGTTATATTTTAATGGTTTCTGTGTTATTATACTATTTTCATCTATTAATTCAATTTTTACTTTTGTCTTATGTTTTTCCCATCCTTGTAATGGATCTTCACTATATAATTGTTCTAGTTGTTCATTAATTAATTTGACTTTGTCTATAGCAAATATAATAATTTCTAATTGCGTTATTTGTTTATTATTTATATTTTCAATTTCTTGGTTTATCTTTTCACTTCCTTTTATCCATTCCATAGGTTTTCGTTGTTTACTATTTACTCTTTTTGCTCCTATCTTATTTCCGCATGGTGTAGTAAGCCACCAATGTGTTTTTGTTATTATGTGTGGATAATATCTATCTAGAAATGGCATTCCTAATAACATATCTTTTGTAGTAAATTCAAAATTATACATTTCTTCTATTGTTAGTATTTTATCCCATATTTGTATTTTTATATTTTTTGCTTTGTATTTAATCATACTTCCTTCATTGTTAAATCCCGTTACTACCATAGGTGTTTTTAATTTTTCTCATTTATCTTCTGGTAAGCAATTATATTTACACATATTCGCTTCTGCTCCTGTATCTATCATAGGGGTATAATATCTGTTGTGATATCCTTCTACTATAATTTTTGCAAGTATAAATATTTTCATTAATCATTTTGTCCTTTTTATAATTATTTTCTGATTTTGACAAGTTATTGTTAATTGTTCATTTTCTATATTGTATGGTTTGACTTTTTCTAACCATTTTATTCCTAATGTAATATTATGATTTCCTTGGTATATTTTAAATTGTATAACTAAGGGTATTCCTCCTATAATTATTTCTTTTTCTGTTGTTTCTTCATTCGTGTTCACTATCTCACTAGGTAGTCCAGGGCATGTATGTCCTGTTCTTATAATTTCTTCTTCTAATACTAACTCTCTTGTTATATAATTTTCTTCTTGTCCTGTATTTATTAATATTTTATATTTTCTTTGGTCTATTATTCCTGTTATGAAATAATGATATGGTGTTATTTCTTCTTTATCTAATAAGCTTTGTGGAATTTCATATTTTCTTTTAGATGTACTCATCCTTGATGAGGTAGCTCTTGTCAATGTATTTGGTACGCTTGAAGTGCTTAATCTTTCTTTTACTATCTCTAAATCTTCTTCTATATCAATTTCTTTATAGCTATAGTCATTATTGTCTATTACAGTAATTATTTTTTCAAAAGGATTTTCTATTTTTATTTTATTAATTTTATTTTTTGCTGTTATTTTATTCTTTGTTGTTAATATATATAAATTTTTACATCTTGCTGTAAATAATTTGCTCCCTGGTGCTAGTTCTATTCCAGACATTTTTCAATATAGAACTAATGATCTATCTATATTTTTATCTGTTAATGATACTGTATAATTAGCACTTATTGTAAACTTAAATTTTTGATATATTAAGTTTCCTTTTACTGCACTAATTATGCTTTTTTCTATAGGGTGTACAATTCTATCATCTGCTAAATATATTTCTATAGGTGTATCTATTCCTTCTCTAAAGCAGGCTTTTATTAATATTTCTGTTCCTCCTAAATGTACATATTTTATTGGTGTTTTAGCTTTTATATCTTGTATTTCTTTGTTTATCATTCTTTTATTTATTATAGGTATATATGCTTTTCCTCTTGTGTATTTACAATCTATGATATGTTCTTTTTGACTAACTACATAGTATTCTTCTTTTTGTCTTTTAAACCAATTTCTTAAAATAGGTATTTCTAGTACTTTTTCAACGCTTAAATCTAATTCTTTTCCTTTTATTTGTTCAAATATCGTATTATCAAATATAATTTTCTGTTCTGATGATTCTTCATCTTGATATTCTTCCTTAGATATTATTTTTATTTCATTTTCAGACATTATATTTCTTCATCTGTTTCGTTATTATCTATGTTAATATTTTCTTCTTCATTCTCAGTTTCTATGTCTGATACTTCATATATACTATCATTTTCACTTAATTCATAATCTATGTACTCTATTTGCATATATTTTTCATTGTCTATTATTAATTTTGCTATTTGTTTTCTTTTTGGATTTTTGGGTAATTTACAATCTTTAGCTATGTGTCCTATCTTTCCACAATTATAACAAGTACATTGGGATATTTTTCTTTTTGGTCTGTATGGTCTTTTTATTTTATGATTTTTTACATAATACCTTCGTCTTGGTTGTTTATATTTATATATAGTTTTGTTTTTTCTATAATTTTTATATCTTTTAGATTTTTGTTTTTTAGTTGTGCATCCAAATTGTGGTGCCATTTTATTTTTGCAACAAGATAAATTTTTATTTAATACTTTTTCCATTTTTAATTTTTCTTTTTGGTTTTCACATAGTTGTATGAACCATTGATTTAAAAATTTTATTCTAGATCCTAAAGTATCTACCATTCCTTCATTATTCCAATCCTTTATTACGTTTGTACTAAATGGTTCTGGTAATTTTGTATAATATTGTTTTCTTATTTCTTTTGCTTCGTCTAAATTATATTTAGCTTTGTAATAATATTCTTTAAATGCGCAAGTATATTCTTCTAAGTAACACATTTTACATATAGCTAATTTTGTCATAAGTTGTCTATTTATTATTTTTTCTCTATTTTGTTTTCTTATATCCGTAGTCATGCCTCCAAATTCATTTCTTATTGCTGATTCATATTTATCTAGTATATCTATATTTGTTGCTGATGCGGATCCATCCATTTTCTTATCATTCCCAAGTACTTCTAAACTTTCCGAGGGTAAATTTTCTATCCATAATTTTGTTGTTCCTACGAATGTTCTTTCTACGTATCTTGGTGTTTTCGCTGTTTCTATTTTGTTATCTATTAACTGTTTAGACATATTTCCTATCCATAACAATATTGCTTTATTTATATCTGCGACACAATCTAAATCTAAGAAATTGTATTGTTCATTTGCTGGTTTAGGTGTCCAATTTTTATTTAGTCTACTGTTCCATATTGCATTATTTCTGTCTGATTGTTGATAGCTTTCTGTATAATAAGTTGGTGGTGTTCTCCTAGGACTAACCCTAGGACTATTTCTGGGACTATTATCTGGGGTTTTAACTCTTGACGTACTAGGTCTATTCATATCTCCTGTGTTTATTTCTAATTTTTTTGGTTTATTTATCTGTTCTAGAATTTCTGTATATGTTTCACTTATATCACTTATTTCTGATTGTTGGTCATTTTCATTTCCGTCTATTTCATTTACTTCAATATTTTCATTTAGATCTTTTAGATCTTCATTTAGTTTCTGTTCCATTTGTTTTATTTCATTTGTTAATTCTAGCTCTTTATCTTTTTGTTTTTGTTTATTTTCATATAATAATTTTAACCTAGCTAATTCTTTTTCTAATTCACTTTTTCTTGTATTTTTTATTTACTAACCTAAAATCATGAATATCTACTTTGAAACTCAGCCCCCAAGAAAGCTACGAAACCTTAGCTGCGAAATTAGGAGAAAGTTGTAGAACCCTAACTATCGTTCTTTGAAATCGTAAATAATAATAAAATAAGAAAAAATATTTACTAAACTACAAGCATGAATGTCCACTTTGAAACCCAGCCACGAAGAAAAGTATGAAACTCTAGCCGCGAAATGAGGAAGAATGAGTGAGTATATCATTTCTTAAATAATGAAATGAGGGGGGAAGTAATTAGAATTTAGGGATTTAGTATATGTGGCAGTGGAACCGTATTGATATGCAATGTGGCATCCACGTGACATTTAACAACTTCTATTAATAAGAAGAGTACTTTTGATCCAATAGTTTGACGGGAAGGATAGTTTTGAGCCAAAATAGAGTTTTAGGGTAAATATGAGCTATTTCGAATAGTTTAAGGGTTTTTTCACTCTTTCTATTTAGTCTACGTGGCAGTGGAATCCTATTGGCAGGCAATGTGGCACCCATATGACATCCACGTGGCATTTAACAACTTTCGTTAATAAGAAAGACACTTTTGACCCAATAGTATAACGGGAAGGGTATTTTTGAGCCAAAAGAAAGTAAAGGGTATATATGAGCTATTTCAAATAGTTTAAGGGTATTTTTGATTCTTTTCCAAAAAAAAAAAAAAACTGAAATTGATTGCTAAACTTAGTTTAGTACTTTAACTTTACAAATAATTATGTACCCCCTAATCTCATTTTTAAGTGAATCAAAATACACCTAAAAGGCTGATGTGGTAAAAAAAAAAAAAGTGAGTGGAAACGTAAAACATCAAAATAATAAATTAAATAGGCCCCTCTTTTTCTTTCCAACAAATAAGATTTCATCTTCCTCACACCCCACCACCTTTGTCCACCAACAACCCCACCACCTTTATCCACCAACAACCCCACCCTTTTCGTTCTTCGAATCCCCCTCCCACACCCTTTTTTCTCCTATTTCGAACTCCGCCGCCATCCATATTTGCCTCGCCCCTTTTTTCTTCTTCTTTTTCTTTTCTTCGACCCAACAACTTGTTGTTGCTTTGAGATCTTACATATGGAAATGTTTATTGATTATGATGAACTTGAAACTTTTTAAATAAGAAATCTATAATTTCTTCATCTCAAATTAGTTATTTAATTTGTATTATTTATTTATTTTGATAATACGCTTTAAAAATTGAATGTTTTCTAGTCTTGAATATGTTAGAGTTTTATTTTATTTTCATAATCTTGGATTAGTTCTCAACTTTTTTCTATTGTTACCTTTCTAAAATTGTATAAATAAAAATAAACAAAAAAGAATTAGAAACTCAAACTTTATAATTTTCAATGTGGCGCTGATATGACAATGACGTGACAGTGAAATGACGTGTCTGTAATATACTTGCCACTGTGAGACTGGTATTGTAGTATTAGGGTTGAAAAAAACACTTCAAAAATGTTAAGGGGGTAATTTAAACGCCCGTGTAGTTTAAGTGTAAAAATATGTTTTGCTGCCATGTTCAAGGGGTTTTTATGTATTTTCTCTTCTTCTTCTTCTTATTATTATTATTATTATTATTATTATTATTATATAATATCCTGATTATATGATATGATGATAATCAAATTAGACGTACATATATATTATAGATGATAAATATTATTAAATTAGATATTTTAATTAGGAATTAATATATGGAAGTACAAAAGTCATTAATATTTTTATTAAAATGATACAATTTGATATTTAAATTAACTAATTAAATGTTAAATAATTAATCAAATTTTAATTTAGTACAAAGTCAAAATGATAATTCAACTATTTACTTTAGAGCTTCCCACTTATAATATTATATGATATGATATCATATAATATGATATGATGATATACTTCTGAAAGAATAAGCTGCTCTTCGTTGTCATTTGTGCCTTTTTGGAGGTTAAATTTGTCTTTTTCTTCATCTTCTTCTTCGAGCGTAATTTATCGAGGTTTAAAATAGTCCATTATTTTTGAAGTTTAGATTTAAAATAGTTCTAATTTTGGAGCATTGATAATCCTAATTCTTTAATATGATGCATTTTCAATCTCCATCGTACCGAGGTTTTAACGGAGCAGTAGGTTACGCACCTGCTCCTCAATTGGAAATTAAAATATGTAACCATTGATTCACAAGGTTCTATTTGATACCAAAAAGTATAATCTTTTTGGAGCATCATACAATTTTGTTTTCTCTGAGTTTACAAGTATTTTGGATGAATAATTTTGACCTTATTCAAAAGGAAACTATAGAAAAGATTTCGCATGAAACTGTGTATTGCTGATTACAAGATAAGTTAGATTTTTGTTTTTATTTTTTAAAATAAATTTGGGGTTTTATGTCTTTAAAAAGCAATATATCAGTACAATGCTTATAGCAGCTCTGCGTTTGACCTATGCTCTCCTATATATCACACAAATATGGTGTTGCGATTATGTTGTTTCCCTTGTTACCTAGTAGTTAGTGGTATCATGACAATTTGCATTTGCCAGAATCTAAATCATGTAATACTAAAAAGAATTTTAATGTGTTTGTCGTCTTTCCTTTTGCTTCCATTTCGTACTTTCTGATTCAATAACCGATATTCTTTTTGTCTTTTCAAAAGTTAGATACAAGATGACGTAGTTTCAGCTGACCGAGACCAAGCATATGAACTTAGATAACAGGTTATGGAGAACTCAAATTAGGATAAAAAGGTTAGTTACGAAGTTGAGTTTTGTTTTGACAACTTTGTAGTTTCTTGTTGTTTGATTTCTGTCACTATTTGACATTTGTTGTACTTCGATTATCTTCTTATTTTGTTGTAGTTATTGTTACATTTTAAGAAGATAGGAGTTCTCACATGCTTTTTCTCTTTTCTGAACTGCTTTTTCTCCAGACCTCGCTTGTAGGATTATATTGGCTACGTTATTGTAGTAGTAGCAGTCATCTATTTGGGCATTTTTACCACGAATATATTCCTAGTGTGTTTGATAATTTCAATGCTAATGTGGATATGGATGGAAGAATTGTCAATTTGGGATTATGAGACACAACAAATACTTTTTCTTTAAATAGATTTATTACTATTATGAGATCATCTTATGGATTTTCTTGTGTGTGTGTGTGTTTGAAGGTCAAGAAGATTATTGTGTATGCTTTAAAGGTCAAGATGATTATAACAGGTTACTTAGGATGCTAAAAGTACAGGTTGTCATGTCTGCCTGTGGTGTCCTTCAAAGAGGTATTCTGATCACCATAACTTGTTGGTTGCTTTATTTGGTTAACTTTCTGAATAAAAGCTGGAAAGCAAAGATTCGCTAGCATGTATTTGACTGCATTATTGTGATATGATGAACTTGTGTGTAGAAACAGCCTCCTAACAATATATATGATAAGGCTACACACAATAGGCTCTTCTGATCCTACCCTACTCCGTGCATATTTCCAAGTTAAATTCACAGGAAATATGATTGAGGTATCAAGCTCTCTTCCATTCTCATTAAAAATTTTGGACAACAAAGGTATTATCTAAACAGAGAGACTGATACACAAAAAGAGAGAAGATGCGAGTGAACGCACCCTTTTACAGAAGTGAGTGACGGTTGCCTGGATCCACTTATTCATACACATTTTCTTTATATTCCGTCGTTGCACCTTCACATTCATTTCATGTATCTATAACCACTACATCAACTATTACTGTCACAGGCACCACCATAATATATTTCATAACAACCTTTGAGTTTTGCATAAATATCAAATTAGCCCTTTTTCATGAATGGGGAAAATAATATGATTGAGTACATTGACAAACTAAAGTAGTATTGAACTGTAATCTTTTCCAAATTACAACCAAAACTTACTTGTCATCCAACAGTAAGTAGTTGTCATAGTCTTGTTCATCACAAACAAATCTCTTCCAAAACCAATGGTCCCTCCAGATACTTTCCATACTTTCAATTGACAAGTTCCTTGTCTATGGCAAAAGAAAGTAGACAAATGCATTCATAATTGAAACAGATACTCCAAAAAAGAAGAAAATTCAAGATTTTAAATGGCATAGCATAGTCAAGAAATTCTGAGCAATCATAGAAGCAGATATCAAACCCATAGCTACTGTTATGCTTTGTCCTGCTGACCTTATTTCTAATGGAAATATTTCACTTGGAACTAACCATGATAATGGACCCCATGAAAACATATACTCTGCAACAAAATTGCAAACACCAAAACCAATAGACCATTTGTGATACAAACATTTGGATTCCACCTAAACAAGACATAGCCCTTCGTCTGACCCTGTCAACTATCAACAATGCTAAGAAAGTCACGCTGGTGCCTGTCACCTCAACAGACATTAGCGATGCACTCGCACCTAGGCCTATGGTCTGGAACAGAATTGGAGCGTACAAGGAGATCACACTGATCCCCATCATATGTTGGAAGAATGATATTACTACTGACATAACAAGTTGTGGCCTATATTTCTGTTTAATGATTTGCTTGAAAGGATCCTTGACAACTTTTGACTTGTCACTTGCTTGGATGATATCGTCTAATTCTGCTTGTACATCGGTTGTACGTCGTACTCATTGCAAAATCTGCTTAGCTTTTTGATGATCATTGCCATGTTGAATTAGGGTGTTTGCGGTTTCTGGGAGAAAAATTGCTCCTACTGTTAGAAATGTAGCAAGAGCTGCAGCCATCGCTAAGGAAATTCTCCATCCCCAACCACCTTTAATCTTTTGAACGCCGTTGTTAAGAAGGCTAGCTGATAGAATTCCAATCCATACGCATAATTGGAACACAATATTGAAAGATCCCCTGTACTTGGGAGGTGCCATTTCTGAAAGGTATAAAAGGGACTGCCTGCAGCCACCATGATTAGGACATTTGTACTCTATGAAAGGGGCATGTTAACAGCAGAAGAAATTGTACCTGATTTGCAAAACCAACACGTACAACTAACATGCTTTGACCAAGTGATAACATGTAGATATTGTATGTTGCGCCTCCAAGGACAGCACCGATATGAAATTGTTGTGCGGAATTTGAGATAATACGAGAAAATATAAACGCGAAAAACAAGACAACAGATTTACGTGGTTCACCAATAAATTGGCTACGTCCACGGGAAGAGATGGAGCAGTTTTATTATGGAGAGGCAAAAACAGAATTACCAAATATAGGGTTTGCCATAGCGTCTATATATAGTGCTAAGCTACGCCCTAACAGGCTTGGGCCCAACATACAGAATTGACAGAAAATTAAGGGCCCAATACAACAACATTGTATACCGTCGGGCCGGGGGCGTCTCCGCCCCCCTGGACCCCCCGACTCGCTGACCGGGCAGCGAGACCCCCGTCCTTTTTGTTTGTAGCGGGTCCGATTCAAGGCATTCAACAGAAATACTACTCCACCGATTGTAATTGATGGTCTACAACCATATGTACGAGTGACTGGTGAGGCCAAGAAGGAAGCAATAAGGCCATCAATGTATAAGGAGGAAGTGAAGGGGGTGAGTAGTTGGCTGTCAAATTTAATAGGTAATTTAACCAATTAGTTTGTTAGCTATTTGATAACTCCATAGATGGAGTTCAAGCTTTGCAGATTTACAGATGAGAAGAAGAAGAACTGAGGAAGAATATTATTCAGACAGGGTACTGTTACATTGAATCTAGACAAATTGAAATGATCACACCATTCTACCTCTCTATTTATACACGTACTAATCAACTAACTTTTAGTAACTAACTAATGCCACCTCAGCTTTCTTCTAACAAACTAATTAAAAGATTATTCACACCATAAAACTTGTTAGCAACTTTCACTGATCAACACCCCTTCTCAAGCTTATGGTTGAAAAGCATTCTTCATTCCCAGTTTACTTAACAGCAAATCATGTTGTATTTTGTCCAAACTTTTAGTAAGTAGGTCAGCTAGTTGCTCCTTGGTGTTTATATGTTTTGTCTTAGCATCCCTTGACAAATTCTTTCTCTAACAAAATGACAATCAATGTCAATATGCTTTGTTCTTTCATGGAAGATTGGATTTATAGCAATATGAATTTCTTCTTTACTATCACATATCATGTTCACACGGAGACGCACATTGATTCCTAGATCTTTAGATAGACCTATTATCCAAGTAACTTCAACTGAACAAGCAACCATGCTTTTGAATTCTGCCTCTGCTGAGCTTCTTGACACGTCTCTTTCTTCTTAGATTTCCATGAGATTAACCCATCTCCAAGCTTTACAAACTACCCTCTAACTGATCTTCTAGTCTCCAAACATGCTCCCCAATTAGAGTCACAAAAAGCAGTGAGTTGTGCAGTGTCACCTGTTGGCATTAGCAATCCTAAGCTAGGAGCTTCTTTGATGTACCTAACCACTCTCAGTGTTGCCTCCATGTGAAATTGCTTAGGACAATGCATGAACTGACTTTGAACTTGAGTGGAGAAAGCTAAGTGTGGCTTTGTCATTGTGAGATAGAGGAGCCTTCCTACAAGTCTTAAGCAACTTGTCATCTTCAATACATTCATTAGGAATTTGTTCATCATATTGACAAGAAGTGAGTGTTTTGTTGACTTCTAGTGGTTTACAAGCAGGATTAACTCCCCCTAGTCCAGAGTCTGAAATTAATTTAACTGCATACTTCCTTTGTGTTATCAAGATACCTTTACTAGACCTGAAAAACTCAATTCCTAGAAAGAATTATTGTTCCCCTAGATCCTTCATTTGGAACTTAATTTGAATGTCTTGTCTAGTGTTGCTCAGAAGTTGATGATACTTTTAGTGATCAATAAATCATCTACATACACTAACACAACCACAATATCACCATCAACATCCTGTGCGAATAATGAGTAATCATAGTGATTTTGTTTGAAACCCATCTGCATTAATGCCTCAGTTAATTTCACGTTCCACTGCCTTAGTGCTTGCTTTAGACCATACAAAGACTTGCAGACCTTCTTGCACTCCCCCTGTATAGCAAACGCAAGAGGAATGTCCATGTACACCTTCTCTAGTAAATCCCCATTCAGGAAGGCATTATGTGCATCCATCTGACAGATGTACTAGTCTTTAGAGGCAACAAGAGCCACAACAACCCTGACTGCCACCATTTTAGCTACAGACTGAAGGTTTCTCCATAGTCAATCCCTTCTTTCTGACTATAACATTTGGCACCAAGTCTAGCCTTGAATTTTTCCACTTCTTCGAAGACTAGGAACTTGATCTTATTTACCCACCTACAACTAATGGGATTCTTACCAGGTGGTAAGTCTACAATAGTCCAAGTCTGATTATTCTCCAAAGCAGCTATTTACAGTTCCACGGCTTTCGGCTAGGCAGGTTCAAAAGCAGCTTCCTTAAAAGAAGTAGGTTCACTTACAGCTGAATAAGCTTGTAACACTTGTTGATAGCCAGAAGACAAGTGAGAAGTAGGTGATCTGATTTGACATGGGATAAGAACAACTAGTAGTCTTGGTGTGTGTCACAAAATCCTGTACCATAATTGAGGTCTACTTGCTCTGCCTGATCTCCTAGGCGGTGCAGCTTGAAGAGAGATAGAAGTAGGGGAAGAAGTATCATGAGCTAGTGTAAGAGGAGCAGTAGCAGGTGATACGAAGGGACTAGTTTGTAATTAATATCATCAGGTGGTAACATTATCAAGAACTGGAAACATTGGGTTGGAGGAAACTTGTAGATGTTTGAAGGGAATCAAATGCTCCTGAAAGACTACATGCCTATTAACCAAGAAGGAATGAGTATGCAAATCATAGAGTAAATACCCTTTTTGTGTGGAAGAATAACCCATAAACACTGCATAAATAGCTCTAGATCAGAACTTGTCTTGCACATTTGGACAGGCAACATAGCAAAGACAACCAAACATCTTGATATGAGAGAATGATGGATGATGCATATATAGTTTTTCAAATGGGGACTCGTAAGTAAGAAGTCTTGATGGAATTCTCTTCAATATGTAAACAACAGTCATGCCACACTCACCCCAAAACCTGTGCGGTATAGAAGCTTAAAATCTAACAGATTTGACCATAGCAAAGATAGTTTTGTGTTTCCTCTCAGCTATCCCATTTTGTTGAGGTGTGAAAACACATGTACTCTGGTGAAAAATTCCCAACTCACTCAATAAGTTTTGAACAACAGTATTGAAGAACTCACACCCATTATCAGCCCTCAAGGTTTTAACCTTAGTGAAAAATACATTCTGAACTTGAACAAGAAAATGTTTCAGCACCACAACTGTATCAACTTTAGAAGAAACTAAGTAGATTCAAGTATATCTACTGAAGTCATCCACAATTGTAACAAAATATATTTTATTGTAATCCCTATAAGGCCCCCAAACATCACAATGCAACAATTCAAATACACTTTTAGACACATGAGAACTAATAGGAAATGGAAGTTTTGTGTGTTTAGCTAGGGGGAATACAGTACAATGAAAATGATCATTATTTCTTAGATTCTTAAGGGGTTCATGTCTCCTTATCATATCAATAGGATCATGGCCTAATCTTTTGTCCAAACATAAAAACAGACTGACTAAGCAACAGAATTAACAGTTTTATTACACTGATCAAGACCTTTACTACTATTGACCAGCTTTTTTGGAACTTGACATGGTCCTTCCTATAGTATGTAGAGTCTATTTTCCTCTTGAACAATCCCCTTCACCCGATCAGTGGAGAGGTCCTGAAATATACAAAAATCAGGAAAGAAACCAACCATACAATGTAACTCTTTAGTGATCTTGGATATTGACAAGAGATTAAACTTGAAAAGTCAGGCAAGAACAAAACAGTGGATATAAAATGATTTGCTAATACATTGGTTGTTGATACACTCAAACTTACTTCTCAAATAAGCAGTAAAGCGGTCGTATCAAGTAAAGAACCCAACTAATGAGGTTGGAATCATTTCCACGAGAAAAATAGTTCAGACTTAATTTCAATCTATTATTACTATTATTTAGTCAATTATTTTCTTGGAAAGCAAAGACAATAAAAAGGGTTTTTTTTCTAAATGAATGAAAATAACTAGCTAAATTAAAAGAGACAACTAACAACTTCAAATATTGGAGTTTAATCAATTACTCAAAGTAACTAGGGTTTACGTGTTCCCCACAGGTTCATAACTTGATAATTCTAACTATAACAATTCTTTCCTAGTATCTTGCATGCAAAGTGATAAGTTATGTATTTCTAAATCCTTGGTCCAGCATCTAGAAAATTTCACTCCGCACCTTGGTCCTGCTACGTGTGTTTCTATACTAACCCTTACCTTTACCTCATATTAAGCATCATATTCGATATTTGACTAAGTTATTACCTCGTACCAATCAATACTAGCCTATTAGATAGTATACACTAAATCTATATTGATAATTCTTTTCCTATTATCTACCTCCTTGGTCTGGCAAGTAGCATTAAGGTGAAATCTAACGTTAATCATCCGTTAAAAAGACTTCTAAGCAAAAGAATTATCAATACATGCAATACACTGTTCTAGAATTGTTATTTTAGTTAGGTTTTACCTCATTATTTGCCTATGGTTCCCACAACCCTAGTTATGGAGTTTAGTTACCCATAGTCATAACCACAATATATCAAATATATGATATAAGAATTCATGCACTTACTTCAATGAGAAAGAATAAAATCCAAAAGTTCACTTGATTAATCAACAAAAATCACCAACAATCAATTACTACAATTAATTAAAGACAAGATTATCCAAAAGTGTAATAATAATCACCAAGTCTAATCCACAAAAGAAGCTCAAATAACCAAAAGTCTAACCCCAAAAATGAGGTTTTTCAAACTATTTATAAAACATAAAAACCTAACTAAATAAGGACTCTATTTGCTGAAAATCTGTCATAACGCGGTTGGGTCGACGAACCTCGCGACGGATCATCGTGGTCACGATGGGCCGTCATGGTTTCCATCGTCCCATACTTGTGCAATTTCTTCTGCTACTCTCTTCATTACCCTCGATGGTAGGTATGACGGATCGTCACTGGCACAACGGTCCGTCAAGGGTCTCCGTTCCAAAATACTTGAACTCTTGGAATTTGGGTACTGGGACTACTTCTCTGATGTTCATGACGAACCAAGAGGACGGACCGTCATGGCTACGACGGTCCGTCACGCACTCCGTAACCTCACACTTTGTCAGAATTCCCCATCTTCCTTCAGCAGCTGCACTACGATGCCACCTACGGACCGTCATGGGCACGAAGAATCGTCAGAAGCTCCGTAGGTGGTACTTTTATGTATTTCTTGCTCAAAAACCTCAGCATTCATCTTTTAGACAGATTTCCTACAAATAAAGAGAAACTTACATAAAAATTAGTATAAAAAGGCTTTTGGACACACTAAACTTAAGGAAAAAACATTAAAAATACTGTGAAACTACGGTATATCAGTTGTGCCAACATGAGATACATGAATCACCTTACCATCAGTTAAATGAACATTACTATCTATACGAGTTTCAACTGCCTTGGCATTAATTAGAGTTTTCAACTCGGATGTGATATGATGAGTGGCTCCAGTGTCTATTATCCATCTACTACCTTCATATGCACATAATAATGCTTTAAGAGAACTGCCTGATGCATCAATAACAACAACTACATTGGCTGAGGGCTGAGTTGTAGAATCATTTCCATGATTAGACAACATCTGCAAAGTTTGTTGGTATTGGTCTGAAGTAAAGCTCCTGATTATGAATTTGCACCTGTAACACATTTGCCTTGACTAGTGTTTCCTCTAACTTCAAATTCATTGTGTTGTGTAAGTTCAACTTGATTTGCATACACTCCAGAATTGAGACGCTTTCTTTTAAACTTAAAGTCAGCAGGGTAACCAACAATTTTGTAGAACTGATCTTTGGTGTGACCTCTCCAACCACAATGCTTACACTGCACGAAGGGCTTTCTAGTTTTGGGATGAAGATTCTACACCACCACTGTAACCTCCACTTGGAGGGCCATATCCATATGCAACATTACCTGAATAAGTGCTACCTGCAGAACCTTTATATGTAGCATTACTTGAATAAGTGCTACCTGCAGAACCTTTGGATGTACTTGCTCCACTTCTGTTGGAATACAATGCAGTGCCTTCAATTACACCAGATGTAGTAGAACTCACAACAAGTTTTTTTTGACTTTCATGATCAATTAAAAGTGCATAAGCTTTGTTAAGTGTAGGAATCGGGATCATCATTAGAATCTGACTCGTAGGAGGAGAGTAAGACTCATTTAGCACCATCAAAAACTGCAGTAATCGCTGATAGTCGCAGTGCTCTCCAAAATTTTTAGATTCAAGACAAGGACAACTAGGACAGGGCATCAGGGAGTCATATTCATCCCAGATATCCCTCAATTTAGAGTGATAGTCAACAATAGACATTGTGCCTTGAACAAGAGTGTGAATCTCTCTATATGATTGTAAAATCCTAGATCGATTAATAGTATCAAAACGTTCCCTCAAATCAAGCCATATTTTCCTTACATCTGATGCATATACAACAAAGCTAATAAATCTAGGTCTGACAGCATTCATTATCCAACTTAGCACTATTGTGTTACATTTCTCCCATTTATCATGTAACTCAGGTTTAAATTTAGATTTTGGAAACCTTCCACGATGAATCTTAATTTGCTTCGACCAGACAGTCCAATTCTAAAAGATCTACTCCATAAGTCATAGTTTTAAGAACATGTTAGTTGTAATGAGATTAAGGAACTACCTGGAGTATCAGTATGTTAAAGATAGAGAGGGTAATTGTGATCAATTATTGAAAATGAGGTTGTGCCTGTAGTACCACTACCAGCTCCACCATTACCAACTCTGTCTCTTTCGCTCGAGCTATCAACTGCCATTACAACGACTTTGGATGCTTTTTTTTTGAAATCACATTTTTCTGTTAGTGAATCTGAGAACCAAAGTTAATTTTACCTAACTACGATCGTAGCTCTGATACCATGATAACTCCATATATGGAGTTTAAGCCATGCAAATTATAAACGAGAAGAAGAAGAATATTATTCAGAGAGAGTACTGTTACATTGAATCTAGACATATTGAAATGATCACATCATTCTACCTATCTATTTGTACACGTACTAATCAACTAAATTTCAGTAACTAACTAATGCACATCAACTTTCTTCTAACTGACTAATTAACAAATTATTCACCACCATAAAACTTGTTAGCATCTTTCACCGATCAACACTATCCATCTATTTTATTATTATGAGTTAATGTTTTTAAAAAACAACCACTAGTCAAAGCGTCTAGCGGCTTTTTATTGAAAATAAAAATATATCAATAGGGATAAGTACAAGAAAGGGGGGCTAGGCCTTACCTTACTTTTCTAGTGAGAATATTTATTTATAAAAAAAGGGATAATGCACAAGTACCCCCTTAACCTATGCACGAAATCTCAGAGACACTCTTATACTATCTACTAAGATCCTATTACCCCTGAACTTATTTTATTAATAATTTTCTACTCCTTTTTGGCCTACGTGACACTATCTTGTGGGTCCAATGTTGATTGACTTTTTTCCAAGTAAGTGCCACGTAGGTCGAAAAGGGGTAGAAAATTACTTATAAAATGAGTTTAGGGGGTAATAGGACCTTAGTATAGTATAAGTGTGCCTCTGGGATTTCGGACATAGGTTGAGGGGATACTTGTGCATTTTTCTATTAAAAAAACAATTTATAGTTTGTTAGTCAAATTATATGAAAGTACTATAAATTGCAATTTTATCTATATATCAATGTAATGAAAAAGTATATTGTAAAATATTAGTCAAAGTCCTTATAGTATGAATCTAAAAAGGAAAATACCAAATTAAAAGTGAACAAATGAAATATAATCAAAGCATTTGATTACTTAAAAATATGCAACACTGATATTTAAATAAGACAAGTTTAATAATTTAGGTAGGAAGTTTGGGGAAATGTAGATATATAAGAGAAATGAAAATCAGGCGGATTCTTTCTCTAATATGCATTTTTTTAAGATCATGAATAAAAGGATAGTTTTATTAAATTATCCTTTGGAAACTTTATTGGAAGTTTACAACTTGTTTACATTTTCAAAAACAATTAAATGTAAGGATACAATGAGAAAAATGTAATTAATTTTCTCCCTTAATTTTATCTTGATTTTATATATTGATACGTAATTTGAGATAACTATAATTTTTATAATGTGAAAAATTAATATGGAAAAAAATATTATAACATTCTACGATAACAAGGATTGAGGCCTCTAACTTTTCACCATATCGTATAGTTTCATGTTTAACTTAATACTGTTATAAATAGGATTGTAGGGTACTAATCTATGGATCTTCGAAAATTGGGTTAATCAGAATTGGGCACATTAATATTGGTAGGAGCAAATATAAGACATAAAAAAATAAATTTTTAGATATCCAAAATTCATAACCCTGATTCGATATCCAATTCAAAATTCATGAAGTTTAAAACTAACATTCGAATTCAACTCTTAATCCAAAAATTCAAATAAAATAGGCAAAAAATTTGAATTTTGAGTTGCGCTAGACTACGTCTCCCCTAGTTAAAAGAATGACTAGATATAAGGAAGTCTATAAATAATATCTCTTCCTCCATCCGTTCAAAATACTTGTCATGTTTCAGTTTCACTGTTAAACTATATATATTAATTTTGATAAGTATTGTAAAATAAATATTTTATTACTGTATTAATATGAAAAGAACAATTACTTAATTTATTATCGTATTACAAATATGAATTTTTTGTTTGCTATATGTGAAAGTTGCCCTTTTTAAATATCTAAAACATAATTTTAGAAATATCAAATCAATGAAATTCAATTTAGTTGAAAAGAAACCCAATCAAATTGAATACTTTGAAAATACGAAATGTAACAACTAATATGATAAGGAGACTATTTGGAACATGTCCAACCACTTCAAGGGTCATTACAGGGTTCAGTAATGGGATTCCCTTCTCTTTGGGGATTTTTATGCTTTATAATTGTCTATCAAAATAAAAGTTGATAACTATATGCATATTATTTTCTCAAAAGATTATTTAAAATCTAACGTTATTGATAATTCAATCGCAAAATTAACTTATTTAAATTGGGTAATCTGACTAACAGTTATTGAAAACATTAAAATTTTATAATTAGTGTTTTATAGATGCAGGACGAATTGCTAACTTCCATATTGGTAAACTATTTAATCCCTTAAAACTGGAGCTATCAAAATGGGTTTGACCCTCTAGGTCGATCCAACCCAACCCTTGAATTAAGTGGGATTGGACCTGATTTTTTTGGCCCATTTAGGAACGAGGTTTTTTAGTCCAACCTCCTTTGGCCCGCTAGCTTTGTAGGTCCAATCCGCAAGCCTCAAAAGCCAACCCATGGGCTATGAAATATTTAAAAATATTTTTTCTATATATTTTTAGTAGTGTTTTATTTGTAAAATTTTTATCAATTAATATTTTAAAAAAATAAAAAGTCAAGTGTTTTAAACTAGCTAATTTTTGTGAGATTATCAAAGGATGATCAACATTTTTTCACTAATCTTATGTTGAGTATCATGCATTTTTGTATGTAAATACTGAAGTGTGTGATTCATATATGTATTTTTGTAAGTATTCACCTAAGTGTGTAATTCATACGTGAAAATTTGTATGTATTGATGTCTTGTTCATAACCATCAACATTAGATACTCTTCTAAGAAAGTATTTTTTGGTTGAAGGGTCGTCCTAAGTTGTGGCCCGCTTAAAGTTGGGTTATGCTACTATTTTATAGGCCCTTTGATTAAAAGGGTATACCCGTCCCATCCCATTTAACTCTCTAGCCCGTTAGAGTGCTGTTGAGTCAACCCATTTTGACAGTTTAAATAGAACTATCATAATTACATTCTTACCCTTTTAAGTCATATAGAGTACTATATAATGTAAACCCCAAAAACTTGAGCCTCATTCAGTCTAAAGTTCATCTCTTTAACTTAGAAAATAACGAGTCAATTTTAAACCCTAAAACATATCCGCCGCTCTGCACTAAATCTTTTGGCCTCCCCAAACTCCTACGCAGGGGAGACAGATCTTGGAGTAAGCTTCCTTCTATGGGCAATCTACTCAAGAGTTTAGGCTTCTAATTAGGTCTATGTCCTGCTGCCATACTCAAAGGCGAGGGGCTCCAAAAGTGAATGTGATCGGCCTCAGAAGAGAGGGGAGGCAACTTGATCGAAACACATCAATAATTTCTCTTAATCAGGCAAGTAATTCACTCGATTTTTTTTATTTATTTCCAGCTTTATATATTTCAAAAGGTTGTTAGCTTGATTTTTTTGTGAAACACATTTTTTTATATATGTTTATTTTTTCCATTTGCTATTTTCATTATATGTTAATGTTTTTATTTTGATGTTGTAGATTCTTTTTTTGGTAGTTTCTTAAATTGCTCGAGATGATTTGGTGAGAGATTTGTTAAAGTTATAAGTTTTTTATGTCGGAAATTAATATATCATAACTTTAATTTGAGTATCCATTTCTTGATTATTATTATATTTATTATTTTATCATAATTGCTCAAAAAAATTGAAAGTTAATTTTTTAGGGTCAATCAAATTTTTTTTTTTTTTTAAAAATTATTGTGATTGATGTACTTCTTAAGTAGTTTATATGTATATATATAGAGAGAAATATAAATATATTTTAATTCAAAATTCTTGAAGCTTTCATATGGGAGGTATGGTCAAAGTTTAGAAGTTTAAATTTCAAAATTTTAATTTTGTCACTAGGAGGTATCAAATGAGAGTGTTGCGATGGATTTGAGCATATCAAAATGAGTATTTTTTTTTAAAAAAAATAATAGTCAAAATGAGTTAAGTTAATAAATACTTGAACCACTTAAATATAATTTGAATTGAAATGAGCTAAACACAATTTATTTTTACTAAGTTTTAAATTTAATGTTTTTTTTTCATATTATTTGTTTGGGTACTGTGAACACCTAATTTTTCACGTGTTTATTTTACTCCTATAATATTCTAGTAAGGAATTTTATTTTTATTTGCATTTTTGGGTATTTGTTTTTATTATTTTTATTGGATCAAATGAACCAATTTTGTTTAAATTAGGCTGATTTAGATCAATTCTGATGTCCCAATTGATCTTGACCCGGTCCATAGAAATGATCAAGATTGAATCTCAACCATTCATGATATTTTGATCCAAGGGCTATTATTGGACCCAACCAAAAATACAAAACTCCAAAAAGCTAGCATTTTTTTAGATTTTTTTTCTTTCTTCTTCCCCTTACTACCATGCCGTCGGCTGGCCACCGCTACCGCCACCACCGCCCGGTGGACACCACCTTTTTGGCCGAAAAATCTTTAAAATCTTACCATCTTTTCCTTTCACCCTCCTCTACCTAAATCTACAAACCTTTCATCCATATCTATATCCAAACTCCGTAGATCTAAGGAAAACCAAATATGAATTTTTACTTTTTTCCTTAGATTTATAAAGTTCTGATCATTCTCATCCCAAATCCTCTACATAAATGTGTAGAGCTCTTCAAGGGCTATCATTTGATATAAATTTTATGTTCAAAATCCGTCAAAAAACTTTCTGACAAAATTTTTCGGCGACCTTCATTTACCCAGATGTTATGTCAATCTTTTTCCCCTCTCGATCTTTATCCAAATTAATCATTATCTTTTTTCGTTTGACCATATAAGTCATTTGATGTCGGATTTTTGTTATTAATGTTCTTTAAGTTTATCATGTTGATGATTTGCTTGAAGTATTACTATTATTTATTTATTTCATTTCATTTTTTATGTTTTTTTTTTACTTTTTTTCTGCATTATTTTGTTGTGTTTGATCTTTAAAATTATTTAGATGTTTAGATTTTGTGTTAGTGGGTCAATTTGTCTGGGTCTTGATGAAATGGGTCAACATTTGAGCCTATTTTAGATTTTGTCAGATGACCCATCAGCTATTATTCAAACAATGAATAAAAAAAAATAGGTCATCTACATGACATTTGGTCATATTTTAGATTTTTTCAGATGACCAATTAACTATTATTCAAACAATGAATAAAACAAATGGGCCATCTAAATGACATTTGGGCCTATTATTTTCTGATGACCCATATAATTATATTCAATTAATGAATAAAGTAAATGGGTCATCTAACAGGCCAAATGAATCATTCAATTAATCTGATTTTTTTCTTAAAATGAAAATTAAAAAAAAAAATTCATTGGCCATCTTGGTGCCACCTTGGGAAAACAAAGAGCCCAATGCATGCATTGGCTCTTAAGTTTTCAAGAAAAGTGGGAGGTTTAATGTTGATCACCTATTAAAACCCTCTTCTTTTTCCAAAAGAGGAGGAGGAGGAAGAAGGAAAAAAAAAGATAGAAAGAAAATTGCAGGAAAAAAAACTTTAAAAAAATTTCTTCTTCTTAAAAAGAAAAAAAAAGAACATATTGCTCTTGGGTTGTCTTGGAAATTCAATTGAATTTACTTCTATTATTTGCTTGTCATCAACTTTAGGTATTTCTTTTTACATTTCAATGTAATCTTGAATTAATGTTTATATTTTTTTTTATGTTTTTTTTTGTTTGTGAAAAATTGTTGATTTTTTTTTGCCAAGTTTATATTATGGTTATGTCTTAAATTTTTATCAGTATATATATAAAACAAATTAAAAATTAAAAATAGTATATTATTAGTTTAAAAGAGTGTTTATATTGTAGTTTTGTAAAAGTTTTTTTTCTTCTTCTTTTGTTGTCATTGTCTAGTAGTAAAACTTAATTTTTTTTTCTTTTGGTAAAACCATAAATATAATTGCCAGAAATTTTTTAATAAATACTAATCATTTCTTGGTTTATATGTTGCACCATTTTCTTTTATTCATTCTTTTCATTATTTTTTTTAAAAAATGATTAATTAATTATTGTGTTTTTTTTAAATAAAATAAAACTTCAAATACCATCATCTGTTCGGTTACGATCATTGGTGTGTATTCTTTTCTAAAAAGAAGGGTCTTGTGTGCAGTTACGCTCTTAGGCCAATTAATTTTTTTAAAAAATAGTAATTAATACACTTTTCCCCCTTTTATCCACATTAAATAAATAAACTATTTTAGCCAAATATAAGTTAATAAAGCGACCGTGCTAGAACCACGGGATTCGGGGGTACCTCATACCTTCCCTCTGGTCAATAGAATTTCTTACCAGTCTCTGTTTTTCGTAGACCAAAACAAAAGAAGAAGTTTTTATTTTAAACTAAGAACTTTCTGGTGACTTGGAACACCTATAAAATCCAATTTCAAGTGGCAACTCTACAAAAAAATAATTAAAAACCCATCATATCTTCAACAATTGTAAAAAATAAAAGAGGTGTGACAGATTTGGCAACTATGCTGGGGAGCACTTCTTTTAGAATTCGAGCTTTGTACATTTTTTTGGGCTATTTTGTTCATTTGGATAAATTTATGTTTGGATACTAATTGTGTTATTTCAGCAATTCATTGTTTTGATATTGTATTGTATATAAAGTATTTCTCACCCTCTGAGTCTCTGTAATTATGTTCTGCATTGTGTGTGCGGTTACGCTCCACAAGACTTCTGTCTAGGATGAGTCAGTGTGCGGTTACGCTCCTGATTCTAGGTTGTCACACATGTTAGGTGGGGTTGGACCACCAGTCAAGCTGGAATAGCTCTACTACCGGTACGCTGACCCTCCCCGACTCGAGTAATCCGCTCGAGTAAACCAGTCTAGACACCTTCATAAATGTTAAACCTAGATAAAATGTCTCTAATATGATATTTTTTTCTTTCATCATGTATATTTGACCTAGCGAAATTTAAGATATGTATACATGGTAGATCAAAATGTTCATTTTGTATGCCATGTAAAAATAGTTGGTTCAGAAGGCCTTGACATTGTTGACCATCTTCAAAATAGCTTTGTGAGTTTAATTATTTTTTTTTAAAAAAAATTCAAAATAAAAGGGGTAGTCTTCCCAATAGAAGTTTTTCTTTTATGAACTACGCACACCTTATTCTCACTAAAAAAGAGATATGTAGGCATCCCTTCAAGGGTTTGGTGTTTGTAAAAATTGGCGTTTTATTTAATTTTTTTTAAAAAAACTTTTTTTAAATTTTTTTTCTTCATTCTGTTAGAGTTTGTCATAAAAACCTTTATTGTATTCTATTTAAAGGTACAAATGACACCATCGACAAAAGAACAATGTTCAAAAAGGCCTAGAAGTGAAGGAATTCTAGAGTTTTTGATCGTAGATACTATACCAAAAGATTTATGGCAATGGTGGACAAACATGAGAAGTTGTGAGAAAAATAGAGTAAAGGAACACTTGGGGCATTTAGTGCATCTTATGGAGATTGACCCTAGAAGGGATGTGGTCGAGGCATTGATTCCTTTTTGGGATCCCAAAAATAATGTATTTTATTTTTCTAACTGTGAGATGACACCAACTTTGGAAGAAATTGTCGGCTTCATGGGGAAGGGGTCTACAGTTCGAGGTGATGATCTATGCAATAAAAGACCCATAATTCCGAAACATGTTGATGCCAAATTTTTTTTGAAACTGCTCAAAATTAATCAAATAGAGAAAGAGAGTTTGAAAAATGGGTGTGTCTCATTGATCTTTCTATACCAGAGATACAACCAAAGGGATGGATTCAAGAAATATCGAAACCAGTTGAGTAATCAAGGGGGTGAAGAGGCTTAGAAGGCAAATGGATGTTTTGCTTTTATGGTCGCATTTTTTGGGCTCATTATTTTTTCCAAAAGGGACAAGCATATTGACATTCGTTTGGCTGGTGTGGTGAACGCGTTGACCACGATTGAAAGTCCAACTATTATTCCTATGATCCTGGAAGATGTGTTTCGTGCATTGACTAAATGTTTAAGTGGGAAAATGTACTTTGAAGGATGTAAAATTTTGCTCCAAATATGATTTTTGGAACACCTTTATCACCATAATCGTGCACCTAGGTTTACTCCAGATTGGTGCAACTATGTTTCCTCTCATAAGGAAGGAGAAGCCAAAATTGATTTTTCAAAAGGAATAATAGCGTGTGAAGAAAAATTTTCAGTGATCACATTTGATGAAATAGTGTGGAATTATTACTGGTTCCCAGCTAAGGATATCATTTGCATGTCTAGTGATATCTCATTTCTTGTGTTGATTGGTCTTAGAGGTGTTCAACCATATGCCCCATTTCGGGTTATGCGACAACTAGCCAGAATTCAAGAAATCCCACCCAATGATGATATGAGTAGGCTTGCATATGACACCCCACCAGGTTTTGCTTTTAATAGAGAAAAAATTATGAAGATTTGGTACGAGAGTATTATTTCTGAGCTAAGTGAAATAGTTGTGGAGAAACATAAAGGAAAGGTGGTTCCTGGGTAACTATCGTGGTTTCGTGATCCAATGACGTTTGGTGACACTGTCGAAGGATCCAATAGAAAAAGAAGAGATCAACATATTATAAGACATTTGAAAAAAGAGTTGGAGAAGGCCAAAGCAACCATTGCACGACAAGAAGTACATGTCCAAAGAGAAAAAAGTCACAAGTTAGAGTTGCAAGATATGGAAGGAGAATTGAAGCACACAGAGGGAAGATTAGCCCGATTGAAGGGAGATTTGCATAGTAGAATCCACTTGGCACGACAGAGAAAATAGGAGCAGAGTTTTGAGATCTCTTGATTGAAGAGGGACTTAGTGGCATCCGAAGAGGTCGTGCACTATCAAAAGGGAGAACTTAAGTGCCATAAGGAAAAATTCGAGAAAGAAAGATCGTGTTGGGTGCATCAGTTAGAAGAATGTAAGAGAAAAATCAGTCATTATGTTGATACCGAAGAGGGGCAAAGACAATTGATCATCGAGAGAGCAACACTTTGTCATCAACTTGAAGCAGCAGAAGGGCGAGAGGCCCTCTTGAGGAATAAGTTGGGTGATCATCAGGCTTTGTTAAATGACTGTCATCAAAACATGGGAAGGGCTAGACTTAAATTTCATCAACTGGCAGAGCAAACCTCCTATGTTATTAAAAATCAACGTTGTATGAATGATCAAGAAATGGCTGAGCAAGCACGGACCATTGTTCCCCATCTGCCGAAGGTGTTGCTGAATTTGTATGAGACCTTGGGAGGAAAAAGAAATCCCCAAGAAAGTGATGAAGATTGAAGAGAAGTTTTAGTTGTTTTTTGTTGTTCGTTTCATTTTGTTTGTTGAAATACTTGGTTTTCAGTTTAAATTTGGTGTTCAAGGATATTATGTTGAACCGGGTTGTGTTTAAACCTTTTGATTTTGTTGTTTTCTTGAAGTTTTGGCGAATGAATTCCAAATTAATCTTTTAAAGTTGTATAAATTTTTGAACTACGTAATGATCTGATTCATGCAGTAACATGATACGTAGGCAACCTCCAAAGGGTCCGATCAGAATTTATTTTTTCAAAACTTTTTCTTTTTCCAAAAAAATAAAAAATAAAATAAAAAGGACAATAAGCAAAGCAAAGATGGGATGAAACAATGGCCTTCTGAACACATGTTACTATGTAATTAATAAGTGTGTGATTGATTTATAAAATTGTCTAACCCCTAACAAGTTTGTTCATTTCGCATCAACTCTAATTAGCTTTCGATGGTTAGGTTTGTGGTATACTGCCAGAGCACCCGTACATTATCAGGTCTAAGGTAAGAGTGTCAATGACAACCAATGCTGAAACTATGGTGAATCCAGCGGATACTCCAATTGATTCAACAACAAGAGAGAAAGTCACTGTTGAAGAAAATCGGATGTTGAGACATATTATGGCACAATTGTGGAAAGCCTGGACCAATGGACAAAAACCACCAACATCTATTCCTGGTTTTCCTGAGATCACTAGTATCCGATCTTCATCTTCTCAGGTCGCAATATCAGAACCTTTCTTCCCTCTAGGGTATGGTCCATTTGATAACTGTGGGGCTGGGCCATCAACAACACGTCCTCAAGGCATGCCATTTAGGAATACTCCCACTGTCACAACAGTTGCACCGGTCTATACACTCCCACAACCGACTGTGACATAAAGAGCAACTCAAGATGGACAGTTCACTACTCATCCGGAGCAGTACTATACTCCTGGGATAGCATTTGGGGGGCCTTAACTTTGTTCAATTCGGCTCCCCCATTGATGTTGAGAGGCCCACTCCAGGGTCAGAGCAAGAAGAAATGTTGAAAAAAAGGAAAGAGGAAGTTATTTCACTGGCATCAGGGTCAAGGGGAGCTCAGAGAAAGTCTAATTGTCCTTACACATCAGTTCAGGGACAACTTAGCTATCCTCGGAATTACTACCCTTATGCCCCTAAATATCCAGTATCTCCATCTCTGTACACGGTCTTAAATGCTCAGTCATATGTGCATCCTCCCAATCGCCTACATTTTCGGGCCCCATCTCAAGGAAACTTTCACCCACAACGGCCACCCTATCAGGTCCCTTAAAGCTCTCATCTTATGCGGAATTATGCTCAAGATCAAGCACTAAAAAAGAAATTCACTCCATTGGGGGAGTCGTACTTCATCTTGTTTCAAAATTTAAGAAAGATAGGAGCGATTGAGTGTATCCCACCACATCATCTGAATCAAAATGCTCCAGGTTTCCAAGACAATGAAAGATGTGAATACCATTCAGGAGCCCCAAGACACAACACTGATAATTGTTGGACCTTGGAGGGAGCAATATAGAAGCTGATCGAGCATGGAGTTGTTGTTGTGACAGATGATCAAAACACTCCCAATGTGACCAATAACCCACTTCCACCTGAAAACAACTTAGTGGGTATGGTATGTGATGATCAAGAGTACAAACTCCTTAGCAAAATAGGAAACTTGTTTAGGAAGATCGGAGAAGAAGACAAGTCAATGAAGAGTTTAGAACTAATTGCATCTCTGAGTGCGGAAGTTGTCAATCTTGACACCAAAGTCTTGTGCGTCCCGGGGGTTCCAAAGGGGATTGAAGTTCGAGCAGCTATGCCAAAGTTGCATGTATCAAAAGTCTTTTCATTCACACAACATGACCAAAGTGGCTTGACCAAGTTGAAAGAGCCTATTTTTGTTAAGCCCGTTCAACAACTTCCAGTAATTGATTCAAAGGGTATCCCTTGGAACTATAACAAAACCGCAGTGGTTTATCGAAGAAGTGAGATTGTCGAAGAAGTTGATGAAGCGGGGGGTTTGACACGCTCTGGAAGATGTTATTCTCCTGAAGAATTAAGAAAACGCAAGATGACTGAAAATATCCAAGTACCATTAAAGAAAGCAGTTATTAAAGAAGAAAATGTAGAATTTCTAAAAAAGCTTAAGGTTCCAGATTACTCTGTCGTGGTACAATTGAAAATGACGCCTGCACAAATTTCGCTATTGTCTCTACTTTTGAACTTAGAAGAACATCGTCTTGTTTTGAATAAGGTTTTGAATGAAGCACACGTGAAAAAATAGACCACAGTAAATCAGTTGGAGAATATGACCAAGCGCATCTTCGAGTCAAACGCCATTACTTTCACTAATGATGAGTTGCCCAAGGAGGAGATGGACACAACAAAGCTTTGCATCTTACAGTGACATTTGAAGGTTACTATGTAAAGAGGGTCATGATAGATTGAGGGTCAGAGGTAGACATATGCCATCTTACTACGCCGCAAAGCTTGAAAGTTAATACTGACAAAATTCGCCCCAATAATGTATTTGTGCGAGCTTATGATGGTTCAAGGAGGGATACCATTGGTAAAATCAAGTTAAACATGACAATTGGGACAATAGTCTTTACGATTGTGTTCCAAGTAATGGATATGGAAACATCTTATAATTTTCTACTAGGAAGGCCATGGATCCACATGGATGGAGCCGTCTCATCAACTCTAAATCAAGTTGTCAAGTTTGAATACAACAATCAAGAAATCACTGTTCATGGGAAAAATGATTCACCTATTTATAGAGATTCATCCGTCCCATACATTGAGGCAAAGGAAGGATGTGATTTTATTGTTTACCAGTCTTTTGAGGTTGTATCAGTCGATCACTTTAAAAAAGGAAAATCTATCATCCAATCATGTATCTCTTCTTCCGCTTCAATGGTAGCAACGACGATGCTCAAATATGGTTATCAACCGGGTAAAGGTTTGGGAGTATATTTGCAAGGAATCGTGGATCCCATTACTCTTTTAGGAAATCAAGGCACCTCTGTCCTCGGATACAAACAAAGCAAGAGAAATGGAGTTAAAGCTGAGAACCACAAAAGGATTGATTGGTCATTGCCATAACCGATTCCCCATAGTTCTCATTCTTTTATCAAACCTCAGGGTCCAGAATTGAAAGATTCATTCACTCTTGAAGACATTGAAGAAACTATTGAGGATCTCAGTCAGTTGTATTGTGAAGTAAATGTGGTCCAAGTTGGTGGAGGCACAAATCATGCCAATATGCAGCTCGTGGGCTCAGGTGTTGAGTTAAGCAATTGGGAAGACATTCTTTTACCCATAAGGAAGGAGTCGTGGTAGTTTTTTTATATTCTTTTGTATTTTGTTGGTCTCAGGGTTGTGGTTCGAATAGTTTAAAGTATTTTGTTATTGTCAACCCTTCTGTCCCTTTTTGATGTCAATGAAATGAAATTTCAGTTTCATGGTAAAAAAAAATTTCTCCCTTAATTCTTATTCTCTATTTTTCAGTTCTGTAAATGACGGCTTTGATAACATGACATGCATGCAGAATTCACTCCCTGATTTCAAAGAGTTGTTTAATTTTGAATCACCAAGTCAAGAGGTGGAATATGATGAAGAAGAGGCTTTTAGGGAAATTAATAGGGAACTGGAACAGTTTGAGCACAAACCGAAGCCTAATCTTAGTGAAACTGAGACAATCAATTTGGGAAGTTCCGAGGATGTTAAGGAAATAAAAATAAGTTTACATATCAATCAGGAAATTAGAGAGGCAATAATACAACTTTTGTTTGAATGCAAAGATGTATTTGCTTGGTCTTATGATGACATGCCAAGTTTGAGTGTCGATTTAGTGGTTCATAAGTTGCCCGTTTATCCTGATTTTCCACTGGTCCAATAGAAAATAAGGAAATTCAATTCGGACGTGAGTGAAAATATCAAGGAAGAAATAATGAAACAATTGAATGCAAAGTTGATCCAAGTTATTCGTTACGCTACTTGGTTGGCAAATGTTGTTCTTGTGCCGAAAAAGGATGGAAAGACAAGAGTTTGTGTTGACTATCGAGATTTGAACAAGGATAGTCCAAAAGACAACTTTCCATTACCAAATATCCACATCCTAGTTGATAATTGTGCAAAACACGAGATGCAATCTTTTGTGGACTGTTATGCGGGGTATCATCAAATCTTGATGGATGGAGATGACGCTGAGAAAATTGCTTTCACCACTCCATGGGGAACTTATTGCTACAGGGTCATGCCATTTGGTCTTAAAAATGTTGGGGCGACTTACATGAGGGCTATAACCACTATGTTCCATGATATGATGCATAAAGAAATTGAAGTATATGTCTACGACGTAATCATCAACTATAAAACACAAGTTGATCATGTGCAAGATCTGAGAAAATTCTTAGAAAGAGTGTGAAGATATGACCTCAAGCTTCCAGCAAAATGTGCATTCGGAGTTCCATTTGGAGAACTTCTGGGTTTTATTGTCAGTAGAAGGGGAATCGAATTGGATCCCTCCAAAATAAAAGCCATTCGAGATTTTCCATCCACGAAAAATAAAACTGAAGTAATGAGTCTACTTGGGAGGTTGAACTACATCAGCAGGTTTATTGCTCAACTCACAACCACATGTGAGCCCATTTTCAAACTTTTGAAGAAGGATGCTGCTGTCAGATGGACAGAAGATTGTCAACGAGCTTTTGAAAAAATCAAGGAGTATTTGTCCAACCCGCTCGTGTTGGTACCGTCTGAACCTGACATGCCTCTCTTTCTATATCTTTCAGTAACAGATAATTCCTTTAGGCGATTCTCGATCAACATGATGCTACAGGAAGGAAGGAGCAGACTATCTACTACTTGAGCAAGAAATTCACTAGTTATGAGGTTAAGTACACCGTTTTGTGCCCTAACTTGGGTAGCTCAAATGGCAAATTTTGCTCACTGAAGTTGACATTATATATGTCAGTCACACTACAATGAAAGGCCAAGATTTGGCAGACCACTTGGTAGAGAACCCAGTCGATGGTGATTACGAACCATTGGATACATATTTTCAAGATAAAGAGATTAACTCAATTGAGGAAGTAGGTTCAAATAAAAATCAAGTCTGGCAATTGTACTTTGATGGAGAAACCAACACAAAAGGCATAGGGATTGGGGAAATTTTAATATCGCCCACAAGGCAACATTACCCTGCAACAACTCGACTTCTCTTATTTTGTACAAATAACACGACTGAGTATGAAGCTTGCATCATGGGTCTAAATATGGCAATAGATTTAGGTGTGCAAGAATTAATTGTGTTAGGAGATTCTGATTTGCTTATCCGACAAGCTCAAGGCGAATGAAAACTCGAGACCTCAAGCTCCTTCCATACAGACAATGTGTGGAAGATCTTAACAAAAGATTCATGTACATCGAGTTTAGATACATTCCCAGGTTTTATAATGATTTGGCCGATTTCTTGGCTACTTTAGCCTCAATGCTTCTCTATTATGGAAACACTTACATCACCCTATTAGAGATTCAAGTTCAGGACCAACATGGCTATTGTAATACAGTGGAAGCAAAACCTGATGGTGAGCCATGGTACTCAGACATCAAGAATTTTTTGAAGACAGGGAGATGCCCCCAACATTCCAACAGAAGCCAAAAAAGAACTATTAGACTTCTGGCTAATGGTTTCTTTTTGAGCGGGGATGTTTTGTATAAACGAACTCCGAATTTAAATTTATTGAGATGTTTGAATGCTGAAGAAGCCGAGAAAATTATGAATGAAGTGCACGCTGGGGTATGTGGACCACACATGAATGAATATGTCCTTGCAAAAAAATACTCTGGGCGGGGTATTATTGGCTTACCATGAAAAGAGATTGCTTTCGCTTTGTGAAAAAAATGTCATCAATGTCAAATCCATGGAGATCTCATTCATTCACCTCATTCAGAGTTGCACCCCATGGCTGCTCCTTGGCCCTTTGTTGCATGGGGAATGGATGTAATCAGAACAATTGAGCCAAAAGCCTCTAATGGACATCGATTCATTTTGGTTGCAATTGATTAGTCCACCAAATGGGTGGAGGTGATAACTTTCAAAGCAGTCACTAAGAAGGAGGTCGTGGATTTTGTTCATTCAAACATTATTTGTCGATTTGGTATCCCAAGAGCTATCATCACAGATAATGTTGCAAACCTCAATAGTAATCTGATGAAGGAGGTATGCGAGCAGTTCAAAATTGTGCACCACAATTCTACTCCATACAAACCAAAAGCCAACGGAGTTGTGGAGGCAGCCAACAAGAATATCAAACAGATTCTTAGAAGGATGGTTCAAGGCACTAGACAATGGCATGAGAAACTGCCTTTTGCACTTTTAGGATATCGCACAACAGTGCGTACCTCGATTGGTGCAACTCCTTATTTGCTGGTGTATGGAACTGAGGCTGTGATTCTAGAAGAATTCGAAATTCCATCTCTTCGAATTATTGTCGAGGCTGAAATTGAAGATACTGAATGGGTCGAAAATCGACTAGAGCAACTCGCATTAATAAAAGAGAAACGATTGACGGCTTTCTGTTTTGGTCAGCTTTATAAGCGAAGGATGGCTCGTGCATACAACAAAAAGGTGCACCAAGACACATTGAAGTAGGTCAACTGTTTTTAAAGCGCGTTCTCCCGCACCAAGAAGAAGCCAAGGGAAAGTTTTCCCAAAATTGGCAAGGTCCATATCTTATCAAGGAAGTATTGTCCTAAGGAGGAGCCCTTCACCTTACTGATGTGGAAGGAAAAATCACGGGCATAATTGTTAATGCAGATTCATTCAAAAGATACTACATCTAATGCATTTTAAGGTCCTGCGACAAGTTTGGGGTTGAAAGAACAAAGGCACCTCTTCAAAAAATAAAAAAAGATCTCATTGAAATTTCTGAACTACGTTTGACCTGATTCCGAAAGAATACGTAAGCAACCCTTTAGGGGTTCGATCATATATATATATATATATATGTATATATATATATATATATATATATATATAAAAAATCAATTTTCCAGTATTTACATAAAACTGGGCATTGTTTTAGTTTTTTTTATGTCGAATAATGTCATATTGTAATTCTGTTTATTTTGGCAACTGACTTTTTGGACAAATTTGAAAATGATATAATCATCAAAGGCAACATCGAAAAAAAAGGAGAGAGAGAGAGAAAGTCTTGTCGGTGAAAACCTTCATAGGAATCATAAGACGAAAAAAATAATAATAAAATCTTGTAGGTGAAAATCCTACGGGCACCTTAAGATAAAGGGAGAGAAAATCATGAATGAAATCTGCAAAGATGATCATTTCTGGACACCTCTGCATAAAGGGTACATAGATCAATTGACGATGACTAAGATTTTGAGAACTAAAAAAAACTCAAACGGATCAGGGGCAAGTCCAAGTGCATGTCATGGTTCAATCAAAGTCGACATATGTCTCCAGATAAGTTCTCTTTCTCATTTTTAAAGGAATATCTGTCATTAAGTTTATAGTCATCTTGATCCAATCTTTCCTACTCTAAAGTTGATATTTTTATTTTCTTTTTTCTCTCTCTTTTCTTTTTGATATAATCTCTTGACAAAATAAAGTAAAGAGTGCAAAGCTTACTACGGGTTCCCAAAAGTAAAGTTGGGTATCTGAATTGACAAGCCATTGACCAAGGACTAAAAACACCTCAGATCTTCACTTGAAATTCATGAAGGTCATCATTCTTTGGGACATCACTTGCACCATGATATTTGGTAGTACCAAAAGATCAAGGCCCCTGGTTAACCAAGGAGTTGTAGTAGAGTTGGAAAAATTGGTAGTAAGTACGGTCAAGTCATTGGAGAACCAAGGCCACAAACCAACCACCATTTTAAACTAAGAATTTTCTCTTTCATCTGATCAACACAGAAAGAAAAAAAAATGTAGGGATACAAGTCAAAAGGAAACATCACAAAAAGGAAGATCTCCAAAGTCTAAATGTTTGGTGTTTCATCTCATTCTACTCGTATTTTGCCTATTAATGTGAGAGTATCGAAAAATACGCTCCAATCTGAATTTCGTGCAATACGCACATGTCCTTTATTCATGGGCAATACGCATCATCCTTTGTTCATGTGGAATACGCACCTGTCTGAATTTCGTGCAATACGCACCAATCTGAATTCCGTGCAACAAGCACACGTCTTTTATTCATGGGTAATACACACCGTCCTTTGTTCATGTTCAATACGCACCTGTCTAAATTTCATGCAATACGCACCAATCTGAATTTCGTGCAACAAGCACACATATTTTATTCATGGGCAATACGCGTCATTCTTTGTTCATGTGCAATACATACCTGTCTGAATTTCGTGCAATATGCACTTATCTCAATTTCGTGCAACAAGCACACATCCTTTATTCATGGGCAATACACACCATCCTTTGTTCATGTGCAATACGCACCAGTCTGAATTTCGTACAATACGCATCAATCCGAATTTATGTGCAGTGCGCACCAGTCCTTATTCACATGTAATATAGATCAATTCTCTATTCATGGGCAATACGCACCATATGCATATCTGGAGCAATACGCACTAACATTCATAGGTTATACACACCCTATTCACACTTTGGGGATACATCCAATCTTAGAACAATGCGTCTTATTTGGAACTCTCAGGGCAACACGCCTCACTTAACATATTAATTCTAGGGTTATACTTCCTATTTCAAGATTCTCATATGTTTTCTTCTTTTCTAAAGGAAACATATTCTTCATGGGTTCTTCATTTTGTGATCTTGAGTTTTGAATTTCAACAACCAACTCAAGTTAAAACATGCACTTAAAAATGATCCACCAGCCGCCAAGATAGCATGAAGATCGATCTCAAAGATAATGCACAGAGCAAGTGAAAGATCTAGACAAGATCCTAAGAAGATACTTCAATTAGGAATCTTGTAACATTTATAATATAGAGAGACATAGTTATCTAACTTTTTTATTTGTAACTATAGGCAGTAGATGATCACAAGCAATATGAATCAATCTTTTGACCTCCTTTTCTGATAGTTTCGACTATCAAAGTTTCTCGAACTACACTGATCTGATCTCCTTTTAATCAAGGATTTGTAGGCAACCTCTGAAGCAAGGTTCGGTCATATTTTCTAAAATGGCTTCATCGGAGTTTGAAACAGTAAAAAATTAGCCACTTCGTTCACTTTCTTTGCTTGAAAACTCTTCATGTTTCCAAGCAAAGAGGGGCATGCTGTGAACACCTAATTTTTGACATGTTTATTTTACTCCTATAATATTTTAGAAAGGAATTTAATTTTTATTTGCATTTTTGTGTATTTGTTTTTATTATTTTTATTGGCTTAAATCACCCAATTTTGTTTAAATTGGGTTGATTTAGATCAATTTTGATGGCCCAATTGATCTTGACCCGGTCCATAGAAATGGTCAAGATTGAATCTCAACCATTCATGATATTTTGATCCAAGGGCTATTATTGTACCCAAACAAAAATGCAAAACTCCAAAAAATTAGCATTTTTTTTAGATTTTTTTCTTTCTTCTTCGCCTTACTACCATGCCGCCGGCTGGCCACCGCTACCGCCACCACCGCCTGGTGGCCACCACCTTTTTTGCCAGAAAAATCTTTAAAATTTTACCATCTTTTCCTTTCACCCTCTTCTACCTAAATCTACAAACCTTTCATCCATATCTATAGCCAATCTCCGTAGATCTAAGGAAAACCAAACATGAATTTTTACTTTTTTCCTTAGATTTATAAAGTTTCGGTCATTCCCATCCCAAATCCTTTACATAAATGTGTAGAGCACTTCAAGGGCTATCATTTGATATAAATTTTAAGTTCAAAATCCGTCAAAAAAAATTTCGGCAAAGTTTCCCAGTGACCTTCATTTACCCGGAAGTTATGTCAATCTTTTTCCCCCTCTCAATCTTTATCCAAATTCATCATTATCTTTTTTGATTTGACCATATGAGTCGTTTGATGTCGGATTTGTGTTATTAATGTTCTTTAAGTTTATCATGTTGATGATTTGCCTGAAGTATTATTATTATTTATTTATTTTATATTCTTTTTTATGTTTATTATTTTTTATTTTTTTTACTTTTTTTTTGCATTATTTTGTTGTGTTTGATCTTTAAAATTGTTTAGATGTTTAGATTTTGTGTTAGTGAGTCAATTTGTTTGGGTCTTGATGAAATGGGTCAACATTTGGGCCTATTTTAGATTTTGTCAGATGGTCCATCAGCTATTAATCAAACAATGAATAAAAGAAATGGATCATCTACATGACATTTGGGCCTATTATTTTCTTATGATCCATATAACTATATTCAATTAATGAATGAAGTAAATGGGTCATCTAAAAGGGCAAATGAATCATTCAATTAATCTGATTTTTCTTAAAACGAAAATTAAAAAAAAAATCCATTGGCCATCTTGGATGCCACCTTGGGAAAACAAAGAATCCAATGCATGCATTGGCTCTTAAGTTTTCAAGAAAAGTGGGAGGTTTAATGTTATCACCTATTTAAACCCCCTTCTTTTTCCAAAAGAGGAGGAGGAGAAGGAAAAAAATGATAGAAAGAAAATTGCAGAAAAAAAAACTTAAAAAAAATTTCTTCTTCTTAAAAAGAAAAAAAAAGGAACATATTTCTCTTGGGTTGTCTTGGGAATTCAATTGAATTTGCTTCTATTATTTGTTTGTCATCAACTCTAGGTATTTCTTTTTACATTTCAATGTAATCTTGAATTAATGTTTATGTTCTTTTTTCTGTTTTTTTTTGTTTGTGAAAAATTGTTGATTTTTTTTTGGCCAAGTTTATATTATGATTCTCGTATGATTATGTTTATCCATATGTTACTTAGTTTGTATATTTTTATTAGTTTATTATTCGATATTGCTTCTCATATGATTGTGTTTATTATGAATCATATTTAGTTTAAATTTTAGCTTTAATAAGTAAAAAAAAATAAACAAATAAAATATAACAATCGCAAATTTTTTAGGTTTTTGGTAACTTTCTTCTTTGAAGAATGAACTTAAGAAAAAATAAAAATAAAAAATGTAAAACTAGTCATTTTTGCAAAAGAGTTTAATCTGGTCATTTTTGCTACAAAAGAAAAAAAATGTAAATCTGGTTATTTCTGCAAAGAAAATAAAATCTGGTTATTTCTCCAAAAAATGAAAATCTGATTATTTCTGCAAAAAAAATTGGTTATTTCTGCAAAAAAAAAATGTAAATATGATTTTTTAAAAAAATAAAAAATAAAAAAATCTCTTAAATAAATATTTGAATTGATTATTAAAGTAAAAATACTAATTTGACTAACTTGACTTAATAATCCAACAAGTAGAAAATTTGCTATTTTGCAATCTTCTATTAAGTAAGTCAAGGTAGTCATTATATATATATATATATATATATATATATATATATATATATATATATATATATATATATATCATTAGTTTAAAAGAGTGTTTAAATTGTAATTTTGTAAAAGTTTTTTTTTTGTTTTTCTTCTTTTGTTGTCATTATCTAGTAGTAAAACTTATTTTTTTTTCTTTTGGTAAAACCATAAATATAAATGCTAGAAACTTTTTAATAAATAAATAAATACTAGTCATTTCTTGGTTTATATGTTGCACCTCAGTGTTTTAAAAGGCGGGAGCGTGATGTGAGGCGCTTTATACGGTATGGGATGATGCGTAAGTCTCGAGACATGGGACGTAAGTCTCATGGATCTATGGGACGTAGTTACATGTATATTTAATTTTATAGTTTTATTACTAATAAAATAAGTAAAAGTAAATTTTTCAATGAATTATAATTTTTAGGTGAGATAAGTATTAATATTCAATAATGAAGAAAAAGGAATATCATTATCATTTGAGAAATATCATTACACCAATAATAAAAATATGATTTAAAGCAAAAAAAAATTAAAAACGCCCGGGCTAGTTTTTACACCCAGGACTTATGTTTTTATGTTCAGGGTCTACTCTCAAATTTTAAAACTTATGCCATATAAATCTACATTTTTAATTTACGCCTCAAAGCATTTTTGATACGTTCCGTCCCGAAACTCGCCCCAAACATGTTTTTGAAAGCACTAGTTGTACACAATATTCTCACTCTTAAATAAGAGCTAATTAAGCTAGGCAAATGGTACTCCTATTTATTATTCTTGAATAAAATGCATGTGCTTTTATTATATGTTTTGTTTCTTGGTATTGATATTAATTTTGATCTTGTAGGGAGTACTACTTTGTGAAGGACAAATGTAACGATCCGTTTAGTCGTTTTGAGCAGCAGATTTTATTTCTGGAAAACTGGCTAAGACGACGGACCTCACGACGGACCGTCATGGGTACGACGGACCGTCGAGGGTGTCTCGTTCCAAAACACTTGGGAATTCTGAAATTTGAGTGCTGAAATCGACTCTCTGAACTCTTTGACGGACCTGCAGGACGGACCGTCACAGGCACGACGAACCGTCGTGATCCGCCGTTTCAAAACACTTCAACTCTTGAGAATTTGCTACAGGGAACGATTCTCTGAACGTCGTGACGGAAGTGCAGGACGGACCGTCGTAGGTACGACGGGCCGTCACAAACTCCTTAAGGAAATCGAGTCTCTGACGAACCTGCATGACAGACCGTCGCAGGCGCGACGGGCCGTCACAGGCGCGACGGGCCGTCACAGGTTGCGTAATCCCAGTCGGAGTCGAATTTCTGGTTAAGTTTTAAAGGGGCGTTTTGGACCATTTCTGCTATAATTATATATTTCGTGGGTTTATATTAATAACTCAATTTCTTGGGGGATAAAAGAGGTAACCTTGAGTTAAATTGTGGGTTATTATTGTCATCTTTTACACTTAATTACATGTTAATTAGGGTAAAAGAAAGAGGGTTTGAATAAGAAAAATAGAAAGAACAAAAAGAAAAGAGAGGGGATCGAACGAGAGAAAAGGGAAACGAAGAGGATAGCAAAGATCTTGAGGAATTGCTTGCTTGATCACGAAATCTTCGGTGGAGGTAGGTTATGGTTTCTCTTACGATATTCGTAGTAAACTCTTAATAGCGAATGATATGTATTGATAATATTGTAAACCCTGCTATGTGCTTAATTGTATGCTTGCATGGATGTAATTATATAATTGTGATTATATAAGCATGATGAAGTTATTGAATCCCAAATCTTGAAAAACCCTAATCTCTTTGTTAATGATGAGGCCTTGGTATAAAAGAAGGCGTGATGAACTAAAATAATGAGATTGATGATGCTTTGGTAAGAAAGAAGGTTTGATGAATTGATAGAAGGAGATTAGGGGATCGGGTGCCACGTTCCGGTACCAGAATAGTATATGAGCATCGGAGTGTCACATTCCGACACCAGGATAGTATATGAGGAGCGGAGTGTCACGTACCGACACGAGAGGAATAAAGATAATGAATCTTGAAAGACGTTAATATACTCAATCTAATGAAACTAAATCCCAAATGAGTATGATGAGGAGGCGTGAGTCCTCATTGATGAGCTTGGTGTTGTAACCAAGGGTTATGGTAATTGTAAATGCTACATGTTGAGTATCATAGTTGATTTTATGATATTACTTGGTATATATTGTTTTCTATTTTGAGTTGGCCGATGATACCTACTCATTACTTGTGTTTGTATTGACCCCCTACTTTTATGTTTTCTTCTTTGTTATTTGTGGAGTGCAGTAAACGTGCCATCGTCTTCAACTCAACCGCAACTCTAGCCAGTCTTTATTACTCCGGATTTCAGGGTGAGGTAAAGCTTGTTGACACCCAATTTTTGACCCGCGTTGGTATAAATTAATTATCGAACTTCGTGAGTTTTTTAAATTATTTAAAGTTAGTTAGTCTTATAAATCTTGCGAAAATAAAATATATGTATATATGTATATCTTAAACCCATTCCTTTAAATCTTCAACCCAACTTTTAATTTTAGCCCAAACCCATCCCCCACGCGACCCCCCTCCCTCTTCTTCTTTCCCTTCTCCCAAATTTACTCGAGGCCCACTTTCGTCCTCAACCCATTTTGCCTAAATTCCTTACACCCAATATTCCCAACAGCCCACAGACTCAAGGCCCAATTCCCCCCAGGCGGCCCATCCTCTTCGACCCAGTCCAACATCCCTTTTATTTCTTTTAAAAAATACCAACCCAACACACATTTTAAAACAAGCCCAACAAATTAATCCCAACACCCAATTCTTTTATTCTCCAGCCCAACCCAATTCACCATAACCCATCCTACCCGACCCAGAACCCATCCTACCCGACCCGACCCGTTCCCCTTTCCTTCTTCTCCCCTCACCCCACGCGAACCCAGCAAAACAGAAAAGCCAAAATTCCCAAACAATTCCCAGATGCGCAGCCACGCGACCTCTCCCACGCTCGCTCTCTCCTCTCCTTCCCTCTCTCCCGCGTCTCCCCCACGCTCGCTCTCTCCTTCCCCTCTCGACAGAACCCAGAAAAACAGACCAAACTCCTCAGAAATCGCGTCAACAACCCCACAATCTTCTCCCTTCCCCCCTCCATTTCGCGTGAGCGAGACGCAACGACAGAGACCCATACCCTGCCGCTGTCAAGCAGGTCTGCGAGACGTCTCTGTCGCCCTCGCCAACACGCAATTGCCTTGTGGGTTTGACCCAAAGGGATTTCGATTTTGAGTTCAAAAAATGGGCGGAAAATCGTATCACCCACCCTCCTAACTCCAAAAACCTGAAATTTCTCCCTCTAGATAAACCCCTCCCATCTTCATAAAAAGGGGGAGTTTTTTGATCACGAAAGGGGGGGATTTTGGGTTAGCAATTTTTGGTTGAGAAATTTGGGTTCGAAAAGCTCGGAAGAGGATTTTTCAGAAAGATCTTCTTTCTGTTGGAAAAGTTTTCTTGTTTATCGCTCAACCCATAGCAGAATCGTTAGGCTGGAAAACTGATTTCAGGCTTCATCGTAAGATTGTTCTGTCGATTTTTCTCTTGTCCAGCTTTGAGAGGAGTTGAAAAGGAAGTCGAGAGATATTTCCATTCCGTCTAGGGTGTGCGATTGTGATATTCCGCTAGACGCCTTCGCTGTGGTTCGAGGTTGGTTTTGGTGGTGTAAGCTCGTTGCTGCTGCTCGTCCTGTCTCAATCGCTGACCAAAAAGAGGTAATGTCGTTTTTCTTTTGCTTTGTTAATTCGTTATTATTCTTCTCAACTTTGGTTCTATGTCTTTTGGATTAGAATTTGGTTAATGAGTATCATCTAGAGCATCGTTTTCTCTATTTCTTTTGTTAGTATTTTACTGTTATAGTCACAAATCTGCTTGGATTATTTGATTATATCCCGATTACTTGTGTGAATCATCCTTAAATTGATATTTACTTTGGATTTACCTTCCACGTATTTGTTCTTTGACATAATGAGGTCCATGTTTGTACCTCCTCATTGTCTATATTCGTTCAAGTTTTAAGTTGCTGGTAACCTGTCTGGGCATGGTTTTTGAGTTCATTTTAGTGGGTGTTCCTTCGAAATGAGTTCTAAATCTGCAAATCTTCTTAGTGTTAATTCGAAAATGTGCCCGTATTCGATACAATGGTAATCTTGTTCCTGGTTTCTGCATATATTTCCGTGGCTTGTTATTTTATTTTATTTTTTCTTAAGTTTGTGGGCTGTCCAAAGTTTTCCTTTCATATCCATTGAATTTCAACTACTCATTATACCATCTTAGGTTGATTTTATGATTAATATGGGTTTGAGATTAATCGTTTAGTGCATCTAACATATGTGGGATAGCATATTGGTCTTTTCTTATGTGATTTCTTTAAGAGATTTGAGTAAGGTTGGAGCAAAAAATCTGATTTACTATTCAAGTATCACTTTCTTTGTTTGCTGCCAGTTATTTTGTCAACATTGTTTCCCCTCCAGCTTCCTCCCTAATTTAATGTATTGGTTTGGTTGCTAAGAATAGTAGGCTACCAATTTCCACTCTATTTTGAGCCAATTAAGATTTACAAATTATTGAAATAAAAATTGTTCTCCAATTTGAATATGGGTGAAGTTGACTTTTTCTTTTGTTTGATTACTACACGTTGAGAAGATTGTTGCTACATCCAAATGAATCATTTGACATTCTCGTAAATAAAAAATATATCTCATGATCACTTGTTAATTTCCACCTTCTTTTGTGCATGAACCTCATCACCCGTGCTCATGAACTCTTATCTCACTTTAGGTATCATTTTGTGATTTGCATATGATAAAGTTTTTAACTTCATCTTTAGTGTCAGCTTGTCTGTTTTCTATCTTCTTAAGCATGTGATTCATATAACATGCATCTCTCCTTATCATTAGGAGTCTGTTGTTGGCTCAAATTTGGTTCTAACCATGATCATTTGTCGTTTAACTATGATTTTGTTGGTTATATCTTCGTTGTTTGATGTTTAGAAACTAAAAGAACTTGAAGTATTTCGGTAAGTTCATGTAAATTTAATTATTTTGACTGCCTCAAGTGTGTTAGCTAAGTGACCTCTATTAGATTTCAACAGTGGCATAATGACATCCTCCCATTTTCCCCACTGTGTTTCAATATGGTTAAGTATGGCATGTCCACCTTGTATTTACTAACAGCAGTGATGTATCCTCATGCACTTGACAGATTTATTAATATGTGTACATGCATTGCTTGCCCCTGTTATTTATCCTACTTATTGTGAGATTTTATTTCTTAATATCATTCGGAATTTTTTTTGAAGTCATTTATCCCCCCTCTAACTCATTTCTCCAAGTAGTTCATCTTTTATCTTCGTCTTGTTCAAGACACTTTCTATTAGTTTATCGCTTTAAGTGCTAATCTTTTGTATGTTTTATTGCATGTGAAACCCTCCTCGAGTCCTCATGGACTTTATTCCATCTCACTACACTTCCTCATCGAGCCATAAAGGCTCAGAATATCTTCTTCGAGTCATAGAACCCTCTCAAAAGGTGTACAGGTCAGAAGAACAGCAGAAAATGCACTGCTGGAGATTGATTCTGGTTCACCAGAACTTGGAAAATTGCTGGAAATTACAGTTGCATATATTGAGAAGCTGTATACCAACCATATACACAGTTTATACCGTGATATACATATCAAAAGATGTACAGGAGGCCTAGTTCGAAACCTGGGTTGATGGCAGTAAAGTACGCTGCTGAAAAAGAATTTTTCAACTCTCGAAAGTTGAAAAACAGGCTGATATACAGCCTGTATACACTGATATACAGAAACGTTATACCTTAAATAGGTGTAAAAATATGAATGGCAGCAGGCGTGCGAAAATTCAAACTTCATGAAGATCGAAGGTGCTCGAGGAAGGAGTATTAGAAGATTTTTTTTATTTATTTATTAAGTTGTATTTATTTTGGGCATAAGCCCTTGTCATTTTTACTTTCCGTATATTTATTCTTGTATGTTTAGACTAGGACAGGTACGAAAGAAAGAAATGGGTTAAAAAACCCAAAAGCAGGTGGGTCCAAGTTTCGGTCAAGGCGAACAGAACCCGAAAACTTGGACCCAAATCTCTCTCTCTCTCTCTTTATTACTTGTTTGTGCGTTTGTTTGAATTGTCGTTAGTTTTAGAGTTTGAAAAACTCCAAACCCCCTCATCGAACGCCTTTTGCTTTATGAAACTAAAAAATAAAAATTGAAGTTTTGAAACGATAGAGGTTTAAAATTTGAAAGTCTGCTTAGAGAGTTAAGGCTTAGAAAGTTTAACTAAGACGGAATCTTAAAAGATTAATATCTCAAATTTGCAAAGTTTGGCTAAGTAAATCGTGATAAAAGTTCAAATAAATTTGCAAAGGGTAAAAATAAAAATAATCAAATAAGTTAGTCGTTTGAAAACCGTATTTAACGGAGTGTCTTAGGTGCCTTAAACACCTTCCTAAGACGCTAATAAGAATCCCGAATCCTAAAAAATATTTTCAAAACGACTTTTCTGTTTAAATTGTTTTGAGAATGAGTTTTCTTGATTTTTCTTAAAAATTAAGTGGCGACTCCTAAAGTCGAAAAATACTTTAAAATAAAACAAACTCTTTTCGAAAAATCACCTTTTTTCGATAAAACAAAGCTTCTAGCTTGGACTGGATCTTCTTCTTCATGTCTTGATGCCTTGAAGTTCCGGCATGGACTAGCTGTTTATGTATTTTAGCTTCTTAGATACTCTTAGATTTAGTAATTCGAAGTAGATGTTCTTGTGATGATAACTTCCAGATTTTGGGAAATAATAGTTATTGAATTGGTTTTTATAAATGAGTTTAAGTCTTCCGCATTACTTTATGTTGATAGTACATTGAAATGTTAAGGTTTAGATTTGGTTGGTTCGCTCACACAGGAGGGTAAGTGTGGGTGCCAATCGCGACCCGATTTTGATCGTGACAACAAATGGCACGGATGATAATAAACTTGAAGGTATATTTAAAATATTGGAATTTCTTGTTGTCTTGACCTTCTTATCTTTTATATTTATATTAAAATATTAATTAATTTGAATTCTCATTATTACATAAGATTAAGTTAAGAGAGAAGCGTTTTTTTAAGATTTATCTTTTATATATTTAACTCGAATTGTTTGATTAAAGAAACAAAAGAATAATCCTCATCGATGAATTTCATTAGTGGTGGAAGGAAATTTATCTAAATCGATAAAGTTATTTTTTAGTTTTTTTTTATGTTTATATAATAAATATTGAATTTTTAATTAGTGAAAAGCCTTGGGTGGTATGGGTGGGGTTGTTGGTGGGAGGTAAATCTTATAAAAGAAATACTTGATCATGAAATCTATAGAGAATTTTTGTATAGTTTTAGTGTATAAATAAGAATTTATCTGATATAAATCATTTTCAGAATTCAATAATCTTTTCTGCTGTAAATTTGATACACTAATTATTTTAGTTGAAATCCTATCGAAGGAAGGCGAGTATTATAGATAAAAACTCAAATCATCATCGTGATTTATTAAGACTAAAGAATATTTTGTATAAATAAGAATATTTTTTTCTGATATAATTTTTTTTTTAGAATTCAACAATATCTTCTACTGTAAATTGGACACACTAATTATTTTAGTTGAAATGCTACCAAAGGAAGGTGAGTATTATAGGTAAAAACTCAAAGTATCATCGTGAAATATTGACTAAAGAATATTTGTTGTTGTGACAATCAAAGCAGTAAAATAAGATATAAAGGGCAATACAAAATTTGTTTCAATGCCAAATAACCAGTCATTAAGAATATTCAGCAATAATTCTCTATTATACAGACATTTATTTGGACTACTAGAAATATTCAAAGATGGTTGATATTTATTACTCCCTCAGTTTCTATTTAGTTGTCCACTTTAGATATGACACAAATATTAAGATATCAATTATTATCATAGGTTAGTTATAATTTTACCCTTAACTCAAAAGATTATACAACTCCTCAAGTATAATAAATGATTTTTTGATTCCAAAAGGCATGTATTTCAACTTAGTCGTACTAGAAATTTTTTAGAATTAAATAAGGGCATATTAGAAAAAAGATTGTTGTCATTTCTTAATTTGTTAAAATGAACAAGTAAATAGGGACAGATATAAAAGAAAATATGGATAGAGGGAGTAAGACAGAATGACCGGGAGATTCTTATACTTAGCTCAGTTTGTCAATTAGGATCCTTATATTCACAAATTTGCCAATTAAATCCTTAAACTCACTAAAACACAATATTTTAAACCCCTTTCTTATTTTTTGTGTGTTAGTATAGTACAATCACTTATACATGAAATTTCACGTCATTTTGTAAAATTCTATGTCATTTTTAATGCCACATAAGAAATTAAAAGCTAAAAGTAATTTTAAAAAATGATAAGTTTGCACATTAAATTTTACCGTATCATGTTCTTCATATTTGTTCATAATTGAGCACTAAATTCATGTCAGATTGGTCTAATTTTTCCTATTTAATATGAGTTTTTTTGTTACACTAAAAGCTTATCAATTTTAAATTAATTTCACATAACTCATTCGTTATTCTTCAAGCTTCTTTGTGAAATTTTTCAAACTTTTCAATATATATTATTACTATTCAAGATTTCAAGCTAGCGTTTGGACATAAATATTCAAATATTTTTGGCAAATATTATTTGGATGAAAATTTGGGTGAAATTTTACCATGTGTTTGGCCACAGAATTTGAGAAACATATTTCATTTTTTTGAAGAAATATGATTTATACCCCATATGTTTTTAAAACTATCAAACTAACCATAAATTTGTATTACATAGCACAATAGAAATATCACGTAACAAGATTTATGACTTCCGCAACAAATCAACAAGAATCATTACTAAAAAAATTCGTATAGTGAAAAGGTCTTGGTACAAATCATGATAATGAAAATACAGCTAATATAAATTCGGGGGAAAAAAGAGAAGAAAACAAAAGGAATAATATTGCACTCACTGAAGAACCTATGCTTTCTCATCTGAAAGAGTTCAACCTATTCTTTAATATAATCTTCCCACATTTTATGAACAATCTCTTCTCGATGAACTTGCATTTTCGAATCAGACGATTGAGAAGATGAAGCGATGTTGTTACCCTGAGCCAGTAGTTCGTCACTTTCATCAACAACCATATCATCATTTTCATATTCATTGAATATTCCATCACTACTTTGGTGTTCACATAAAAAATTATGCAATACAGCGCAAGCAATTACTATTTTCACTTGCATGTCACATTCATAGTTGTTCATGCCTTGTCTTAGTATTCTGAATCTATTTTTCCATGCACCAAAAGTTCTTTCAATTACATTGCGCAGAGAAGCATGTCTATAGTTAAATAGTTCTTTTCCATTCTTAGGCTCTCTTTCACTTCCTCGATAGTCCTGCAAATGATAGCGCATTCCAATGAATGGAGCTAAAAATCCTCTTGTATTCCATAGACCAGCATCAACAGCGTAATATTTATCTATCAAAATAAAATAAATGCAATTCATGTTTTATTTAGTAGCTAGTTCATTAAGACTAACTGTAATAAATGAATGTATGAAATCAAAAGAATGCATGTAGCAGGGAGCTAATTGAATTGGTTGGTGTCAATAAATATATTATTTTCGTAGAAAAAAAGTTAAGGGTAAAAATTGAATTTCTAAAACTTTCCAAATAATGAAATTTGGCCCAAATACTAGTTTTTTCTAGTATTTGGGAATTTGAAAAATTTGCCAAATAATAAAAAAGTATATGGACAAACAAAATTTGCCAAATTTTCCCCTAAATTTACTTGCAAAATTTATGCCCAAACGGGCTCTAAAATTATCTAAACTTCAATCTTTCACAAACAAAATTTGAAAATTCAGATTTTATTAGGGTGTAAATCGATCAAGATTCATAGAGAATACTTAAAGAAATTAAAATGATTGAGATAAGAGATTTGGTTAGGTGGGATGAGGGGGTGGGGGCAAATGTTAAGAAGAAGGAAGAATGAGAGGGTGAGGGTAGGGACTGAAGGAAGAAGAGAGTTGCAGGTGAGGGAGTGGGGTGGGATTGGGGCTGATGGGTTTATTTTTATTTTTTTTAAATTTAAATTATTTTTAATATAAAAAATATATATTCACTTGCGGCTCGTGCAGTCAATTATTTTTCCCCACCTCAGCAATATTAGTGCCATATAAGTTCGATCAAAGGTCAAATGTGTTTCAAATATTGTGTTTTTAGCGTTCGTTACTTTTTATATATAATAATTGTTGAACAATCTTGAATACTAATAAAGGAAGATAGCTCAATGCTTAATACTGTTCAAAGTTGCCTCGAGGGGTGTGGGTTTGAGCCTAGACTAAGGTGTTTTGTTGACCAGCAAGGTTTTATTATGTTACTTATTCTAAAGTATGAACACCTTTGACGAAAATTTTGGCTTGTTACAACAATCATAGTCGTACATGAATGATTAATATTTTATGAAATTGATGAATATAAGAATCTTAGTACTCTACAACTGCCTTCTTGGTAACTGTACAGGAATTCAACACCCAAAAGCTAAATGAAAATATGAAAAACCTTAGGTTGGTAGTGTTGCTTGATGAGTAAGATGCTACAATGAAAATGGCTTGGTGTACACATCAAATGGTTCATTTGCTGTCAATTGTGGCTCCTGAAACAAAAGATGATAACAACAATTTTGACATCAAAACAGTGATTTGAAATAACTAGACATTTATGTTTCAAACATTTGAATTAAACGAACATATTTCGTTTGGCAAAAGGTACGTACCTGTCTCATTCCAATGCCAGCACTTCCTCCAGTGATCAGCATAGTCAATAGCGATGTCACAATGCCAGCTCCTACACCATTATCAGAACTGCGAATGGCAGATCTCATTGCATTTAGAATACCTCCATATGTAGTTCCTTTTCCTTGCTCGATTGCTTGGATGAAGGAAAACGTCATTGCACCAGTTGAAGTGACCTTGGACAAATTCTGCCATCAATCAGAAGGTTCATTTAATCGGCTTAGTTAGATTGATTTAGTCGGATAAATTTCAATATCCCTGATTCAAAAGTTAAGATGATGCAGGAATTTTACATCCGTATCAGCAGAGATTTGATCATCATCACAACCGCTGAAGGATATGACCTCTCCCCCACTTGTTCCTTTCCATGCTCCTGATCGAGGACGATGATCTTCCCATACATATCGTCCAGTCCTGTAACCAAAGGACATCAAATATCATATAATAGGGCATTAAATGGTCTGGAAAAGGTTATACTGAGAGCAGCAACAATAACAACATACTTAGTATACTCAGTAGAGTGTACGCAAACCTTACCCCTACCTTGGCAGGTAGAGAGGTTGTTTCTTGAGAGACACAATCTAGCATAAGGCAAAAAAGTACGTAGTGCTACAGACCTGTCCATCCTACAAAGAAACGGTAGGTCAAGCATAGTACCACTGTGACAAGCATCTATAATAGCATGAAGCTTAGCTCCACGCGGAAGAGGCCTAACAAGTGTTGCATTAATTTCATCATCAACAATCATTCCTTGGGTTTCAAAATCCAACGGACAAAGTGTTTCATCGAACCCATCAACTTCATCTCCGGTGTAATTTCTTTGTTGTGAACCATGACCAGAATAATGGAACACCAGAGAATCCCCTGCTTGACAACCTTGCATAAGCCAGTACATCGCCATTCTTATGTTATGTTTTGTCGGTATTCTGTATGGATCCCTCTCTTCTTCTGAAAGTATACTTCCACAGGGAAATGGACATTTCAGAGTTAGGACTAGTTAATAGTGAGTCCATTAATATTACCATATAAAATGAGAATATGCAATGGTATATAATTAAAACACAAAACTTATTGATCTAAATCCTCACTCCTCATCACATCTCCTCGCAAAAATTAACTCAGAATCAAACTAAAAGGGGATAAATGACATTAGCCTTTACGAATTGTTTACGAGACATCAAACATCAGAGCAAAAAAGTAACAATCAGCCACCACGTACAAAGCATCGCGAGTATTTTACTGTCTTGGGGACGCCTGTACACCATTTTCCGATTGTAAAGTCATGATGTTAAGTAGCAAATGTGATACACTTATTTTTTTCCATTAATGATGGAGTTATGCATAATAGTTAACTACACCAGACACCAGCTGCTTGTTCCAGCATTTTCATTAACACACTCTTTCGGATAAAGCTGTGATTGTCACATAAAGGTGTGAAGAAAGAAAAACAAAGGCATATTGAGTATACCTTTTAATAAATTATTTTATTAAATGATATTCCCTCTGTCTCTTCAAGTTATTCCTTCTGTCTTTCTTATGCAATACTAATCACAGTTTTAGAAGAAAAATTGATAATGAAGCATACTTAATGTGGGATGAACCAAGACAGAAGTTTTTGTACAAGGAGAAAAACCAGGGACGAGGAAATATACTTGAATAATATTAGTTGGTTTTGACATTTATTAGTCATTGCAGTCGTTCAAATAGCAAATAGAAAACATAAACTAGGGGTGGCAATTCGGCGGGTTGGATTAAATTTGGACGAATCATAATGAGTTAAAGACAATAATCGGGTTAAAATATAATCCAATCCCAATTTTCTTGGTCAAATTGAGTGAGATAACGGGTTATATATCAGGTCAAAATCCAACTCAACTCAATTTTTACTAAGCTTAATTGTTTTATATGTTCTTTTAAACTATTTTAGTATCTAATAAAATTATTCTCTTTCTTTATTATCACTATAATAAAAATTGCAAATAAGAGATTTTCAAAAATATTTTGACAAGATTTGTCCTAAGCCAATTCAGGTACAAATCAACCAAATCTTTTTTATGGGTAAAAATGAGTTGAGCTAACGAATGTACCAATCAATAACCAATCCAAACTTTACCGGATTGAACGGATTAGACAAGTTGGGTTAAAGATTTTACCATCCCTACATAAAACTCTTTGTTAGACAATTTTTTGAATCCCTCTAATAGCTGGAGTTCACAAAGTTATCAAATGCAATTTAATCTCTTTGTTAAAAAAGGGACACAGTAGGCATAATCAATAGAAAACTACGTCAGAATTGTAAATCAAAATCAGGATGAAACGAGTTAAAATTGATTGAAAAGATTTAATACCAGTAAGCATGAGAATAGAGTCTTGAGGAAAGTTGAATCGATTGGTGAGCAAAAATTTCATACATTTAGCATCATTAATACATCCCTTCAGTTCATTCCTCGTATTCGTATACGAAATACCTACGATGACCGCCCTCTTTCGTGACGATGAATTTTGACCGGAACTATAAGTAGATGGAGCAAGAGCAGGAGAAGGAGAAGAAGGGGGATAGTAGTGGTTATTGTAAGCGGAAGGGGGTGTTGGCGGAGCAGCGTGAGGATCAGCAATTAGTGTGATGGCTCTGCAGATGGCGCAGCGAATGGACTTTGCACCTGGTGGGAGTTGTAAGGGGGTGTGACACTTGGAACAATTGACAAGCATCATCATGTTTTTTCTTTCTTCTTCTTGTTTCAATTAATTTGATAAATTGAAAATGGTGATGCTTTTATGAATTAATAATGGAATTGGTGGATTAAATTAAAAGAGTGTATTTATTTATTTATAGAGAAAAAAGAAATGAAATGAAAAAAAGAAGTGGGAGTTGGTAAGAAGGAGAACGGATGAGGAGACGAAGGCTCCGTGTTGACTTTCTTTCAGACTGCTACTCTCTACTCTGATGGCTACCATAATTAGCTGATAATTTGATTATTTGAAGTAACTTAACTTTAACCTCGTTTGTTGTTTGTATTAAAAAAATAAATATCCTAAAAGATACGTAGATATCTTCCGTAATAAATATGCCCTTCACTTTAACGGAAGACAAAATAGGAACACATGGCCAGTGGCGGATGCCTTTCACTCTAACGGAAGACAAAATAAAAACACATGGCCAGTGGCGGATCTAGGATTTTAAGGTTGTGGGTGCTCTGTAAAAAATATGTGTTAACAATGAGATTTGAACCTTGGTACAACAATACTAAAAGAGTTTTAAGTACGCTCTATGTTAATTTTATACAAATATCTATCAAAATCTACACACACACGCACACGCGCGCGCACACACATAGTAACAAAGTTAATGGGTGCTCGAGTACCCGGCGGACACCATGTGGGTCCGCCCCCGCACGTGGCGCAATCTTATCTATCAATTCGATGTCGAGTGGGTGAATAGTTTATGATATGTATATTTTCATTAGTATCAAGGGTATATATACTCTAGTTCTTTAACGCAGAGGCACCAATGTCCCTAAAGTGTGACAAAGGGTATCTGCACATCATTTACGATAGTTCGGGATATATTTATTTTTTTTCCAAAAAAAGAAAAAAATAACTTGATATATCCCTCATTACAAAAGTAATTTATATATCTTTATTAAAAATATCATGTACTTGATCTTTTCACACATAAATCATTTTTTAACTTTTTCGATTATTATTATTTGAATTTTTTTTTTAATTCTTTAGTGTAAAAATAAGAGAGAGAAAAGGAGTGAAGGAAATGTAAATGGAAAAAATTGAAAATTAATAGTTGAAAAATTAAAATATTTTTGGCAACTATACTTAAATTTAATTTTCCTATCTATAAAATAAACATTGTGATACCTATAATAAATTTGATTATCAAACTAATAAATTCAAATTAGTGTATTAATAAAAATAGATAAAAGAAATAAAAATTGAGGAGGACTACACATACCCCTACATGAATATGATTTTAATAAAAAATAATTTATGATTATTTTTTCACTTACGAAGGATATATATGAACCATTTGTATAATACTATGCATTATAATAAAAATGATCAAATATGTATTTTTAACGGCAATTGTCACTCTTTGTATATGTCCCTAAAGCCTTTAGCTACATTGGTTCTATTGACACTTAACTAATACCGGTAAAGACTTTATCATTCCTTATTAATGTCAATATTTAATATCGCTAAAAGTTATTTTTGTTATATTTATATATATATATATATATATATATATATGAGTTACTTTTATAACGAGAAGTATATCAATTTTAAATAACAAAATAAAAGTATATCAAACTTTTTTTCCTTAAAGAATATCTTTTCAATTTATTTTTAAACAATAAAAACCCTTATGTAGTTGAAAATTGCCTTAAAATTATTGAAAATTACTCAATCTTACATTTATGTACGTAATGGTGGGTCTCAATCCTATCAACAAGTGATCTTACCTAACATATTTTTGTCCAAGTATCATAATGTATATATAAATTTATAACTCTTTCTATTTTAACTTCGTATGAACACAAAGTACGCAACATATCTTATTCTAATAAAAATAATGTTTTTCTATAGTACGTAAAATAAAAATTATTTTCTGAAAATAGTCTAATTTCTGCATTTAAGGAAAAAGATCAGATATATTTGAATAAAAAGAAGTTAATTTTATTTTATTTCATTTTATTTTATATTATCATGTGATTTCTATGTTTAATTTATGACATATTTCGAAGATTTTTTCGAAATTTTTTCGTAAGAGTCATCTTTTAGTGTATGCAACTTAATTTAAAATTCTGTTATTTGGCAACTTGCAAATAGTCTCTGTATGCATCGCAGGCTAAAGTTCGTTTCATAAAATTTTGGATAATTTTAAACTCAAACTTAATTTGTGATTATTCAAAAATATATATTAATTTTAAATCATCTTCCTTTTCCAATACTGAAGTTCATTATTATTTTTTTCTTAGCATTGGCATAAAAAATAATAATTCTATGAAACACACCAAAAGAAAATGATTTTGAATGTTTTTTTTTTGTCACGTTGGGCTGTCATGTCAATAAATTTCAATGGCTTATATAGATATCCATCAATTGTGAGTGGTGTTTTAAAAGATTTTATTGGAATTTCCTTGGGGCAGGGTTCTAGCAAAACACTTTGGGACTCAAATGTGAGACGTAGTTCCATAAGACTTACGCCTTAAGCATTCTATTTTACGCCCTTAGCACGTCTAGCCTAATGCTCGGGACACCTAACAAATCTTACACAAATTATGTAATAAATTCTTTAGTTAATATTGTTGTTCTCATAATTGTTGTAATAAATGGATACTCAATAGTTTCTTAATGATATAATACACAAATGTATTTATGCCCTTCAACATTGGATATGCACAAGTGATCACTTAAACTTGTATAAAGTTGAACAAGTAGACATATGAGTCTTACATGAAAGAATACACGTTAAACAACATAGGACAAAATCTGACATGTAGGATGTCATGTACGACATATGTGTCTATTTGTTTAACTTTATACAAGTTTAAGTGTCTACTTATGCACATTCAAGTTGAAGGACATAAATGTGATTTGAAGTAAGGTCAAAGGGTATATTTATGTATTATGTCTTTCTTAATATATAGAAACATTGAAAGTGACTCAAATACCAAATTGTAATATCACATATTTACTATTTGGTAACACTGTGAGGGTGATTATATATTGCGTACCAATTTCTTAAAAAATACATAGTAAATTTTACTTTTTTTTAACTTATCATTGATCTCCTCGTGATTAGACCATGTCCTTGAGATTTGAAAAAAGAAGATGCATTAGCTACTTGAAAGTAAATTTATTTTCATTCATGATGGCGTGATGCATTTATTATAATACTAGTAATAAATTGTACATAATAATATATGTAGACACGTAATTTTTGACGGAATAAAGTTTTATACCCTTTTTAGTGCTTAAATATCTTTTATAAATATTTTGACTTTTATCTTATTTTATTAAGTTTATTTTTAAAAGATATGAAAACCACAAAAAAAATAGAATTAAGGTATATTTTTATTTATTCATTCAAAGTTTCAATAAATTAGTGATTTTAATTTTTTTATATTTTTTTAATCTATTTAATTTTTCTTAATTAATATTATTATTAGTTTATAACAAAAAAATAATTAAAAAAAATTAACCTACCCATTATCCCACCTCCACTTCACCATTTCTCTCCACTCACCCCACACCCCACTCCACTAATTCAACTCTTCCATACACATGTACACATATACATAAATATATATACATTAATAGTGGGAGGAAAAAGGGGAAGAAGAAGAAGAAAAAGTGGTACAAAGGAAAAGAGAAGAAAAAATTTCAGAAATCCAAAGAGAGAAAAAAAAATCAGCAAAAGAGAGGAAAAGAAAAAAAAAAGAAAACTTTTCACTTTTTTTTCCCCTAAGGAACACATGCAAAAAAAAAAAAAAACTCAAAAATAGTAGAATTCGAGGCTTCAAATTCATGGTCCTTATCGCGGTATTTTCTTTGTGATTTAATTTTCACAAAAGGTAACACTTGATCTTTATTACATTATTTGGTTTCAGAATCATGCAAGATATGATTTCAATGATATAAAGTGTTGTAAATTTATGCATGTTTAATTTTTACATTATAATATGAAATAGATTGAGATTTTATATTATTAAATTTAGAGTAAAATTTATATAACATGTATTTATTCTTGCTTGCTCTAAAGTTTCCTTTTATCTTGTTCTTTATTAAAATTCGGAGCTTAATATTCTACAATATGCAGTTAGTAATAATTAGATGAAATTTAGTCTTATTGGTTAAGTTACTTTTTTTCACTTTGTATATTTAATAAAATTGTATTTATTTATTTTAAAAAAAGAGAAGAATAAAAATAAATAAATCAAACCTACACTATCTTTACATTTCTTTTAATGCGAATTTTTTTTTTAAAAAAAAGAATCAATTAATTTATTCATGTTGAAAGAATAAAAAATAAAAATTTATATAAAAGGAAAAGACGTAAAAGAAATTTTTAAAATATAAAAGTATAAAAATAAGAAGGAGAAAATATAAAAGAAAAATAAGGTAAAGTATAAGAAGAAAGAGAAACAAAATAAAAAACAATATTAAAGTGACCCAAAACGTGCAAAATAAATAAATAAATAAAATTTATTTTAATTACTGGGTTCTTTTCATGTTAATGACTAAAATAAGAAAAAGTAAAAAATTTATATGAAAAGGTGTATTATTTTAATTTATTTTTATCTTATGTCCTTATTAATATATTGTTCATTTCCTTTTAGAAAAAATAAAACTAAGATAATGTATAATTTAGGCTTATGATAATGATAATACTAATAAAATATTAAGATCCAAAAAATATTAAATTACTTTTAGTCTTTAAATACAAACAAATAAACAATTTGTGGTGAGATTGGAAAGAGCTGCTACCGATAAACCACACACTAATAAAATATGACAATTTTACAAAGTAATTTAAAATAAATCAAAGAAAGCGGGATATAAATAAATTGTTAGGTAATAAACATAATATATTCAAAATTAAGTGAAGTCATATAAAAGTCAATAAAGCGACCGTGGTAGAATTATGGGACTCGAAAGGTTCCTAATACCTTCCTTTCGGTCAACATAATTTCTTACCCGAATTTCTGGTTCGACCAAACAAATCAATTCCAAGTGGTGACTCTGAAAAAATTAAAATAATACCTTAATTAATAACGTCACTTAAATTGAAAAAACCCTTACGCCGCCGTGCGAAAAAGGGGTGTGACAATATATTTTAGATATTAGATTATTCATATTTGTATAATAATGTTAGAAGTTTCATTTTCTATGAGTTTCCTTGATCATCTTTGTAATTATTTCAAATCATTGATGTATTTTTTATATATATAATTTTTTGCTATTATATTATTATATTATATATTTGAAATTAAAAATTCAAAAAGTCATAAGGCTTATGCTCCACATCTAGAGGCGTACACCTCCCCTATGCTAAGTAAAGCGTCTCGCCTCACCACCACCACCACACCCTCCTTCCAAATTTAACAGTTATCTAAAAATATTTTTTTATCTAAAAGTAGATGAGATAGGTACTAAAAACGAATAAAGAATAAATATGAGTTATTTTAAATATTTCAATGATACTTTTACCTTTTCACTTAAAAAAAGAAAAAATTTCATATATCATATATAAAAGAGGCTAGGAAAACAACTCTTCGTCAACATGCCTGCTTTCCTAGCCAAGGGTAATATGGGCATTTGAGTTATTAGTATGTCAACATTATTATAGGAGACTGCTTAATAATTTGTACTTTCCCATTATCAGCCGAAAAGTTTTTAATTTTCAATGCACGTGGCCTCATTTTCCTCTCTATTTTACCCCGTTTCAATTTGCAGTGCATTTGTTTCAGTCCATTTTAATAAATATGGACTCACCTTTTCAATTCCATTAACTTCTCTTTGTTTTTGCCTCACAACTAAGGCTGGCAGTGGTACCGATACCGGATCGGTCCAGGAAATCGGTAAAAATAGGACTGTTCCGTCCTGGTTCGGAAGAGAACCGGTAGTATATCGGGCCGGATCGGACCGGTAATCGGGACGAACCGGTAATTAAAAAAATTAATTTTTTTAATTTAATATAATTTTTATTATAATAATTAAGCAATTAAAAATTTAAATTTCAAACATTAAAGTTATAAAATTTAAATTTCAAACTCTTAAATTTTGAAAATTTTAAATTCAAACTTTAAAGTTTTAATTTAAAATTTTCAAAATTTTAAAGTTTCAAATTTAAATTTTCAAACTTTTAAAGTTTAAAAATTTTAAACAAATTTTAAAGTTATAAAATTTAAATTTCAAACTCTTAAAGTTTGAAATTTTTGAATTTAAACTTTAAAGTTATAAAATTTAAAATTGACTATATTAAAAATTAAATTTAATACAACAATATTAAAAAAATAAATTAAGGCGAATAGCCTATATTTTTATTAATATTTATTTGATTTTACAATTACATTTACAAAAATATTAGTTTGAATTAAATCTCGAATTATCATACTTTTACTAATAGTTGATGCCACCATATAAATCCCTTCGTAAATCATTCAATATTTCTTTAGTAACATGTTCGGGAATAGGTTGAATAGAAAGATCTTCCATTGCTTCAATCCCGTCGTCACTATAATCCTGCATTACTTCATCAACTTCATCTTGAAATTTGGTCGGTAGTGGTTCACGACCCAAATTTCTTCTCTCGGCATTAATGCAATCTCGAAATAATACCGATATCTCCAAGCTGTCGGCTGCTAGTGAATGCCTATGTTCTCCAAGTTGATACCTTGTTGCACTAAAGACGTCTTCCGAAGCTACCGACGACGGTTGCATTGCTAATATATCTCGAACCGTCGGTACTAGTTTTGGAAATCCTTTGGTGCGATCTCTCCACCATTTGAGAATATCTTCAGTAGGTTCTGTATTTTGATTAATATAGGCAGCAAAATCATTTCTATTATCGTGAGAAAGTTCAAGATAATCCTCTAAATAATTATCAATATTATTTTCATCAAATCTAACCATAGAGCTTTCAGGTTCATTTTCACTTGATAAATTTATATTAGCATTATATAAATCATACAATTTTCTAGCTTCAATTTTTATGCTATCTTTAACTTATTGACAACTAGGAATTTCTTCTAATACATCATTAATATCTAAGTTAAAATATATTTTTTCAACCATTCTTGATGAACCAAAATCTTTATACTTAGGGTGTAACAAATATGCAGTTAAATAAATTTGAGGAATAGGAATATAATATTTTTTAAATTTTATAATCATTTTTCATTGGTTTGTTGAAATCTTGGTTTAGTTTTAAATTTATATAATTTAGAAGAAATCATACAAATATCAGGCAAAACAGTACAAATTGATGCACTATAAATTACAGAAATTCTTTTTGTAGTTAAGTAAAAAACTTTTAGGAAATCTATAAGTTCATTTATTTCACGCCAATCATTATCATCTAGTCTATATGTCATATCAGAATTATGAACATTCCAAACCATTTGTAAGGGTATTCGATATTCATAAGCAACTACAAGCATTTCATATAAAGTATTCCATCTAGTAGCCATTGTTTTTGGAATTTTTCTAGGTGGAAGATTATTTTCAAAACATCGATTTTGAAAATCTTTACGCCGAGACTTAACTTGACATTTAAATATAAAATGGCATGCATTTTCAACTTTCGTACATCCGTTATCATACATATTTACACCATTCTCTAACCATCAAATTATATATATGTGCACTACACGTAATATGATAATTATCACCATAGAAAGGACAAAGTGTAGTTTTTAAATATTCAACAGCACAATTATTACTTGAAGCATTATCTAAGGTTATACTACTTATTTTATCACCTATTCCATAACTTTGTAAAATAACTAAAATAGGTTGAGCAATATAACTACCGGTTTTTTGGGCATTTGACAACATTTATAACCTAAAATTCTTTTTTGCATATACCAATTTTCATCAATCCAATGTACAGTAACAGTCAAATAATCGTTACCATTTACACTACGACCCATATAAGAAGTAATAGCTATTTTACAAGTATTATGATAAAATAAACAACGAAGATATTGAAAATGTTGTGCATGATAATCAAATACAGCTTTTTTATTGTATTTCTAGCAAAACCTTTAAAATTTGGATTATATACAATTTGAATATAATGTATAAAACCGAAATTTTCAGCAAAACTAAATGGCAAACCCATAACACATATCATTTTAGCTAGTTCTTCAAGATCTTTTTCTCTACTATATGAAGGTAGTAAACTAGAGCCAAAAACATTAGACGGATTTAATTGTGTTTGTACCATTTTAGAGCCGCCTACTCCTATATATTCAAGAAGGGGGGTACCGTTTTTTTAGCTTCCGCTACCGCTTTAGCATGCAAAAATTCATTTTTACAACAAGACATTAAACGACTACTCAAATGTCCCGTCCCGCCAGATTTGCCAACAGTTTTATGATTTAATATATGTTTACATTTATTACAAATAGCTTGTGTTTTATCTTCGTTTTGTGTCATAAATTGCCAAACAATCGATTTTTTAACACGTTCTACCTTAGGCCTAGGATGTACTGGGGGAACTGGGGCAGGACAACGAAAGGGAGCGGGACTGGGAGTATTAGTAGCCGTAGGTGGCTCAGTTTCATCATCATCATCATCAAAAGTAGGCATATTAGTATAATTATCAATATCATTATCATTATCACTAGGCAAATCCTCATCAAAATTATCAAAGCAACGTTGTAAATGTTCATGATAAGGATCTAATCCTGAATTACTATCAATATTAAAAACCGTATCATCAACATGTGTATAATCATCCGTATTTATTCTTAATATAGTAGATTTTTTAGTTTTTGATTTAGAAGAACTACCGTTTTTGCATTATCGGAGGATGTAAAGTTACAAATATTTCTTACACGCTCTAATGCACTTTTTTTCTCCTTTTCTTTTTGAACAATATTTTTGCCGAAATTCATATTAAAAAATTAAACGTGAGATTAAATATAATACGAAAAATGTTATGCAATTATGCAAATAATAAATCACAAAATAAATAAATAATTATTTAAATATAAATGAAACGTAAAATAAAAGTTAGAACAAATGTACCGAACGTCTACTTAAAAAAGTAGACATTTATGACCGCCGAAAGCCGAACGTGGAAAGTTGAAAATTGAATTTTGAAGCTCCAAATCTAATTTCCAAAGACCAAGTAAGGCAACACCGGAATTTAAGATATTATATATTATAGAATTAGAGATTAGAGATAGAGAGTAGAGAGTTGAGAGAGTAGAAGATGAATAGATGATTTTGTGATTTAAAAAAAAGAAATTTAGGGGTATTTATAAGTTAAAAAAATGGGTTAAGTGTAATTTATAAAACTTTAGGGTATTAAAAAAGTTAGGGGTGGGATAGGGCTTCTATTGGATGAAATTCTACTCATATAGCCGTTGGAGGGCCCACGAGCCGCTACCCGACGGCTAGTAACAGATATATTTTTTTAAAAAAATATTTTAACCGGACTGGATCGGTAATTACCGGAACCGATAAATTCCAGTATTTACCGATTTTCGTCCCGGTACCTATACCGGAACCATAAATTAACGGTCCTTAACGGTACTAACCGATACCGAATCGTACCAGTACCGAACCGGACCGGGACGGACCGGATCGAAATCCGGTAAGTACCGGTTCCGCTGCCAGTATTACTCACAACTTCTTCTTTCACTTTCATTTTTTACTAAATTAATTTTTGGAAATGTCAATTATTCAATTTATAATTTATTCATTTTATTTTTCTTTTTAATTTAGAGAAAATTATATAGAATAACAGATTAATAAATTAAATTAAATGGTATAAATATACTTTGATTTGATTGTACCCTATAGTAAATTGTTTATCAATTACCTTTCTCCCTCAAACTCTCGCTTGTCACTCTCTCTCTCTCTCTTTCTCGCTCCCTCTTGCTTTATACAAATACAAATGTACAAAATATGTTTGTGTTTAATAAAGTGAAAAAGAATTTATTTATATATACATATATTTTCGTTTCCCTCTCTCACAGCTTGCTCCACCCTCGCTTCTATCGTTTATAAAAACAGAAACGAAATATATAAATTGTGTTTCTGTTTGTATAAAGCGAGAGAAAATTGTATATACACATACACATATATCTTTGTTCTATACACTTATAATTATACAATACAAATATTCCCCTGCCCAATTTTCTTGTCTCTCTCTTTCTCGTTTTATACATACACAAATTATACAATTGATTTGTATACAACTACTTTTTTTTTATATGTATATAGTGAATTATACAATTGATTTCTTTGTATATGTATAGCGAATTATACGACTGTTTTTTCTTTTTTGTATATATAGCGAAATATACATATTTATGTTTTATATGAAGCGCAATTATGCAAACTCTCTTGTATCATACAAATACAAAATTTGTATTTGCTATTTGTGAAAGCTGCTCTTTAATTTATCATATACTCAAAGATTACGTTTAAGATGCTATAAATTATTACAATTAGTAATTTAAAATATTTAATTATAAATTTACGTAATATACTGTAATTAACAATTACAATAATTAATAACTTTAACTTTTTTTAAAAAAATTATTGTTGACTTTTGTAATTCTATCAGTGACACATGAATTTGAATAGATGGAATATATATATGATTGAAAGTTAAGAATACTATAAGTTATTCTGAAATAACGTTAACAAGTTAAAATATTTTTAAAAAAACATACAAAAATTTGTTGACTCTCCAAATTTCATCGTGGTAATTTGTTAATTTAAAGTCTAATTTTGCTGTGTGGTTTGCTTTGATTGTTGGTACAATTTGCTTCGTAGTTGTGTACTTCGTGATTTTTCCTTTAAATTCAAATTTCGTGTTTTCGTTGATAATGTAATTTGATTCCGTACACAAATTCCATAAGATGCACTGTTTAGTAATATTATACTTTATTCGTCTTAATTTATGTGATATTTTTTAAATTTTGAGATTAAAAAAAGTTTAGTTTTGATCGTTACTTCTTTTTTTTATATATATTTTGAAGTATTTTTAATTGTCAATTATATATTGTGACTTATAGTACTTTTTACGTAATTTACAAATATATAGATTTAATTTCAAAAAATTCAAAAATTTTATGCGCAATTTTCCCATCAAAATTAAGTTGTTTAACTTTCGAAAAACAAAAAACTACAACATAAATTGAGACATGAAAGTACTAATTTTCAGCTTTCTTTGTTGTTGTGTTTGAAGAAAAAAATAGTATATTGGACCCCGTACTGACACGGGAACGTATATATATATATATATATATATATATATATATATCCCTACCTATTTGACTAGGCATAAAGTTAAAAAATGAATAAAAAGACTTAAAAAATTTATAGTCTCAGAAACATTAGACCTTCATGAGACTGTTAGTCATTCATTCACCATTAGTGATAAAGACAACTTCTAAACCAAGCATGTCAGATAAATTAGAATGAATACAATATTAAATAATGCATAACCTTGTTCCTTAATGAAGGAAAGCTTCATTAGATGACGATAAGAAGAAGAAGGAGAAACCAGTTAAAAAGAAGCAGCTAAGAAGAAGAAGAAGGAGTAGTATATTCTGTGTAAAAAATTGTGTTATTCATATACAATGAATGAGCTATATATATCTCTTTTCTACATTAATTAACTAATAACAACCTATCTAACTAACTAATTGATAAGTAGTTATAACTAACATTTATGTAAAAAGACTATTCTATCCTTTATATTATTTCTAAATTCTACATCTTTCCTATATTACAACACTCGCCTTCAAGCTAGGAGGTGCAAAAATATTCAAAATCCCTAGCTTGGATAACAAGTGTTCATGTTGTAGTCTAGATAACCCTTTGGTCAATACATCAGCTGGTTGTTCTTTGGTATGAATGTACTCCACTTTAATCAGTCCCTTTTACAATTTTTCTCTTATAAAATGACAATCGATTTCAATATGTTTGGTCCTTTCATGGTATACTGAATTAGCAGCTATATGAATAGCAGCCTTGCTGTCACTGTAAACTTGAACCTTAGTACCTACTTCTTTCAATAATCCCAACAACCACACCAATTCTGAAACAGTTGAAGCTAGGCTTCTATACTCAATTTCAGCTGAGCTTCTTGACACTGTCGTTTGCTTCTTTGCCTTTCATGATATTAATGATTTACCAATTTTAACCATATACCCTGTCACAGACTTCCTAGTGAGTGGACAAGATGCCCAATCAGCATCATAGAATGCAGTAACTTGTCCATCTGAATCACTTGCCAATAACAGTCCTTGACTAGGTTATTTCTTTAGATATCTGATCACCCTTAATGCAGCATCAATATGAGACCTTTTTGGTTGCTGTAAAAATTGACTCAATGTCTGAGTACTAAATGATATATCTGGTCTTGTCATATTCAAATACAACAACTTGCCTATTATTTTCTGATATGTTGTTTGATCAATCAAAGGATCATCTGATTCTTCTTGTTTCTTATTCACATGCTCATCATATAGTTTAGATGTTAGTTTGAAATTGATGTCAATAGGTGCTCCTGCAGGCTTAGCTGCTGTCAATCCAACCTCAGCTATAAGTTCCAGAGTGTACTTTCTTTGATGCATTAATATACCAGCTGCTGATCTGGTAAACTCAATGCCTAGAAAGTATTTTAATTCTCCTAAATTTTTCATCTTGAATGCTTGTTGTAATGCCTTTTTTGTGTCTTCTATTAGTTTAAGACTACTGCCAGTAATCAGCATATCATCCATATAAACCAACACTAATATAGTTCCCTCTACTGACTGCTTAATAAACAAGGAATAATCATGTTGGCTTTGTTTGAACTTGAGATTGCTAAGAGCTTCAATCAACTTTTGATTCCATTGCCTTGAAGCTTATTTCAGACCATATATGGACTTTGTTAGTCTACATACTTTCTCCCCCTGACCAACAAATCCCTGAGGTAGCTGCATATAAATTTCATCATCCAAATCACCTTGAAGAAAAGCATTGAATACATCCATTTGATGAATATGCCAATGCCTAGCTGCTGCAAGAGAAACAATGGTTCTGACTGTCACCATTTTTACAACAGGTGAGAAGGTCTCCTTGTAATATATTCCTTCTTGTTGAGAATAACCCTTGGCCACTAATCTTGCTTTGAGTCTCTCTATCTCACCGATGAATTGTATTTAACTTTATAAATCCATCCACACCCAATAGACTTCTTCCCTTTTGGCAAATCAGTGAGCTCCCAAGTATGATTACTTTCTAGTGCTTGAATTTCATTCTGCATAGTTTATATCCATCTTTCATCTTGAATAGCTTCTAGATAAGAATCAGGTTCCTGAATAATAGAGGTGGCTGCAATATAACTTTGATATGTAGGAGAAACATGAGCATAACTCATGTACTTTCCTAAAGAATACATGACATTTTTGTTAATAGTCAAAGATACAAAGTCTTTCATCCAAGTTGGTTTGAGTTTCTGTCTAGTAGACCTCCTATGAGTAGTAAGAATTGCAGTCTCTTGAGTCATCTCATTGTCTACCACACCAACAGTTGGAGACTGATCTACCTCATCAACAGAAGACAAAGTATGAGTCTCATGAGACACATTAACATCATGAGACACAGTAGTAGAAGGACACCTGGGAACCACATGACTTGTACACTGTACATCACTACTTAGTATATCTGAGATTTGTATAGGATCCACAAACACTCTTTCTTGTATTGAGTGATCTATCTTTGCAAAAGGAAACACATCTTCTCTAAACACCACATCCCTACTTGTGAAGAATGATTTATCAGTTAGATCAAGAAGTATATATCCCTTTTGTAACTCTGAATAACCCATGAGTACTGCTGGTCTTGATCTAGGCATCAACTTATCATGTTCTGTTAGAAGTTTAGCAAAACATAAACATCCTAGAGTTTTGACATGAGATATTGATGGTTTACTACCATACAACCTTTCATAAGGAGTATCGAATTGTAGAACACTACTTGGTAACCTATTCCTGATATATGCAACAGCTAACAAACAATGACCCTAATATCTAATAGGAATGTGTGCTTGAAGTCTTAAAGCTCTGGTAACTTCAAGTAAGTGTCTATGCTTTCTCTCAGCAACTTCAATTTGCTGAGGAGTGTATGGATATGATCTTTGATGTAAGATTCCCAATTCTGTAAATAGCTTGTGACAACCTGAGTTTACAAACTCAGTACCATTATCAGTCCTCAACATTTTAACCTTTTTTTCCAAACTGAGTTTGAACAAATTGCAGAAACATTTGAATGGAAACACACACAGCAGATTTATGTGAGAGTAAAAATAGCCAAGTTACTCTTGAAAAATCATCCACAATTGTAAGAAAATACTTCTTGCCATCAACAGTAGGTGTATTATAAGGACCCCAAAGATCAACATGAAGTACCTCAAAACAAACAGTACTTTTAATGCTACTATTAGGAAACACATTCCTTGTTTGTTTAGCATATAGACATACAAGGCACTTAGAAATGCTACAGGCACTTTGCTTATTCACTGAAAACTTTTCTAGCAAGTACTGTTGATGATACATGACCCAATCTTTTATGCCATAACACCATGTCTGTCTCCTAGACATCATGAGCAGCAAATGCAGCCTTAACTTCCTTTTCTTGACCATTACACTGAGTAGTTAAATGCTTTATTAGCAAGTACAATCCTCTTTCCTCCTTACCAACTTCTTTCAACTTCCCACTGTAGAGTTCCTAGAAGACACAAAAGTGAGGAAAAAAGGTAACAGAACAACCTAGTTCCTTAGTAATTTGACTTACTGATAACAAGTTATACTTGAAATCAGGTATGTGAAGCACATTTGATATAATACTCCTTGTTGACAGACTACAAGAACCAATGTGAGACACCTGAGTAGTTGTACCATTAGGTAGATATACAGGCTTAGAGACTTCAAGTTCATGCACAGTGTTTTTATTCAACATATTCAAACTAGAAACCATATGGTTTGCTGCACCAGTATCTATAATCACATGTTACTGTGTTCAGAAACAAAAGATATTTTACCTGTATTGTTTGTAGTATTACACACAGAATTAGTAGGCTCAGACTTCTGTTCAATCATTTTTAGAATGTGATCATATTGATCCTTTGTAAATGTACATCCTTGAAGCAACTATTGAACCTCTTTCTCTGCTGAACTTACTATTCTATTAACACTAGGAGTTTCTGATGAAGATTGATACTGCTTAGATATATTTCCCCAACCTGGTGGAGGAACATTGGTGTTCATTCCATAGGTAAGATTTGCATGTATTAATGGTGTCTGATTGTAGTTGTTACTACCAGTAGTACCATATACAGGAGAAGTTCCTTGAACCTTTCTTTTGGACTTAAAATCAAGAGGATAACCTACAATGTTGTAGCAAAACTCTTTGTTGTGACCCTTACACTTGCAAAAATCACATATCAACAATGTGTTCCTTTTCAGTTTCTGACTTACATTTGAACTGCTACTTGCTTTAGAATACAGGGCAACTGATTCCAATGCAGCAGAAATACCATTAACACCACTCACTACAGCCTTTTGACTCTCATCACCAACTATCATAACATAGACATTGTTAATTGATGGTAATGGATCCATCATCAAGATTTGACTCCTTGCTTGATGATAGGAGTCATTTAAGCCCATTAAAAATTGATACAACTTCTGCCTATTCATTTGAGCAACAAAACCTTTGGATATTTCACAGTTACAACAAAGAGATGGCACCAACACCTCAAATTCATCCCACAAGATTTTCAGCTTTGTATAACACATAGAAACAGAAACAGTACTCTGCTGCAATGAAGCAATATCTTTGTGCAAACTATAGGTTCTAGAGCCATCTACTCTATCAAATCTTTCCTTTAAATCAGTCCAAACATTCAAAGCAGTAGAAGCAAATGCAATACCACTTAGTAAACTCTTGGATACATAATTCATTAACCAAGACAAAACAATAACATTCACTCTTTCCCATTGCCCCCACATTTCCTTACCAAACATCTCCTTTCTAGCAGTTCCATCAATTAAACCCATCTTATTTTTTCCTAGTAGAGCTATCTTAATAGATTGACTCCACAGAGTGTAATTCTCAACATCAAGTAACTGAAATGAGATAATACTCATACCACTAACATCAATATGATTAAGAAACAAAGGATGGTTATAATCGATACCTTGACTCTGCCCAGAACTGACTTGTGAAGAATTATATGCACCTTGTCTGTTTTGAACGGGATCTGCATTTTCACCTTCAATTGCCATTTGAGATTTGAAAATTGATTCAACAGTAATTCAACAACATGTAACTCTTAGCTTGAAACAATCTCTGAAACTTGAAGATCTTTTCAACAAAAAACTTGTGAATCAACAAAAAAACCTTGTGAATCTGTGAACCAATAGCTGATTCTTTGGTCCTACGATTTCTCTAAAACAAAAACCTGTGAATCTATGAATCAACAACGATTCTTTGATTCTGTGGATTCTCAAGCTTCATCATTATTTACTGAGAAGCAGTAGCTCTGATACCATGTTCGTTAATGAAGGAAAGATTCATTAGATGACGATAAGAAGAAGGAGAAAACAATTAAGAAGAAGCAGCTAAGAAGAAGAAGAAGGAGTAGTATATTCTGTGTAAAAAATTGAGTTATTCATGTACAATGAATGAGCTATATATAGCTCTTTTCTACATTAACTAACTAATAACAACCTATCTAACTAACTAATTGATAAGTAGTTATAACTAACATTTATGTAAAAAAACTATTCTACCCTTTCTATTATTTCTAAATTCTACAGCTTTCCTATATTACAACAAACCTTATATAAAGTGTATTCAAGAGATGTCTATACACACTTTTACTGTTATGTAATTTTATAAAAATATCATAACAAAAATCGAATTTCATCTCCTACAAACAAAGACCCAAACTACATCTTAAATGAATCATATCTTCATCGAATAACCTCAAGTTTTAACAATATTTAAATCTGTAATGATAATAAAATCAAACTATTAAAATCAATTCATCACAAAATTCGTTTGTGAGATCAAACTATTAAAATCTCAATAACAAGACTTCTAATTTTGTACTTTGATTCACCTAACAATATTTAAATCTGTAATGATAATAAACATGATTATTGGTTAATATACAAGAAGCCTCTAATAAATTATTATCAGCTAATTATAATATTATTGGAGATGTCAATATCGGTGCAATATTCTTCTTTATAGACACATAGTCGTTCTTAGTAACGAATATAGGGTTTATCGAATATCTTTGATTAAAAATTATGTTAGTATATATTATATATGTTTTTTTAATTGTAGTGTATATTAGATTTTGAATCTTCTTGAATACAAGATTAGAAGTTGACTTAAAATTTACTATTCCAAATTCACTTAAGATTCCATCACCTGTTGCGTACCTGTATCAATGAGACGGACAAACATAGATAAGTGACAGTGCACGTGCATCCGATAACTTTGAAAAAAAATTATTAATATATATATATATATATATCTTTAAAAACAAAACAAAAAAACAAACTATTACTTCCAGGCACTCATGGAAAGTAGAGAATGATGCTTTATACCGCTGGTACACACTAAAGAATCATAATACTCAGAGGCGAAGCTACTTTGTACGAAGGAGTTCATCTGAATTTTTTTTGGCAGGAAATTATATTATTCATATATGATTAAAATAAATTTATATGTATATGTAATAGATTCTATGTCGAATCTCCTTCAGCTATTCATTTCTACAGATTTTGAACCTCTTAATAAAAATCCTAGCTCTGCCTCTGATAATACTTATAATATTACTAGATAAGAGATTCGAACTCATGATCATTAAGTAGAACAAATCCAGTTATTGAAAATTTCACTTATGCTAAATTAAGATAATATTGATCCACCAAGAGTGTTCAAATTTTGGGTTCAACTTTACTTCATCACCGATTGTATTAACATTTAATTTGTTTCTTCAAGGGCACGTATACTGTTTCCTCTTTAATTTGGTGTCAAAACTAAGGACTCTGACTGATATCATTAGTCCAAAAGTGATCATCAAATTTCAATGATTCCCACTATGTGGTTGTGTGTTAAAAGGATACATTAGAGAAATAGATTCCCTAATCATACATCCAAAATAACCCTTGCTAATTATATATTTGATTGCTTTGTTAAGTGGTAATGGTGAAAAGGGGGGTGTCATATCAAAGCTAGCTCCTTCTAGCAAATTAATTGAAGAATATCTTAATTGATTTCTAATTAGTTATAATATAATATAATTACAATACAATTCATGAGAATATGCAATCCATTCTTATGAGATCTTTATTCTATGAATCCCTAAACATGCGACACTTGCCTCGCTTTAATCTTGATTCTTTGACAAGTATTAAAACTACACACTAGTCCAACATTATGAATTTTTTTTAGAAAGAAAGATTTGATTTTTTTTTTTGGAAAATGCATGAGTATCCTCAATCTATGTTCGAAATATTTGAGACACGCTTATATTATACTAAAGTTTTATTATTTTCAAATTTATTTTATAAATAATTTTTACCCCTTTTTTGACCTATATGACACTATCTTTTGACCCCAACGCGTGTTGACAATTTTTCAGGCTATCTGATTGATAGTGCCATGTTGATCGAAAAGGGATAGAAATTTATTTATTAAATAAGTTCGAGAGGTAATGAAACCTCTTAATATAATATAAGTATGTCTGATTTCGAACATAGACTGAGATACTTATGCATTCTCCCCCTCTCCCCACACCCCCACACCCCCTCTTCCACCCTTTTTTTTTAGCAGAAACAAAGCTTGTTTATGGACATTTGTGGTTGTGCAAAATAGTCTCTCGCTCCATCTGCTAGCGGTGAGTGATAAGTACTCCTTTATTTTAAATTAAAAGTGGGTTCAAGTCCAGGAATCCTCTTGGGTACGAACCGCCTTTGTTACATAGCGTTTTACCATTAGGATAAGACTTTTCAATCCCAAATAAAATTTTTGGTCACGAATATAATTTAATCAGACTCTAATATAAATATCAAACACCAATTAGCAATTATCAATAAATTCCACGGCTAATTCTATATTTTCAAATAGTACTTGTTAATCATGTTTTCTAGTTTCCACGAGAACCATTAATTAAAGTGAATCTTTGTAGCAAACATTCTCATATATTATGCAGAGTTTATGGATCTTATTATATACTTAAAAAGCATCACATAAATCTGGTTAATTATGCATTTTTGGAGTTAATCCAAATACTTTCTCTGTTTTTAATTACTTATTCGTATTTTTCTTTTTAGTTGTTTCTAATTATTTATTCATTTTAATGAATTAAGAAAAGATTATTTTTTTTCACTTATTATATCCTCAATTAATTATTTTGAAAACGATATAACTTCTTGAATATTTTAAATTTTTAATTTACCCAATTCATAAATAATAAGAGTAAAATGGTAAACTAATTATATCAATTATTATTTTCTTAATAGATGTATTAATTTATAAACTGATAAGTAATTAGAAACGGATGGAATAGTTACTTATATAGAGCCAAAGCACAATAGCACATGCCACCTATTATGCAGAATATTTGGAGCATGAAGCTAGGTTCTCAACCAGCTGTACTTTTTAATTTTTTCAAACTTTCAACTTTTGAAATCTAAGTAAAGATTATATAGTAACATTCTATGAAATTTCGTGGAAAGCTATTCAAGTATAGATTTATATCACAAACTTTTAAAAAAGAATAACATAAAACTAATATTTAACTATGTTTATTTACTTAAAAATCACTTTGACCCAAAAAATGCCAAAAATCCAATGAACCTCATACATAATACCATTTACCCAATCATTAACCCAAAAATGATTATAATGTAGGGGAAAAAAGAGAAAGTTATGCATAGAAGCAAATATATACTAATTAATTAACTAATATAGGTAGAATTTGAATTAATTACGATTCGCAACTTAATTTTAGTTATAGTTATGTCGCTTATACATATAGAAATACTAATTATACACATATATGTACAAGTATGTGATAAATATACAAATACAATTAGCCTCTGTCCACTCTCTACCCTCTCTCACTTGCCTCTCTCCTCCCTCTTCAAATCTTGCTCGCCAGATATACAAATTCATATGTATACCAGTTACATATATACAATTATTTGACAAATATATAAGAATTGGGGCCTCACAATCACTAGCCAATATGCTTTTCTATCATGCCTTTCTTCGTTCATGGTTCGATATTCTGGTGTCCTAGGCGTAGAGGAACCACACCAATCCATCCCGAACTTGGTGGTTAATTTGCCTCTTTCCACTCTGTACCCTCTCTTACTCGCCTCTCTCCTCCCTCTCTCAATCTCGCTCGCCTCTCTCCTCCCTCTAACATATAGCTATGAATCGTTATTAATAAATTTTAGTTATAGAGAATAATTAAGATATTTTTGAGTGACTATATACGAAAATTTTCTCTAAAAAATTAAGGTGTTGCGGTAAATGTATATTTTTCTTGTATACATTTATAATATACATAGTCTATACATAATCAATATATACTTTTATAAATTTACTAATGATTGCAATTATTTTGACTGAGCGGCTAACTTTTATTTATTTTTGATTGAGAGTGAGGTAGTGGGTGTCTCTATTACAAAGTTCTAGTATGTAAATATAGTCCCACTCAACTATATAGTCTATTTAGACTTCTTCATAACTTGTCATCTGTCCCAATTATTGGCGTACGTAGAGGAAAAGTATTTACTATTAATTCCATGTGTGAAATGAAAAAGAAATGTTTGATTTACAAAATTCTTAGCACTAAATGAGAACAAAAGAGAAGAGACAAATTAAACACATCACCTATGTGGAAATTTTTGGTCAAATAATAATGGTTTGACTTTCTTAGTAAAACTTGTTGAAAAATGAAAAAGATAATACTACTTACTTTACGGAATATATAGAATGACAACTTTTTAAGAATTTAATTATCAATAAATATTATATTATATTTTAATTGAGCATCTGAACATAAAATTTTCATCAATATTTCTATTGAGTTTTTTAAAAAAACTTTTTATGTATATATTCTTCAATTATACATATTAGCCTCAATAAGTCATTATACTTCAATAATATATGTATAGATATAATTAAAGGATAATACATATTTTTACAATTTACCCATATAAGGAAGTTGGAATAGGCCCACCAAAGTACTATTAAAAGAGCAAATAGGTTGATACACAAACCATCACAAAATTATGAAAAGTACTGAATAGTCAATTTTTCATTAAAAAAAGTCTCAAAGTATAATGAATTTACAACAAGTTATGATAAAAAGCAACACAATGAAAAGATAAAATAGAGGCAAAGAAATGTATTGGAAGGTCAGATCACATTATGAAAAGAAGAAATAGGAGCGAATATGAAGATAATCTCCGATAACTTTTATTTTTTTATTTTTTATAACAGGATTTGTCTTATTTATTTTAAATCTTATAGTCTCTTAAAAGCTTTTATACCCATTTAAACTAGTTTCTTGAGGAGAGTCAATGTATTTCTTTATAAAAGTGCTATATTTTAATTAAGTTTGAGTAGTTTATAGTGTGTTCACTTCCGCATGTTATGTTTTGATTTTGGGGCAAGGATTTTCCTAGTCAAGTGTTAGAATAGGTACCCACATGGCTTTGGCTTGATGAATCAAATTGTGATATAACACCAAAAACACGAACACATTAATTCTTGAACAACATTCATCATAATTCAAAAATTAGTACTTTTTTTCTCTGTCTCCACATAGCATAAGAGAACCTAATTATTAGCAAGCGTCAACTGGATTTTCTTTACAAAATATTTGACCCCCTCTCACTTTGTCCTACATTTGTTCTGTCCAATTGCAATCTCTACCATTATTACACAATTTCATCATTCAATTCATCTGTTCATAAAATTATGTGGTTAAATATTGAAAGGTGGTGTCCAGAAACACATACCTTTCACATGCGAACTGGAGAGGCTACCATAACTTTAAAAGATGTTGAAATTTTATTGGGGATGGTAATAGATGGTATCCTTTAATTTTAAATAGCGCTGATGCATTAGGGATTTTAGGTAGACAAGAAATGATGTTTGAATTAACGGGATGGTTATCCGATAATGATTGAGTATATTGAAGATTTAGATGATATTACTGATCACTCAACTGAGCATGAGGTGCAACAAAGGTTTAGATTATATTTATTATGGTTATGTGGTGGATCAATATTTTCGTATAAATTTATTAATAAAATTAATTTGAACATTTGATTGATATAAGAAATTTAGATGTAATGTCAACACAAGCATAGGGAACAACCGCATTATCATATTTGTATAATTGCTTATGTCGTGCAACAATGAAAAAATTAAATGAAGTTTGTGGATTTCTTTCTTTAGTGCATGTATACATATTTTTAGTTAAATATTTTTTATATACTAGTAATATGCACTTTTAAATTTAAGTGTATTCTTAGTAATGTTGATTATATTTATTGTAGATTTGGCATGAGATTGAATTATTCCCCAGCAACCATTACCAAAGCTTCTAAGCACCACAACTTGAGGCTTCAACTGCGCTTGCACGTAAATGAACGTGACGTAGAAGTCATCAAAATGAGGCACAAATTGTAATCGGTGTGATTAGGGATGTACTAGATAATCAAACTGATGATCATGTATTTAAATATTATTGGTATTCTAAACTATTCATATTTTTATTCCATTTAAAATAAATTCTTTACTATTCACACTTATGTTTCACTACCCAAGAAAATTATGTGAATAAAATGACATATACATAGATTTTTGATAGGTCCTTAAAATAAGATATTATATGACATAATAATACAAAAAAATTATTTCGTAAGATTGTTTATTTTCATGTACATATTTCTTTTTTATTTTTTCTGCCATTTTTTTTATCACTATCTTACTTAATTATTTTTTATAGTTTATTTGACAACCTTATTCGGAAGATGTTATTTATGGATTGCTGAGTGGTGTCGGTCAGGACAATCTGTCTGGATGGCACAGGTGTCACTTATTTATGGAATTTTTCGTGAGTGGCACATGGTTGATATTGTTGTGAGACAGTTTGGTTATTTACAACATATTTCTGGACCATGTACCAAATTTCTTAATATCATTTTAAGCGTGATAAACGATCCAAAATAAAACAAGAAGATATAGATGCATTTAACTACACATAATATTTATGGAAATAACGTCAAAATCGTATATTTTGACCTCCATTTGTAAGTAATCAAGTAGATTACTTTCGTTGGTACATGAGGCGTACCTGCATGTTCATTGGAAATCCACAATATTTTGTACAAAAAGGGTATCAACACATGGCAGGAATTCATGAGTCATAAGTATGTATATTATGTAAATTTTAAAGGGAAAATGCACAAGTACCCCCTTAACCTATGTTCGAAAAATCTCAGAGACACACTTATACTATACTAAGGTCATATCACCGCCACCCCACCCCTCCCTCCGAAATTATTTTCTAAGTAATTTTCTTCCCCTTTTCGGCTTACGTGACACTAGTTTGAAAAACAAAAGTCAACCAGCGGTGGGCCCACAAGATAGTGCCACATAGGTCAAAAAGCGGTAGAAAATTATCAATAAAATAAGTTCAGGGGGGTAATAAGACCTTAGCATAGTATAAGTATGTCTCTGAGATTTCAGGCATTGGCTGAGGGGGTATTTGTGCATTACCCAATTTTAAATTTATTTTGTCAATCTTTAAAAAAAAATTTGTTATTAATATTTTTAAATTCATTATAGGCTAGGGGTCATGAAATGCAGTATCGTCGAGCTCGTATGATTGAAAATGATGAAAATCAATCTAATGAAATGAGACAATATGTAGAGGAAGCCGCTCGTACTTCAATAGAGTCAATGAATGAGGCCTTTCAGGAAACACGATTCAGCTTTGATCCTGATTACAATCCTCCCACTCAACACAATGAACCACCCCTAGTACAAGTATCTCGCTGATCACGACAAACAACATCGAGAGAGGGTGCACGTTGTGGTAGAAGGGACGCTGGTGAAACAGTTGATTTTTCTGCAGGGCCCTCTAACACTAATGTAGCGACTCCCGAGCCTTATTATCCCACGTTTGATTTTTCTGCACGACCTCTAACACTATTGTTAATTTTTCTAGTCAGGAATCAGTTGGTTTTGTAACTCCACATGTTTTAATCTATGATTTTGCACAATTTAGTGGATCTCAATATGGTATTCAGCATGGTATGCGTGAAATTCGTATACATAATTCTCCATTTGGTGGGAGGTTGAATTTTTATAATGTAAGTATGATAATTTCTATAGAAGTTTTTATTTATTTATTTTTTATTTTTTTTGCATATATTTAATTATATTATATTATATTATAGGTAACTGTATGTGATGATTCAAGATTTGATGCTAAAGCTTCACAAAATTTGTTTTCTAATAGAGAAAATTCACCTCGGAGAACATCTAGGCTACAAAAATAAACTAGATGTGGAACAAACAATCACTATCAAAATGAAGAAGATTTTGAAAATGAAGAGGTAGAAGATTCGAATATTGAAGAATAATTTTTATGCACCTTTATTATAAAAGACTGAAAGTTCTATGCGGTAAATTAGATTTTTGTGTGTGTTGAATTTTGTTATTTCGTGTAAATTTGAAAAAAGAGTTTGAAATATATATTATTGCAGTGACATTCTTATCTTTACTTCAACTTGCAAAATTTTTCTTTTTCTTTATGTCATATGTCAAATCATTACTTTTTTTATGTTAGGTCAAATCATTACTTTTTATAATTATAATATAGATAGATTGTACTTACAATATTTAAAATGCAATAATACAAATTAAATTCATGTCAACAAATAATTATAAAAGATATATCATAATATTAATAACAAGACAATAAAAATGCATTCACCTTAAAAACATAGACAATATATTTAAAATCGAGTAGGACATCGTGCCTTTGTGTAGCCTGTCTCCTTGCAAACACTACATTTTCTAGCCATGCGAGCCGGAGCTATATCCGTATCATTCTTAAGTCAACTTCTTACTTGCGTACCACTTGTTCGCAAATATTTAGTATTTGCAATTAAATTAAAAAGAGCTGGTGGCCAATACATTTCATCACCCATTGAATGTCTCAGTGTATGTTTGTTTGCAATATTTTGTACTGTAGAATTTACTTACATAAGATTTTGGCTTGATTTCGCGAATTTCACAAAATTTGATGGCATGCGAGCAAGGGATGTGATAGTTTCTCCATTTTCCACAAGAACATTTCTTACCTTTTGCAGTAACCTTGTGGACATTCACCTATACCATCATGAGCAAAAGTAAGAATTTCAAAAACTCCATCATCAGTGTTGTAAGTCATCATATTTGTGTGCCTTTGAGCTCTTTGATAATAATCATTTAATTTTTTATCTATGTAAGAGGCCACGACATATTACTTTGAAGTAATGCAATTACAAGATTATTTCTTTCGACAAAACGATCAACGAGAGTTTTGAACGTCATCTACCATGGCAGTCACAGAAGCCCCCAAACTTTTTCAATAAATCATTGTATTACTCAAACATATTTGTCGTCATGACATCCCATCTACGACCACCATCTTTATACATTTTTCATTTTTCCAAAGAAAATTCATTTTACCATTCATATGCTGCAGGAGACAATATTTTGATTTGTTGCATTCGTTGCACAAACTTTTTCTTTTGATGCTCAGTAGCAACCAACCATATTAGTTTTTCGAGTTTTCTATTTACAAATTTTTTATTAAATTTGCTTTCAAGTGTCGAACACAATTTCTATGGTATGTGTTGGGTGGAATCAACCAATAATAAGATTGAACACAACAAGATTCCTTGATGACGATCAGAAATGAGACCAATTCCTTGTCATTCACAAACAACATGTGTCCATAATAACTTGAGAAATCATGACCGAGACTCAAAACTCTCACGTGCAACTAAAGTATATGCAAGTGAAAAAATGTTTTCATTCGCATCAATCCTAACCGCAATTAACAGTTTGATATAATACAAACCATAAAGATGTGTGCCGTCGATATAAATGACCGACCTACAACTTTTGAAACCATCAATGCTCTGTTTAAAATCCAAAAAAAAAAATATTTAAAAATTTGCTCATCTTTCATTGTTGTAGAATGATGCTCCTACTCAATAGTAGTGCCTGAATTGAATAGTTGTAGTGCAACCATGTATCGAGGTAATTCTTTAAATTAACTTTCAAAATCACCATAAATCATTCGAAATGCTTTTCTTCGACCTTTTTGTGTTTTTCTATAACTAGGAGTATAGTGATGCTTTCCTTTGATGATTTCACGGATCATCTTAATATTTATGTCTTGATTTTGAATAACATATGGTATTAATGAAGTGACAATCATATTATCATTCAAATTGAAATGATCCTCCTTGTAATTATCTGTAAGACAAGTAAGTGGTTCAATCATTTTTCCTGTCTTCCACATATCACTTGAAATCTCTCTGAACCAAATCATCCAATCACACCCTAACTCATGACGCTTGCAAATAACTCTCCAGCTTTTACTCTTGGATTGATCACAAAGAAATTCTTTTTAGTAATACTATATGCTCTTACGACAGATTTCATTTGCATCTTATTCATAAATAACATACCTAGTTGCATATACAAATTAAATTAATCAATATAAAATAAATAAATAAATAAACAACTACAAAATATTGAGTGTGCAACAATCAAACCTGACTGGATATATATAGGATTGTTTGAATTCCAAAGTGTCGTTCGAATGGAACCATCATCTCTCGTATTGATAAAATATTCTGCATTTTCTTCAGTGTGATCTAAGTATTGAATCACTGTAGAATGATATTTAATACTTTGATCTTCAACGGGTGCATTATCCACATCATTATCATCATCATCATATATTTCATCACTGTCTGTTAATTCATGCTCTAAAGGTTCATCATTCTGCAGCTCACCAACTCGTTAATCACCCATAACATTATTATTTACAGTTTCAGTACAATAATTCACTGCATTTTGAATTTGATCATCCCTATAAAAATAATAATATAAATATATTGCATATAAGAAAAATAATTTTAGAAGTAAAAAAATATTACTTTATTTACCTATCAGTTGACTCCGATGGAAAAAAAATTCAAATGCTTGAAATTTTGGCTAGATTCTTCCATAATGGCACACTTCAAAATTCAAATGATGATCATGAATATATAAGTGCATTTTTATTTATGAAATCGCTACGTAAAAAGCGATATTAGAATAAAATCTTTAATAAAATCATTGTCTTGGCAACGATTTTTAACAAACAAAAAAATTATTCTTACCGTTAGATAGATGTGACTAGTTGACAGAAATGTTAGAAGAAAAAAAAATTTCACCAAAATTTCATAAACCTCGTTTAATAATTTTAAAACCATAAGAAGATGGTGTTTTTATTTTATACGAGTATTTTTTTTCATTATTTTCAACATTAAATCCTTTAGATTCAATTGGTTGTTTCCCCAAACTCGATTCGACTACATAAACACAATATGCAAGAATCTACTCAAAACAACATCTGATTTCATAAATTTAGATCAAGAAATTCTCTACAATGTCAACAATCAAGAACCCAATAAAAACTTCATTAAAGTCTGTGAACCCAATTTTTATACTTTCAAGAACATAAATTCACTAAAATAAATCATGATTGGCGTGTGCATAAACGAATTCAATGCTATGTGATCTCACATACCTCGTAGGGATTAACCTTTGGCGAAATCCACAAGCAATTCTCCAAGAACACGACGATTTTCCAACTTCTTCTCCTCTTCTCTCAAAACCCTAACTTCATTTTATGAAGTGTAAACTAAATAAAATCAGTTTAGACCCTAATTAAATAACTAAAACCAAAATTAAATAATTGCGGAGCGAAAAGACCATAATATCCTACTAAAATCTAATTTTGACTTTCCTTATCTAGATAACTCGACTTCAAATGGGCATATATCTCTCATACGAACTCGAAACTAAGCAAACTCCGCGGCGTTGAAAATATAATTCAAAGATAATTCCTAGGTATCTTCTAGCACATTAAAATCATCCTGATCTAGGATTAATGGCCGTTTGAAGTTAATCCAATGCTCATTCTTAACTTAGCTTGGTCAAACTTTCCAAATTTAATTATTTCCAAAAATATGGCTTCTTTATAATTCCAGTTCTTTTAAATCATGAGGAGTTACAAATGTATTATTAGTTGGGTGTTATCAATAATTAAATTTTTTGTAACTTTGAAGCGTTTATATTGTTAAACAAAAGTAGCATCAAGAAAAATGTTAGGAATACACATCAAAATCTGATATGGACCGTCGTTGGGGACTAAGCTTCGTATTATTTATGAACCTCACGACCGCCTTCAAGGTGAGATTTTCAAGTAAAACTAACCGTCAACATCAAATTCATGTTTGATACAAATTTATCTTTAGTATCGCGTTCGTTCAATGAATAATTAAAAAAATTCACTTCTTTCTGTTCAAAGTAAGTTCTTTTTTGCCATGCCACTATCGTGACATAGAAAGCACAAAATGAGAGCAATTCTCATCTCATGAAGTGAGTGACTTAAAACTTATCCCTTACCACCTTAATATACATGCAAAAATATCGTGTCATGGTCACTTAATATTTCTAAAATATAAATAATTTTTTCATGTAATTGAAGCACAACATGTATAAAGAAAGAGACTTCTTAGCAATGTCACATATTTTCAAACTATTTGTGCAATTTTCTATTGTACATCATCTTTATTTTAAACCTCATAATTTTTACTGCAATAAAACTTGGAGAAATTTAATGATTTCAACCTAACAAGACTTGGTAAGACTGATAAAAATCTTGATATTGAACACTAAATTAACTTCAATTGTAAGAATATCATATAACGTTTCCAATAGTTAAGAACAAACTATTTGCAAAAGAAATCGTATGAGAAAATTTCTGGGTTTAAGAATTGAAAATTTCAGGTTATGCTAGAATCGGACAAAGTCTTAGTAAGATGAGGTCTAGAAATTCAAGAAAATAATCGGGTGAAGTGTTTAAATAGAGTTTCTTTTCTAGTCCCTAAGGCATGAAGGAGTCCGTAAGACTTTTTAGAAGTAAATTCGGATATATGTAACTCCTAATATCAAATTTGGCGTGAGGTTTGTTAGGAAAGTCAAGATTTTGTGAAATAGACTAATTTAAGAATATTTTTGAGTTTTGTCTCGGGCAAGCCGTTATAGTGGGAGACACGTTGCTACGATAACAAAATTTGATTTACTCTATGGGCCCTTTTGTCCACTAAAAAGGTATTTGGACCACTATAGAGGCTTTAATCGTTGCAAATGCATAGAAACCTCCAAAACCCTCAAGGGCGACTTGGGGAGATTTGAGACATTTTTCATCAGGAACCTTTGTAAAGTTAAGTAATTTATTCCCTCTGATTCAGTCCTTTGATTTATTGGCCTTAGATACAGTAATTGTGGTCCTAGAGGATGTCTTGGGTTCATCCTAAGGTGGGGGGAATTCGAGTTTATGAGGATTTTGAGGGGTAAGACCTTGACTTCTTTATAAAACATTTGTTGACGCTAATTAATAGGGCGGAAATGTACTGTGTAAGCAAATATTATCCTATGACTAGTTATGGCTGACTAGTTCATAATTGTAAACCTTTTAAAATTCTTATTGTGGTGAATTGACGGTATGCCATAAGGATTAAGTGTACCATACATAATGCATGTTCAGGAAATAAATTAAAGGAATCAATGTGAATGATATTTTATTGTTAATCTCACACATGAATTTGTCTTAATTGCTCGTGGTTTACGAGTGTAATTGTAATCATTGTAATTGTGTGATTTATCGGCTCGATTAGACACCATGGCAAATATAACATATATCATGATCAAATCATGCAGGATGCCTCGTAAATATTATCAATTGACTCAAGTACATATCTTCTATGAAATATTTATGGTTTGTATTAGATACCACACCTCATAAATATTATCAATTACTTTAAAGGTGATTTGAAATTAAATTTAAATTATGGTGATTGTTTAGACATGTCTATTATAGTTTGTAGATCATGTTGGCAACCGACAGTCTTGTGTATAGTTTATTTGTTTGGACCATATACATCTGTCTATATGTGTGTGTTTGTATGTGTTGAAGTGGTTTGTAACCTTAGAGTATGGTACATGTGGCGTTTGGTGGCTTGGAAAATCTGACATAAAGGGTAGGTTTGGAAAAACTTTACAGTGAAAATAGGGTTGAATTTTTAATGATAGAATTGGCAGCAGAATGAGGTGTATGGGTAATAATTAGTAGACCTAAGATGGTAAGAGTGTCACAACTTAAACTATCATGATTGACACCCGCACTAATCCTTTGATGGGAGAACAATTGTTGCAACCCAACAAAACAATACTAATCAAAAGACAAGCATTTAGATAAAGTTGAGTTCCTATAAACTCAGTTTATTTCCAAACACAAACATAAACAAGCGGAGATTCAACTCCTATGACCCTAAATTCATTGTATCAAAACATTGAAGTAAACATTCTAAGATAAGGGGATGCAACCCAAAACAACTAAACAAAAAGTAAGAATTTGAAAGCTCTAAGTCCGAAGGAAATAGACTAAGATCCTAGATGAATCTATGGTAACTTGAAAAAACAGGCTCACCCTTTAACTATATAAATCAGTGATCTCCTAGCTGAGGTCTCTCAACAACCGCTTGACGATGTCCTGTACTAAAAAATAAAGCAAGTGCAATATTAGTAGTTTAGTACACATACAACGGTGCATATAACAATGCTCATGTAAATGCAAAGAAGTTGAGATGTAACTATATAAGAAACATATATATTCATATTAAAATATTAAAGTAAATTTATACTAAAATCAACCAATTGTAGATACTGGCTATTCCGGTCAAATCAAAAAAGTTTTTGTCATCTTTACTTAAACCTCTTATATCTTCAAGATTTTTGGTGTGGCGATTGAAATTGCCTGATCGCCCACTCTTAGTTCGTTCATTGTTTCAATCATTGGCAGATGGGAACATTCTCCTCTAAACGTCGAAGTTTTTATGTATATTCATAGTTATCTTCGAAATTCAATGACACTTATTGAGCAGACGCCGCATCTTTTAAATTATTAGCGGCCATTGGCTCATTATTTTATGGAATTACATCAACAAAATTATTTCTTTTGTGAACCAATTCGAAGAGGATAGATCTTAAAAGGCGGGGGAGATTTTTTGTAGAACAAGAAATCACTTGTCTTTCTATTCCTAACAGCTTCTAATGGCGCCTCCATGATAATTTTTTGTATTGACCTAGGTCTATTTTGTGAGTCAATATATACTACTAGAATTTGTGTTAGCACAAAAAAAAAAGCTAATAAATCTATTTCCATTTTAAGTCCAAGCATCAAGATAGTTAAAAAGAAGAATCTAGTCTTGAATCTATTTACTTGGATTAGTCTAAAGCATACTAATCATTCTTTTTCATTTATATATACTAATCATGGGCACGTGCGTTGCACGTGTGAACCATAAGTTGTTTCGTTCTCTATCGAGGGACATTTGTAAAGTTGTGTTATTATGAATGCGTGCAATGCTATTGATCTAGTACAAGGAGAAAATACATAATTGCCCCATTAAATTTATACCTATTTTTCTATATATCCATAGTTATCTCCGAAATTCAACAACACTTGTTTGCAGCCGCCGCATCTTTGAAATTATTAGCGCCCATTGGATCATTCTTTGATGGAACCACATCAACAAAACTTTTTTTTTGCGAACCAATTCGAAGAAGATCGATCTCAAAAGGCTGAGGAGATTTTTTGTAGAACAACAAATCACTTGTCATTCTATCCCTAATAGCTTCTAAAGGCGCCTCCATGATAATTTTATGTATTGAACTAGGTCTATTTTGTGTGTCTATATATACTACTAGAACTTGTGTTAGCACAAAAAAGGTTAATAAATCTATTTCCATTTTAAGTTCAAGACTCTACTTACATGGCTTAGTCTGAAGCATACAAATCATTATTTTTTCATTTATATATACTACTCATGGGCACGTGCGTTGCACATGTGAGCCATAAGTTTTTTCGTTCTCTATCGAGGGACATTTGTAAAGTTGTGTTATCATGAACGCGTGGAATGCTATTGATCTAGTAGAAGGACAAAATACATAATTGCCCCATTAAATTTGTACCAATTTTTTAAGTAAACATTTAAAGTTTGCGAGAGTCCTATTATTCCCATGAAACTATTTTCAATTAATATAAATATAACATCTTGACAATAATGTTAAACTCAAATCTCGATCGATTGTTCATTCTCAATGAAATAATATTATTTTATTTTATTGCTATCCATTAATAAAGAATCGGGTATTACCCGAACCATTCACATATGAACATTCAAATCTAATCGGACCACCCATTTCACTCTCCCCTCTCTCCTTTTCACTCAAATTATTGTTTGTGAAAATATGTCTTGAAATTGTTAGCTTTTTCATCTTCTTAAAATATGTCCGCTATCCAATATTCTGATTTCGTTTCAACTTCCTAAAATTGTGAAACATTAATGTGAAGCCTATGAATCTGTCAAGCGCTTAGTGTAATTTATCTTTTACTCTATAATTATATACACTTATCCCATTAATTTAAAATTGTTAATTCTTTTAATTTTCATTTGTTAGAAAACTTTTCATGTACTCTATAATTTTATAAAAACACCTAACATTTTAAAAAAAGTATAGGATGCAGTTTCAATTAATTTGCACAGTAATTTTGATAAGTGTGTTACTATTCAAATTATATCATATAATTGAAAGCTAGAGATTCTTATAGCCGATTGCATATTTGAGGCAGCAATGTCCAAGAACCATTTCGTGATAGTTTACCTCACAGGTGATGTTGATTAATTCATTAAAATTGTTGTCTTTTATGTTGTTAGCCTTTAATTTTATATATATAGAGAGAGGTGATGTTGATTAATTCGTTAAAATTGTTGTGTCTTTTATGTTGTGAATCTTTAATTTTATATATATATATATATATATATATATATATATATACACACACACACACACACACACACATATATACACACACATATATACACACACACACACACACACACACACACACACACACATATATATATATAAAGAAGAAATGACTCAAATGTTTAAATTAGACAAAGATAATCTTTCCTTTCAAATTCATATAGCTTATTGCACATTATTATTGTAACAACCGGAATCTAGACCCCGGACGTGACCGGTGTCGTTGACTTCTCAGAGGTCGCAACAAGCCTACTTACATCATTCTTACTTTACATATGTTAATTTTAGCGGAAAATTTGAAATTTTTGATTCTTTAATCATACTTGCTAAACATTTTTAATATTTCATAATCGTTCATCATCAACCATTTAACATTTAAGAGATAAGCAACTGAAAGAAATAATTCATTAAGTATTAGTTGTATATCGGCCAAAATAGCACCAATACAAAGTCTGAACCAAAACAGGAAAGATACGCTAGTGGAACATGCTCCACTAGCTCAACTCTAAAACTACGCTAGAATGTAAAACAGTAGCATCCTTGAAAGCATGAGGACTTACCAAACTCCGGATGAATGCTGACGTCCGGATTGCTGCAACAACGAACCTATAGCTCTACCATCCACCTGTGCCTGCACCTAAAAGTAGATGTTTGTATGGAATTAGTACACACTTGTACTAAGTATGGGTATATGCAAGCACACACCAGGGACATGCATGAGGAAGAAGAGCTCTTTCCTAACAACATGATGTTTGGAAGTCAAGTCAGTGGACTTGCTAAATTGAGATTTGGGGAAGTTATGCCATGAGAGTGACATGCATCATTATAATCATCGTATGGCACACAACACATAACATCTTCATATAACACATAACATATAACAAATAGTTTCTTTCATATTATTCATTCATATACCATGAGACCTTATTATCATAGACTTAACCTTAAGACTTCCCAAAATGAGGGCTCAACATATGGGACCTCAACTAGGGAGCCTTCTTTAGCAAACACAGAGTCTGCTTCATTCTTTCATACGTACCTTGTTTCAATTCATTCATAGGCCAGTGTGAACATCAGCTATACCTAGGGTGTAGTTTAAGACTTTCATCGGATTTGCTGTGCAATGATCAGGAATAACCTAATGTCATTACCTGAATCTAGCTCACCTCTTGATTATCCTATCCTAACACCTTCGGTATCATTCATTTCTGTATACGATTCATTTGAGGCTGACCTCATTCATTCATTGGAAACTTTAACTTTAACCGACATAGATCATGTGAGCATCATGAAATCCAGTGTCTCCCCCACACCGAAAAGAGGTGGAATCACCGGCAAAAGCGATTCAATAACATGCTAGCGTATAAGGGAATTTAACCCCGCCAGATCCCTATAGTGGCAATATAAGTTCAAAGACTAGGAGATGTATGGAGACCCATACCCGGCAAGCCGGACAGTCTCATCTCATGAGAGTTACGTGAACCTCCGCCCTTCCCGTAAGAAGGCATCACCGCTCATAGCTAGCCTATCGATGCTCAGTATAAAATTCAATTACATTCAACTCATACATCATGGAAGCTGACTTCTAGTATGAGGACATCATAGCTCAATAGATGATTTCTCATCTCATCATTTGTATTAAGTGTTTTAAACTCAATATTTTTCATTAGAGTGTTCATAGAGACTGGTCTCTTCATTATCTTACACTCTCATTGGTGAGTACGTATTGGTAACATTTACTTAGGCTCATTTGAGATTGCTCTCATATACATTAGCCTCACATCATGATTGTCACCACATTCTTCATTTCATTACGTATATCTTAGGTTCACTTATTCTTGAACGTATGTTAAACTTATGTGTCTATACATACAAGCCATGGGCTTCATTTATAATTCGTTAAGTGATTCTTATTTTCCTAAGAGTATGTACTACAAGACTTATGTATCTTGTATATATACTAAGATCTTGATTTTTGATCTATGTAGATGGCATTATTCTTGAATATTTTACTCACGTATGACTTATGTATCATTACGGAGGTTTGGGTACGGGAACCCAACTCTTGAATCAATTGGATATCATTTATATTTTTCATTGATTTTATTTCTAATATTCATAACATTAGAACTCTAAATTAAATCTCAACATTTTCATAAAAAAATTAATTTTCTATTTTAATTAGAATTCTAAAGTAAATCTCAATATTTACATAAAAGAATTAATTTTTTATTTTAATTAGAATTCTAAATTGAACTCCATATTTACATGAAAGAATTAATTTTCTATTTTAATTAGAATTCTAAATTAAATCCCTATATTTACATGAAAGAATTAATTTTCTATTTTAATTAGAATTCTAATTTAAATCTCAATATTTTCATAAAAGAATTGATCTTCCAACTTTAATTAGAATTTTAATTTATATATATATATATATATATATATATATATATATATATATATATATATATATATATATATATATATATATATATATATATATATATATATATATATATATATAAACTTCACTCTATTCTAAAATGTAAGTTTTCATATTTAAGCTTCTAGTAAACTTCCCATATATGTAAATTATGTGTGTTAAATTATGCGTGTTTATAAAACTTTAATCTTGTAAATTTATGTAAATTTATGAATATCATCATGAATCTATATTACTTAGTATATGGTTAGTCTCTTAGCTTCTTATTTGTATCGATGGATTAACTTGTAAATTCCTAGGATATTGTCAGGTTAAATGTTCTGAGAAAGGAACTATGAATAACCAAATCCAGGGTGTGGTTAAAGAAGAAACTTTTAAGAATAAAAGCTAAGAGAAAGAGATGAACAGTAATATTAGATTCATGAATGGACAGAGTCCATAAAAAAAAAGAAAAAAAAGGGAAGTTAAACTAGAACCTAATATGATAATTACATAATAGAATAAGAGAGTGAAGGAGTACTGAGTAGGATTTTACAACATTAAAAGATTTACGAAATTATTGAACCTTATATCACCTTATTTTGAACCAAAAATTATTGAACCTTATTTTTATTTTTGAAATATCACCTTATTTGATATATATATATATATATATATATATATATATATATATATATATATATATATATATATATTTATTTATATATTTAATTAAATTCGTTTGAATAGGGAGGTTGTGGGTTCGAACCCCCACAGCCCCCCTTATATTCACTTATTTTCGCTGGGGATGGAGGCTGTGAGGTGGTGGGTTCGAACCCCCACAACCTCACCCTTTTTAAAAAAAAAATATTTCCCCCCCCCATTAAGCTCTGAGGTCGTGGGTTCGATCCCCACGCCTCGCATCCCTTTTTTTTTGCGAATGGGGGTCGTGGGTTCGATCCCCGCCCCCAGCATTCTCGTTTTAATTCTCTCTTTTTTTTCTTCTTTTTTTTCGCGCGTGGCTTGGGGTCGCGAGTTCGATCCCCCCAGCCCCCTTGTTATTTATTTTCTTGGCGAATTTTGCCGGTCCCAGCCCCCATTTCGAGCCCCGCCTAGCACTCCTCTTTATTTATTTTACTAAGGCATATTTTGGTGAGGTCTCGGGTTCGATCCCTGCAGACCTCACCTATTTTTTTTAATTCTTTTTTTGCTCAAAATTTCCAGAATGCATCTACAACATATTTCCAGGTTCTGGGACATTACTCCACAATTTTGTACATCATTTTTACGGGTTAATTTAGCATTTGTTTCTTATACATTCGTTAATGTTCTTAAGACAAGTTTAGGGAGATGATTTGATCATTTGTTTTAACTAGAATTTATAGTCTTTCAAACATGTGAATATACGATTTTAAGAGCCTCTAATTGCACACAAAACACGAATAACCTTTATGCTATTAGCATGCTAAAGAAAAACTCAAAATCATGATCACAATCTTGCACAAATACATACATATTCTCAAAAGACACAAAATATAAACACATAGCCATAAACACATACTCGAAACGATATCATCACCACAAACAAGTATCCCTAAATTCTACCAACAAGAATACCCAACCTAAGATCATAGGGAGCTAGTGACAGGGGCATGCAACGGGGAACAACCTTAGTTTCGAGATGAATAGTTTGAACCGTAAGGGTCCTCTTGGGAAAGGAGCCAAGAGAGAAGAAACCCATACCTTAATCGATGTTCAAACTTTGATGTTGCTGCCCCGAAAACTCCTCCAAACCACTCCCAATTCACTTCAACGTACACCTCACTCGACGAACCTTTCTTAGCCTTGACATTTTGATTATTTTTTTTTTACTTAAAAATTCTTGTGAGTTCTTCAAGCGTGAAGAACTATTGGTATTTGGCAGAATATCGTGAGAAAGATGGAGAACGTGAGAGAGATGGAGAACGTGAGAGAGAGAGTTAAGAAGCGTGAAAAAAAGAGAAAACTATTAGGATTAGGAGACTAATTAAAGAATTAGTCAAATAACATTTAAAATAAATAAATACAAATCTATTTTTGATTGATTTATTTATTTATTCATTTAAAACGTGAAAGGACAATTATGCCCTTAAATACCTATTTATTCTTATTTATATAATTTTTTTCTGAATCGTTACATTATCCCCCCCTTAGGAACATTCGTCTTCGAATGACACTACCATTACACGACATAATGCCAATCATATCATAACTTAATTGCTATGTACAATCAGCCAATAGCAACAAAATACGAGGAGATAAAGAACTATAGCCTTACGAGTAGGAAGTCTAACCTCATACTAGTGCATACACACCACGCACAGTCAAATACATGAAAGACTAATTAAGGCTACTCACCTGTGACTTCACCAGCAGTGTCTTCCTCTGCACCCCTAGACTTGAGTGCGAAGAATCGTTGTCTCCTTGGAGCCTCTTCACTTGGACCATTAGACTGAACTCTCTCCTTCCCTTGTTCTTGACTTCTCCTAATCGGACAATCCTTCACCATATGACCTGGTTTGCCACAACTATAACAAGCATTAGTGCCCCACATACACTCTCCTCCATGTAGTTTGCCACACTTCTTGCAAGGTGGCCTCTCCTGAGGTGTATCTACTTCATTGTTTCTCTCAACTCTGGACTCCGATTTTCTATCATGAGGACCCTTGGATGAACTTGAATCCCCTTGGTGGGAGAGTCCCTTCTTAAAACCGGGCTTATCCCTGATTTCAGTACTACTCTTCCTTGAAGAATTCGCATCAGCTTGCCTTGACTTGTTACCTACCATAGTTTGTTTCCTCTTTCTGCTTTCCTCCACTTGCTGGACATGGACCATAAGTCTGGAAAGGTCCATGTTGTCATGCAACATAGCTGCCCTACACTCCCTTCAAGATCTTCAGCAATTCCTGTCAAGAATCTAGTCATCTCGTCTCTGTTGTTAGACATAAGAGAAGTGGCATACCTTGATAGTTTCACAAACTTCAGGGAATACTCCCTGACCGTCATAGATCCTTGCTTAAGGTTGATGAACTCCTCAACCTTGGCCTCTTTCATCTCTCTAGGGAAGAACCTTTCCAAAAATGCTGTCTTGAACAGCTCCCAGGTGACTGGCACCCCTCCTAGGACACGGCTATCTCGCCACATTTTGCACCAAGTCTGTGCAACATCTTTGAGCTGGTAGGAAGCCAGCTCAGCCTTCTCAATATCAGTGGCCCCCATGGCCACCAGTATCTTATGCAACTCGTCTATAAATTCCTGAGGATCTTCTGAAGTCTTAGCCCCTGTGAAAATTGGAGGATTCATCCTCGTGAAGTCTCGCAGTCTGTCAGCCATGCTGCGAACCGGTGGGTCTTCCCTCAGAACATCCTGCCGGTTGACTTGGGCAGTCATAGCTTGGGCCTGCATCGTGATGGCCTGTGCCATCTGGGCTAGAGATGCCCTCACTTCCGCATCAGTCAACCCAACTAAATTAACTGGCATAGCCACTCCTTCGGCTGGAGCCTGGGGTGGATTCTGATTACCCCTAGCCGCCGCTGCTCCCGTCCTCAGACCCTTAGTTCCCCAAGTGTTCATTCTCTGAAAACAACAAGGATTGATGTTAGACACGTTCATAACACCAAGAATTCAAACATTAGGAAAAGCACGATAAGATCAGAAAAAGAGAAATTTTTCCTACGCATCATGCAGTCTCTAATCCAGGATAGTGGTGCACTTCACTACCATGACTTAGAAACTACTCAATGTGGTTGATGTGAACTCATTATTCTAGGAATTTAACCTAGCGCTCTGATACCAACTTTGTCACGACCAAAATCTAGACCCCAGACGTGACCGACGTCGTTGACCTCTCAGAGGTCGCAAACAAGCCTACTTACGTCATTCTTACTTTACATATGTTAATTTTAGCGGAAAATTTGAAATTTTTGATTCTTTAATCATACTTGCTAAACATTCTTAATATTTCATAATCGTTCATCATCAACCATCTAACATTTAAGAGATAAGCAACTGAAAGAAATAATTCATTAAGTATTAATTGTATATCGGCCAAAATAGCACCAATACAAAGCCTGAACCAAAACAGGAAAGAAACGCTAGTGGAACATGATCCACAAGCTCAACTCTAAAACTACGCTAGAATGTAAAACAGTAGCATCCTTGAAAGCATGAGGACCTACCAAACTTCGGATGAATGCTGACGTCCGGATTGCTGCAACAACGAACCTATAACTCTACCGTCCACCTGTGCCTGCACCTAAAAGTAGATATTTGTATGGAATTAGTACACACTTGTACTAAGTTTGGGTATATGCAAGCACACACCAGGGACATGCATGAGGAAGAAGAGCTCTTTCCTAACAACATGATGTTTGGAAGTCAAGTCAGTGGACTTGCTAAATTGAGATTTGGGGAAGTTATGCCATGAGAGTGACATGCATCATTATAATCATCGTATGACACACAACACATAACATCCTCATATAATACATAACATATAACACATAGTTTCTTTCATATTATTCATTCATATACCATGAGACCTTATTATCATAGAATTAACCTTAAGACTTCCCAAAATGAGAGCTCAACATATAGGACCTCAACTAGGGAGCCTTCTTTAGCAAACACAGAGTCTTTTTCATTCTTTCATACGTACCTTGTTTCAGTTCATTAATAGGACAGTGTGAACACCAGCTATACCTAGGGTGTAGTTTAAGACTTTCATCGGGTTTGCTGTGCAATGATTAGGAATAACCTAATGTCATTACATGAATCTAGCTCACCTCTTGATTATCCTATCCTAACACCTTCGGTTTCATTTCTGTATACGATTCATTTGAGGCTGACCTCATTCATTCATTGGGAACTTTAACTTTAACCGACATAGATCACGTGAGCATCATGAGATCCAGTGTCTCCCCCACATCGATAAGAGGTGGAATCACCGGCAAAAGCGATTCAATAACATGCTAGCGTATATGGGAATTTAACCCCGCCAGATCCCTATAGTGGCAATATAGGTTCAAAGACTAAGAGATGTATGGAGACCCATACCCGGCAAGCCGGACAGTCTCATCTCATGAGAGTTACGTGAACCTCCGCCCTTCCTGAAAGAAGGCATCACCGCTCATAGCTAGCCTATCGGTGCTCAGTATAAAGTTCCATTACATTCAACTCATATATCATAGAAGCTGACATCTAGTATGAGGACATCATAGCTCAATAGATGATTTCTCATCTCATCATTTGTATTAGGTGTTTTAAACTCAATATTTTTCATTAGAGTGTTCATAGAGACTGGTCTCTTCATTATCTTACACTCTCATTGGTGAGTACGTATTGGTAACATTTACTTAGGTTCATTTGAGATTGCTCTCATCATATACATTAGCCTTACATCATGATTGTCACCACATTCTTCATTTCATTACGTATATCTTAGGTTCACTTATTCTTGACCGTATGTTAAACTTATGTGTCTATACATACAAGCCATGAGGCTTCATTTATAATTTGTTAAGTGATTCTTATTTTCCTAAGAGTATGTACTACAAGACTTATGTATCTTGTTTATATACTAAGATTTTGATTTTTGATCTATGTAGATAGCATTATTCTTGAATATTTTACTCAAGTATGACTTATGTATCATTACGGAGGTTTGGGTACGGGAACCCGACTCTTGAATCACTTGGATATCATTTATATTTTTCATTAATTTTATTTCTAATATTCATAACATTAGAACTCTAAATTAAATCTCAACATTTTCATAAAATAATTAATTTTCTATTTTAATAAGAATTCTAAAGTAAATCTCAATATTTACATAAAAGAATTAATTTTCTATTTTAATTAAAATTCTAAATTAAATCTCCATATTTACATGAAAGAATTAATTTTCTATTTTAATTAGAATTCTAAATTAAATCCCCATATTTACATGAAAGAATTAATTTTCTATTTTAATTAGAATTCTAATTTAAATCTCAATATTTTCATAAAAGAATTGATCTTCCAACTTTAATTAGAATTTTAATTAATTAATTAATTTTATATATATATATATATATATATATATATATATTTTAATTAAATTCGTTTGAATAAGGAGGTTGTGGGTTCGAACCCCCACAAACCCCCTTATTTTCACTTATTTTCGCTGGGGATCGAGGTTGTGAGGTGGTGGGTTCGAACCCCCACAGCCTCACCTTTTTTTTTTTTATAAATATTTTTCCCCCCATTCAGCTCTGAGGTCGTGGGTTCAATCCCCATGCCTCGCATCCCCCTTTTTTTTTTCGCGAACGGGGGTCGTGGGTTCGATCCCCGCCCCCAACATTCCCTTTTTAATTCTCTTTTTTTTTTCTTTTTTTTTCGCTCGTGGCTGGGGGTCGCGAGTTCGATCCCCTCAGCCCCCTTTTTATTTCTTTTCTTGGCGAATTTCGCCGGTCCCAGCCCCCATTTCGAGCCCCGCCTAGCACTCCTCTTTATTTATTTTATGAAGGCATGTTTTGGTGAGGTCTCGGGTTCGATCCCTGCAGACCTCACCTTTTTTTTAATTCTTTTTTTGTTCAAAATTTCTAGAATGCATCTACAACATATTTCCAGGTTCTGGGACATTACTCCACAATTTTGTACATCATTTTTACGGGTTAATTTAGCATTTGTTTCTTATAAATTCGTTAATGTTCTTAAGACAAGTTTAGGGAGATGATTTGATCATTTGTTTTAACTAGAATTTATAGTCTTTCAACCATGTGAATATAAGATTTTAAGAGCCTCTAATTGCACACAAAACACGAATAACCTTTATGCTATTAGCATGCTAAAGAAAAACTCAAAATCATGATCACAATCTTGCACAAATACATACATATTCTCAAAAGATACAAAATATAAACACATAGCCATAAACATATACTCGAAACGATATCATCACCACAAACAAGTATCCCTAAATTCTACCAACAAGAATACCCAACCTAAGATCATAGGGAGCTAGTGACAGGGGCATGCAACGGGGAACAACCTTAGTTTCGAGATGAATAGTTTGAACCGTAAGGGGCCTCTTGGGAAAGGAGCCAAGAGAGAAGAAACCCATACCTTAATCGATGTTCAAACTTTGATGTTGCTGCCCGGAAAACTCCTCCAAACCACTCCCAATTCACTTCAACGTACACCTCACTCGACGAACCTCTCTTAGCCTTGACGTTTTGATTATTTTTTTCTTTTACTTAAAAATTCTTGTGAGTTCTTCAAGCGTGAAGAACTATTGGTATTTGGCAGAATAACGTGAGAAAGATGGAGAACGTGAGAGAGAGAGTTAAGAAGCGTGAAAAAAAGAGAAAACTATTAGGATTAGGAGACTAATTAAAGAATTAGTCAAATAACATTTAAAATAAATAAATACAAATCTGTTTTTGATTTATTTATTTATTTATTCATTTAAAATGTGAAAGGACAATTATGCCCTTAAATACCTATTTATTCTTATTTATATAAATTTTTTTCTGAATTTTACAATTATTTACTTAGCGTGAAATACACGTGCATTGAATGTGTTTGAGAACTAGTACTATAAATATTTTCTTCTTGATCCAAAATATTATAAAATCAATTTATCCAAATTCAAGTGATACATGTTTCTTTTCATGATTCAAATACTATAAATTTTGATCAGTATTATTTTAAGCATTTAAGATGATACGAATCACAACTTTTAATACTTTTCATATCTAGTTTCTAAATAACTATTTATTTAACAATTGATATAATTCCATCTAACTTCAAATAAAAGTTAAAATATAGTGTTCTCACAAAAAAAATAATATTTGGAATGTTTATTTGAGTTACGTGTCAAATAACTATCGGGTGTATTATCATACAAATGTACACATGATGCACACCAAACATAGAATAATAACGCCTAAGTTTCTCCGTCAAATTTTATTGTTACAAGTCTATGAGTACAATTGTTAGGATCTTCTTCAAGGTTTCTACTTGAATACATTTCCTCTCTATGTTACATACTTCACTCGTATACTTTTTTTTTCTTTTTCTTTTTTTATTGTGAACTGTTCTTTAAAGTGTAGCGAGAAGAAAAATGGGGGATGCTTATGGGAGTTGTCAATCACAACTTCCTCAATCTGCTAGATTGCTCAAACAACTGCACCCTAAATATGGTATTAACACGTTCCGTGTTTTATGACAGCTTATATTTGATTAGGAGGCGAAATAATTTTGTAAAAATAATTTTTAATGTTGCTTTGAAATTAAATTATAATTATCTCTTAGTTTGCTAGAAATTATAAAATCCGAAAATCATTTTTGTTTTTTCATTGATTGAGATCTACATCTAAACATTTGGAATAGTTACAATTGTAGATTGATAAATGATGAAATTTTAAAGAAAGAGAAATACATTGAAAGTTAGAGGAAAATATTTTTGTCATATGTGTTAGACTTTTACGAACTTTGGAGATAGTAAAGAAGATAAGTTCCATTGAATCGACATAATAATCCCATTTTTCTTTGTGTAAGTCATTGGTTAATTTAAAATTTTCCTTATTGAGATTTGAGAACAATAAATATAGTGCCTAAAATTTATAATTGAAATCTCTAGGTGAATTTCAAACCCCCTTAACCGTCGAACCTAACTCTACTCTATTTATTTAGGGGAGTAAAAATCTACATGTGTGTAAAAATAAATTAATTACCATATATATTGGGTAATATTTTATCAAGGGGATTCAGGTGAACACCCTCCCACCCCTAGATCCACCCATATTATAATTTTCTTAAATCTGGATGACAATAGGGTAGGTGAAGACTTGTCTTGCTGCATTTTAAATTCTTCTTTGCCCTGTTTGCTTATTTTTCTACTAGTCATTGGCACATGTGTTGCACGTGTGAGCCATAAATTTGTTTTATTCTCTATCAAGAGATATTTGTAAAGTAGTATTGTCATGAACGCGTGTGATATGATGTAGAAGAAGGAGAAAATACATAATTGCCCCATTAAATTTATATCTATTTTTTCAAGTAGACATTTGAAGTTTGTAAGAGTCCTATTACCTTCACGAAACTATTTTCAACTGATATAAATATACCATTTTGACAACAATGTTAATCTCAAATCCCACGTGTGTGTTCACTCTCAACGAAATAATATTATTTTATTACTATCCATTAATAAAGAATTGGGTAAAACCCGAACCATTCACATAATAATCCACAAAGCATAGGAAAGACAATCCAAATGCATATTTTATTATGCAAGTACAATGGCTGAGAGATGGAAGAATAACCAACCCAAGCTACAAGGAGGCAAAATGCCACTGAAGCCAATTTAACATAAAACTTTGCTATGTTATAATAAAACGTTAGAGGATGATTATTAATGTGTTCTGGAAAAAGAAAATAATAGGTCGTAAAATATTTCCACCTAACGAATAAGTAATTTATCAGATAAAATCCGTTGAAATAAATCAATATGTTTTTATATAATGATCAAACAATAACAAAATAAGCAAAATTGAACAATTTTAAAAAAAACAAGAACAAAAGTTCAAATAGCTGACTACAAATTCCAAACTTCCCAAGGAATAAACAGAAAACAGGAGAAACAAAGCCCAAGGGAACGTACTTGGGCTTTCACTTCAACGATGAATAATAGTTATACACCAAGCAACAATAGGCAATTTGCAACAATATAATTAAGATAACATTGTGACAAGTAACATCAAGGAAATAATAATATCAAAATCAGACATGATTAAGAAAAGCAAATGAAATTAGCTAGATAAAGACATACATATGGACATAGAGCGGTTCTTGATAAATAAAGAGGAGAAAAAAAATATTTACCTGATGTATTTGAATGAGGAACAACAAAGAGAAACCGATTATTTTTAATAAATAAATATTTAAGTAATATTGTAGGGATAAAACGATAAATAAACATTGTAATTAAACTCTGCTACCTTGTAATAATATATGATTCAATTTGGATAATAATGTTTTTTTAGATGAACATTCCTACTAGGAATTTCTCTCCTTAAATGATAATTGCCTTAACATTATTACAAAATATTATTGTAATTTCAAAATAGAGTTAATACAAAATTTTAGTATTTAAGACTGATACAAGAACAATATATATATATATATATATATATATATATATATATATTTATTTATTTATAATCTTGTTCAGTACTTTGTGCTAGACTACTTTTTCCTGAATAACAATTATCAATAAAATTAATTGTTCCTCTTAAATGTCAAGTTTATCTTATATTGTGAAATATGGGCTCAAAAGCTTCATTTTGTGGACCTATTAGAATGAGTAGTGTTGTTGGTCAAAAAATTAATTGACTGTATGTACCATAATATATTTTGATCTATTGACAACTTAGCCATTTGCTTATATTATTAATGGAACATTTTTCCATTTCAATTTTCATCCATCATTGCCTTTTTCTTTTCTATTATTAAAGAAGTATGAGTTAAAAACATAGGTATCAACATGTCTACTGGGTGTCCTTTCATATTTTATGTAAGAATATTTTAGTCTCTTCAAAGTAATTAATGAAATGTGTCTCATTAACGTAAAAGAAATTGTAAGTTTTTCTACGATCCCTCTCTCCTTCTCTTTTTTTATTTTTTCCCACCGCAACATTTATCTTCAAAATTTTCATTTTCTTGAATAAGTAGCTTAGATGTTTACTGATGCCCTTCAAAAGGTTTTTTCCTGTTGTTAGCATGTAAAACAGAGTAATAGCCATGGCTAAAAAAAAATACAAAAGGTAAGACTCAAGATCAATACATAAACTCTGTTTCGTTTGAAATTTTGTTTTCATCAAAGTTTGGACATTATGACTGGTAAAATTCGCTTCTTTTTCATTATATTCCGTAAATCTTTTGAGGATTTTTAAGAGATACATTGGAGGTTTTAAATTTTAGAGAAAAGGGTCCAAATTTCCGATGAGCTATGCGGAACATGCCACTTATATTCTTCGTTACATTTTGGGATAAAAAATATCTCCGCTGTTATCCTAAGAGACCACAAATATCTCAAGAGTTAATACTCTAAATTATTACTCATAAGGCGAGCATTGTCAACTAGGATTCACTAAAAGAAAACTAGTCCTTTAGCAGCAATAACAGCCGCCACAAAGGCCAAAATATCGCCACAAACGGTTTTTTAACATCAAATGCTGAATTTGCATTTTTTTCTTCATTATTTTTTTTTAAAATAAAATGATATCGATATCGATTAAGGAGGAGTTTGAAGATATTGTATGTTTTATTCTTATGTCATATGCAAATGTATAAAATGTACAATAATGCATTATGTAATAGGAGATTTGATTCATGAACTAATTTTGATGATTTCGTAACAAGTTATTTATTTTAGAAAATTATGTTGCAAGCAAAAAATTATTTATCATATTTTTTTGTTGAAAAAAGAGGTTTTACTAGCGAATGTCGTTGCAACCTTAGTTGCCACTAAAAATCACTCATAACTTTTAGTGTCAATATTTTAGGATTTTGTGTTTTATCGCCTCTAAATGTCATTTTTTTGTAGTGAATCCTAGTTGACAACACTTAGGTGGAGGAAATAGTCTTATGTGACTTGCCACATCACTAGAAATTTAGGTAATTAACTCTTGAGGGTATTTGTGGTCTCTTGAGATAACAATGAGGGTAGTTTTTATCCCAAAATGTAATGAAGAATAATGATCTATTTGCATAATTTAGAGGTATTTTTTTTTTACCCTTTTCTATAAATATTATCTTAGGAATTTTAATTAAAATACAATTTTACGGAAATCTTTATAAAATTTGCGTATGAAAAGGATACAAGTATAGTATGAAAAGGATACAAGTAGAGTATGTTAAACGATGCATCTCTATTTTGGAGTTAATATCCTAAATCAGTCCCTCAACTTTAAGAATTTATTTAATAAAGTCATTAAACTTTATTTATTAATTTAAGTCATTTAATCTAGAATTTTTTTCAATAAAACCACTGAACTAAATTTTACATTACATTTTTATAATTTGAGAAGATGTTCTCCTTGTATATCATTAACTTCATGGAACTCACCAGTCATGAACCTGGTGACAACGTCACTAAATTTTGATTTGTTAATTAATATGGTTTATTTGCCAATTGAACTTGACATATGAAAAAGAATTACCTCCGTTTTAAAAAGAATGATTTAGTTTGACTTGATATGGAGTTTAAAAAAAGAAAGAAGACTTTTTAATCTTGTGGTTCTATATCAAAGTTATGTCAAATGTACCAAAATGTCCTTCAATCTTGTGGTCTTAAACATGCCACGTGGAAAGTTAAGGTTAAAGTGTTGCCAAAAAAGCAAAAGATCATTCTTTTTTAAATAGACTAACAAGGAAACAAGGTCATTCTTTTTTAAACGGAGAGAGTAATAAGTTTCGAACTTCTAACTATGAAGCCGTACATGTTCTTTGGGCATATTTAGTATGTTACATTTGGATTAGCTTTTCATTTTTTATTGTTACTTTGTTGCAGTAAAGTAAAGATTTGCATTTGTAGTAGTCAAGAGTGGAAGAAAAGATATAAGGTGATAAATCAATAAACATCAAACTATATATGTAATCCCATACATTAACTTGTTGGCTTCCACGGTTATATCATACTTTCAGGGGCGGACCCAGTAAGCCAGACGCGGATTCTTGAGCACTCATTGATTTTCGAAATTTTTTTTTTGTATATATATATATATATATATATATATATATATATATATATATATATATATATAGAAAATATGATACATATGTTATTATAATTTAAATGAGCACCCATAGAACAAAAGAAGTTGTGGCGAAGCCACGTGCGAGGGTTCGAATCCCGCCACTATGCTTTCTTTTTTTATTTTTTTCCAGCGAATTTTACCCCTGAAAGTGAACTCACAACCTTTAAATCCTGAATCCTCCATTGCATCTTTAGGCATATTATTATTTGAAGAAAACTATATAGGTCATTTCAACAATCAGTATTCTTCCCATGGACCCTTTCTTAGTTCCATTGCTTCTTTTAAGCTAAACTTGTAAGATTGTGAAGGTGTTTGTAGACGTTCTGAGCCATAAAATTCACGATGGCTATTTTAAGAAATGGTCCTTGATGCCCGTTCAAATATCACAAAACATTAACATATAATACATTATTACATATATAGTAGCAGAACCAAAATTCAAACATCATACTTCTTGAAATTGTAATTGATTATTACATACAGATAACTTTATATGTTAATTTGTAACAATAGTAGGTCTTAACCCCTTAATTTTTATAATCTAATGGTTCAAAGCTACTAAATTTCAATGGTTAAAACTCTTAAAACTTAAATTCTAGATATTGTATCTAAACTGGACACTACCAATGAAAGCAAATATGAAATAGGCTATAAATTAAAGAGCTCATTCATGCATTTTTCCAAACAAGTAACAGACATTGGGCAACGCTTCACGAATAGATAATTGTGAGATGAAAATTCCTTGTAAAAATTACCACATTCTATTATACCAGAAGCACATATTTCATCATTATACGTGGCACACAATTGTAAATCTCTATAGCTTCTTAAAAATTAAGGATGAAAAGGCTGATAGTCTAGAGGATAATTTGAAGGTATATCTAAAGTCTTAACTCTTTTATGTCAAATTTAGTATGTAAAGTAGCTGTCTTTAAATTTCTTAAATATGTGTTGATGATCTATCTTCTATCCGGTAGGATATGAAACCTGCTGTTTTTAGTTGAAATGGAACAGAAATTGAACTGATTATTATTGCATTAAGCAAGAATGTAAACACGAGAGGGGGGTGGGGTGGGGGGGTGGGGTTACAAAAGATAAACTCACTCTTCGATCTAGTAAAACATAAGCATTAAAAGTAAAGACTTTGATCATAGCAGTGACAACATTTGCTGAATCATCTTGGCTTTGGCGACTACTGCTATCATAAAGGCGGTTTGCTCCTAGTTCTTGCAATAGCTCCTCTAAATGCAGCCATGTTTGGTGAGCCACTGAAGAACTCTATTTCCCCTATTCCTACTACTTTTCCTCTTCTTTGTATATTGTTTCTTGAAGTAACCCTCTTGACCACACTAGAACAAACCTGTGGAGTCATAGCAACACACTTCAGGGTGATTTCTTCCACACTTAGAACATGTAGGAGCCAAGTTACCTTTTTATGCCACACTACCTTGAGACTCTGCATGTTCAGGTTTTGAAATTCTGGGAGTTCTGGCTATTGTACTCACTTTTGTTCCTTGGTGCAGGTTTACTAGCAGATGATGGAGCAGGTCTCTTATGTTTCTGTTGGAAAGAAGATTGGTTCGCATTTCTCGTTTGTTGCCCGGATTTATTCCCCTTTTTAGATTTCTTATTTCTCAATTCTTCTCTGTCTCTCAACTTATCCACCTAAACCTTCTGCACATGAATCATCAACCACGCTATATCCATATCACCTATAACCATAGTTGTCTTACCTTCCTTACTCGACAAACGAGACGAACCAACAATAAACAAACTGATCCTACTCTTCATATTCGCAACCATCTTCGAAGCATCACGGGAAAACTAGTTGAACTTAAGGATATTTTCATGAATTCTCATAGATTACTTCTTAAGGTTAAGGAATTATCGTACCTTTGATTCTCTAGGTTCCCGGGGAAAGTAACGCCCCAAGAAAGCTTCGTCAAACACAAACCAACTCAAAATTGGTGCACCCTCAACTCTTCACTTCTTCCATTGGTCAAACCATATTCTAGCGATAACCTTCAGCTGGTGTGCATCTAGTTCAACTCTTTCAGCATTAGTGACATGCATGATATTGAATACCTTCTCAACTTCTTCGACAAAATTTTTCGGATCCTAAGTGATGTTTGAACTAGTGAAATCAAAGGATTATCCTTAGAAACTCATGGATTATAGAAGCATCAGTCGTTACTTGACGATTCTCTCTTTGTTTCATGCTTGGTTGGTCACAACTTGGCTCAACATCCTGATGGCCTCACGGAGCTTAGCATTGATGACCTCTCCTTAAGGTTGCATTTCTGGTGCATTCACTAACCCTTGTTCCTTAATGTTCCTTCTAACTAGGTGACAATGGATAGCTCTTCGAGAAGTAATGATCTAAAAGATACGCGCAAGCACGATTGAGAAATCTGTATAAAGATAAACCCAATGGCACGAAATGAGTTTGAAAAGGAGAAAAATCCTAAAATGTTGCAGCCTCATAATTATAGATGTGATACGCTTCAAACCAATAACTAGGACTCTATAGACACGTCTTCATAGACTCCTTGAGACTCTTGAACTCAGGGCTCTGATACAATGTTTGTCATGTTCCGAGCATACACCATGGACGTGGCAGGTACTCAAGAACCATTACAACCCCCATACGAACCCTTGGATTGGCTCAACTCTTAGCGGAAGACTAACTCATAACTTATAATGTATCAAATAAGACCAGATTAAAATGTAAACTAAATTGCTCAATATATAACTTTGAATGTATTAAATGACACTCGACTTAGCCATAGTGGCAACTCAAAATTCAACGTAAAGCCATTAATAAGATAATGACAATCAAACGAACTACCAATTGTCTATAAAGCCTCTAATAATTGAGACAGATTTCGGCTTGATATATGTTAACTGTATCAAAGGCTAAAAGGCATCAGTACATTGAATGGACAAACATGTAAGGGGGAAACTAAACACGACATAAACTTGAACTGAATTTGAGAAGAAGTTTCACTCAACTCATGGATACTTAACTCAAATGCCAGATAAAACAACAATAAGGTGCAACTTATATTAGGCATTTAAATAGTAGTAACAACTCGATCTACTCATAAATTAAAGTAACATAATTCTATGGTAGTTTCTCTTACCGACAACCATCACTATGAGCTAATGTGGTTATGCAACCTCCCACCCATGCTTCCAGAACTATCATATCACTTACCAGGATATAGAATGTCTTAACTAAGTGGATCCACTAGTCTATGCTAAAAAAACAATAAATGTCATCTAAAAAGTATGACACTTTCTACCCATGATGGCTACATAATCAATGTAGACTTGAGTTATTATGAACTCGTCTCCATATTAGTTCTCAATACTACTCCCGAAATAGACTGAGCTCATATGTTTTAAAACAAAACTCTTTCTTTGATTTGAGGTAATTACTCAAAAAGCTTATCTCTTAAAAGAGATGTAACTCAAAACTACTCATCAGAACTCATTTGGGAATTAGTGTTTCCTCTTATCTTAAAACATTTGCTATTTGTGATAGCTTAGTTCCCATATATCTTTTAATGAAATTAAGTTCACTCTTTGCTCTTTACTCAACTCAAAAATCAAGTATTAAAGCAAATTTAAAACATTTGTGAAAGAATTTTGCATAACTCTATGAACTTCTCTTGACTTGACTCTTTACTTTCCTTGAATTGAATTATGGATATAAGACTCATGTCTCATGTTATGGATGGTTTCATGTTATTTATACATACCTTAGAGTGTAAAGATCGATTAGAAAACTTAGTACGTTGCAGGGGAACTTAAACGGAAATAAGTCGGTAAAAGTGGAAGGCCTGACAACCCTAGTGCTCTGAATGGCACAGGGCACTAGAGCCTGACTACTGAGCATGGCATGGGGCGCACCGATTGGCACGATGCCTAGAGGAAAACTTGTAGAGCCTTATGTTAGGTGAATTCTCTTGATCGTTTTTCAACTCTAAACCCTCTGGATTCATTTTGCTCTTTCCATAAACACTTAGATTCAACAACATAACCAGAATATGAAAGAATCTACTCAAAACAACATTTAATTTCATGAACTTAGATCAAGAACTTCTCTACAACTTCACCAATCAAGAACCAATAGAAACTTTAGAAGAGTCCATCAAGAACCCAATTTCTATATATTTAAGAACATAAATTCGCTGAAATAAATCAAGATTGACACGTGGGTGAATGAAAAAACACTATACAATCTGACATACCTTAGGGATTAACCCTTAGCAAAATCCACAAGCAATTCTCCATGAATGCGACGATTTTCTAGCTTCTTCTCCCCTTCTTTTCTTTTCTC